>NW_022195028.1:140115-740115 GCF_008641045.1 Pistacia vera | reverse complement strand
TGCCATGAAGGAAAGCATTCTTGACATCAAGTTGTCGAATAGGCCATCTTCAAACAACTGCTACTGCGAGGACTGTGTGTATACTCCCTGGCTTTATTACAGGAGAAAAAGTTTCAAAGAAATCAACCCCCTCTCTTTGGTTAAATACTTTTGCCACTAGGTGGATCTTTAGTCGGTCAAGGTTGCATCCCACAACATTCATCTTGGTTGATCGAGGGACAAGTTCCCATGTTTGATTTTTTTTAGAGCATTTATTTCTTCATTCATAGCCGCAACCCATCCAAGATGTTTTGAGTGCTGATTTTAGAGTCTTTGGTTCACATGGAATTGAATCAAAGTTAGTAGTCAAGTAAGCATACAGTGGATTTGGTTGGAAGATGCCAATTTGTGATCGAGTCACAATCTTTTGTACTGCAAGTGGCTTCATATGGGCAAAATGTTGATCATTTGATTGCAATAGAGATGATGGGGATGAAGGTCTATCATTGAGACCGAAGTGATCTGCTAGTCCAAGATTGATTGAAAGTGTAGATGCCATGATAGGAGCAGGATCATGCACATTTTCAAGAGTAAAAGAGGGACAATTTGGCAAAACTTCAAGAGTGAAAGAACCATGAAGAGGTAGCGGAAAATGTTGATTGGAAGCATGTAAACAAGACATGCATGTAAAGATATGGATTAATAGGATTCAAAAATGCAAATAAAGCATAAAAACATTATACCTTCTCCTAGTGCTAGGTTTGATGAAGCCAAGATTCAAAAGTATGAATCCTCCACACTTTAACACCACCTTGAGAGAAAGAGAGAGTGGCCAAACCTAAGAGAGAGAGCTTGTTTTTCTTTTGAGTGAACAAAATGAACACTTAACCTAAAATACAACCATTTGCATTTATATATACATGGGCCATTTTGTAATTAGTTATTTTTCACTTGCATGCCCCAATAAAATCTTATTCTAAAAAGAACCCAATCATTTATAATTTGCCCTTTGAATAATCAATATTATTCAAGGGCCCATGTAAACTAAACTAGTTTACATTAACAACCCATAAGTTTACCCTTTTGCCCTTTAACTAGTTAAATGTTATTTTAGTTCATCTGATTTATCTTAACGCTTTAAGATATAATAATTAAATATAATTAATTATTGCTTGACCATTTTAACTTTAAAATGTCACAAATAATTTTATATGTAACTATTACCATAGAAATCATGTCATTACCCTCGGATGGTGCTAGACCTCTTCGGATAATCATTTCTCTCTCTTATCCTTCTCTAACTTCTCAAGGCTATTGGTGTGACCATGTAGGTCCATCATGGATTAGCTGTGAGCCGGTTCTGGATGAATCTGGAAACTTGTCTGGAGGCCCAACAAATATGGTAAACATCTAGCAATGTGTCATAGTCCCTAAACCACGATGAAGAAATACTTCATCGAACCCTTTTCAGATCATAAGTACCATGCAGGTAAAGTCCCTCCATTGATATATCCTGATCGAGTACATATTCATGGAACATGAAAATCCTAAGCTCGATCTTCTACCGAATCGTCGATCAATATGTCCGAAACTTGTCATCACGAACTTGCTTTTGTATGACTAATAATAGACTCTGGCTAGAGATTATGATTTCTGACATTTATCGACGTTCATCCAGGAACTCGAATCCGGATTGAGTCAACGGTACTCTTGATCCTATATTTCCAAGTCAATGGATCCCTTTTTGACCATCTTTCGTTTCTGCATATGAACAACACATGACCAAGTAGGCTTTATCATACGAAACATAACTAGTCTCGTACTTATACACCGTATGAACCATACACATCCGTATCAGATCCGACCAAAATGTCTCAAGTCAAAGGACTACATCGTGCACTAATATAACCAAACGATAAATCATTGACTACATGTTTTTCCAAGTGATTTGTTGTTACTCGGTCACGTTCGAAAAACAGTTTACCAACCGCTAATCCATACTAATGCCCCAGTGACATGACTATCATCGTCATCGATACTTATATCAACTCATGATATCTTTCAGAAGCATCCAGTATGCCTATTATGCAATATAGTTGCCCAAATTATATTGCTTCCATAGGGAACCTTTTGATAAATTCATTTACCGATTAAATGAATCATCTGGACAATTCATATACATGCTTTATTTTAAATGCATGACTGAATAAAGGAAGCAATTTATATATATGAATTGAAGAACTCTTTCTTTTATTATTTATGATATATTGATACAAGACAAAATGCTCTGAAACCGACAACACGAATGGTTTCTAGGGCATACACTAACATACACTAACAAACTCCCACTTGCACTAAAGTCATTCGATGTTGTATCTCATACCCATCTTCTCAAGATGATGGTCCAATTGCTTCAATTTCATCGCCTTAGTCAATGGATCAAATACATTTTCTATTGAAGGTGTCTTCAGAATTATAATCTCTCCAACTCCAACGAATTCTCTCAAAATGTGATACTTGCGCTGAATGTGCTTGGATTTTTGGTGTGCCCTTGGTTCCTTTGCCTGTGCAATAGCTCCAGTATTGTCACAGAACATGCTTATCGGATAAGCCATGTTTGGAACCACACCAAGTTCAATTACGAACTTTCACATCCAAACAGCCTCATTTGCTGCTTCTAAAGTAGCAATGTATTCAGCTTTTGTAGTGGAGTCTGATGTAGTTGTCTGTTTGGAACTTTTCCAACTAATAGCACCTCCATTACATATAAAAATGTACCCTGACGTAGACTTTCTATCATCAATATCTGATTGGAAATCAGAATCTGAGTATCCTTGAATGTTTAATTCTGAACATCCATAACTCAGAACTAGATCATTAGTTCTTCTTAAGTACTTAAGGATCGACTTTACAGCCGACTAATGTTTCTCCCCTGGATTTGACTGATATCTGCTCGTAACACTTACAGCATAAGCTATATCAGATCTTGTACATAGCATTGCGTACACTAAGCTGCCTACGGCAGACGCATAAGGCATATTACGCATCCACTGTCGCTCTTCATCAGTCTTTGGACCCATCTCTTTGGAAAGATGAAGACCATGAGTGAAGGGCAAGAAACCTCTTTTAGAGTTCTCCATGCTAAATCTTTTCAGCATTTTCTCTATGTACAATTTCTGGGATAATCCAATTACTCTTTTCGTTCTATCTCTATAGACACGAATGCCAAGGACATAGGTCGCTTCTCCTAAGTCTTTCATCGAGAAGGTTTTGGATAACCAGACTTTAACCTCTATCATTATGCCTATGTCATTTCCCATCAAAAGTATGTCATCTACATATAATATGAGAAACGTGATGGCATGATCTTTAACCCATTTGTATACACAGGGCTCATTCAGATTCTTGATAAAACTAAATGATTTGATTTTGTCGTCAAATCGAATATTCCAGCTTCTTGAAGCTTGCTTCAATCCATAAATGGATCGATGTAATTTGCATACCTTACGTTTTTCAGCAGAGGATACAAAACTTATTAGTTGTTCCATATAGATGTTTTCCTTAATAAACCCATTAAGGAAAGCTGTTTTGACATCCATCTACCAAATTTCATAATCATGGTATGCTGCGATGGCTAGCATTGGACGGATGGATTTAATCATAGCTATAGGTGAGAAGGTTTCCTCATAATCCAATCCTTGTTTTTTAGTATAACCTTTCGCCACTAGTCAAGCTTTGAAGGTCTCTACCTCCCCATCCTTGCCAACTTTTTTCTTGTAGACCCATTTGCAACCTATAGGAACTATTCCCTCTGGTGGATCCACAAGTGACCATACTTGATTGGCATGCATCGATTCTATCTCAGAATCCATCACTTCCAGCCATTTTCCGGAATCTCTATCCATTATTGCTTCTTCGTAGCTTCTAGGATCATCACCATGATCATCTACTCCCACTAAGTAAGATTCAAAATCTTGCTCATGTAGGAACCCATATCTTTTTGGAGGTTTTGATATTCTAGAAGACTTTCGCATTGGAACCATAGTATCTGATGCTGAGGTTCGCTGAGTGGACGTTCCAACTTCAATAATCTTGGTTCTTGGCTCTTCGAACTCTTCCTTGAGTTTAATATTTCTTCTAACACCGCCTTTCTCCAAGAACTCGTTCTCGAGGAAGCGTGCATTTCTACTTATCCAAACTCTTTGATCACTTGGGAAGTAAAAGTAATGTCCTAAACTATCTTTAGGATATCCAATGAATGATCCTTCTTGGATTTAACATCCAGCTTATCAGATTTAACTAATTTAACATAAGCTGGACAACCCCAAATCTTCATATAATTCAAACTTAGACGTTTTCCATACCATATCTCATACGGTGTTTTCTGCATAGTTTTAGACGAGACCCTATTAAGGATGTGCATAACGGTCTAGAGAGCGTACCCCCACAGAGACATTGGCAAATCTGTAAAACTTACCATCGATTGTACCATATCCAATAGGGTATGATTTCTCCTTTTAGACACTCCATTAAGCTGGGGTGTATAGGGAGGAGTCAATTGTGAGATGATCCCATTTTCATTTAAAAAATCAAAAAAATATGTACTCAAGTATTCACCCCCACGATGTGATCATAGTATTTTAATACTCTTTCCAGTTTGATTTTCTACTTCATTCTTGAATTCTCTGAATTTTTCAAAGGATTCAGATTTGTATTTCATTAAATACAAATACCCATATCATGACATATCATCTGTAAAGGTAATGTAGTATGCAAATCCTCCCCTGGCTAAAGTACTGAATGGTCCACACACATTTATATGTATGAGTCCTAATAGTTCTTTAGCTCCCTCTCCTTTATTCTTAGAGGGAGACTTGGTCATCTTTCCTCGGAGACACGATTCACAGGTTGGATAGGGTTCAAAACCCAATGAGTTTATGATCCCACTTTCTCTAAGATGTACTAATCTTCTCTCTCCTATATGACCCAATATATGATGCCATAGAATTTTAGGATTTGATTCAGATCGAGTTCTTTTATTGGAAATAGTATTGATTGAAGCATAGTCATTTAGTTCTAAGACATACAAACCATTTGTATTCACAACTTTACCAACTAAAACATTTCCAAAATGTATTGAACACTCATTTCCATTAAACGGTACATGGTAACCTGTTTTACACAAAGCAAAAATAGATATGATGTTTCTAGTGACCTTTTCAAAGTATAATACTTTAAATAAATTCAAAACATGCCCTGAAGGTAGTCTTATTGGGCAAGTCCCCATGGCCTCGGCTGTAACTCGTGCCCCATTTGCCATCCTCAAAATGATCTCGCCCTTTGTCACCTCAGAACTATTCTAAAGTACCTGCAAAGACATACAAACATAAGATGTTGATGCTGAATCTAATATCCAGGAATGACTATCTGAATTAACACTTAATTCATATTTAATTATAAGACATTGATTCGTACTTGCTTTTCCTTTGCCTTTCCTCAGACTGTTCAGGTATTGAGGACAATTCCTCTTCCAGTGTCCATCTTCTCTATAGTGGAAACGTTTTCCCTTTGCATTGGCCATCTCTGCCTTCGTCGCTGGCTTCTTAAAGCTCTTATTCTTGGGTCCAACTTTTGGACCTTTCTTTTGTTGCTTTTTGGGCCTTTTATCGGCTCTACTGGTGGAGGCGGCAAAGACATCCTCATGCTTTTCCTTTTCAAATTCTGCCTATGAAATTCTTGAAGCTCATTTAGCAATTCAGAGAGGTTTCACTTAATCCTATTGAGATTGTAGTTAGTTATAAACGGTTTATAACTTGAAGGAAGGGATTGTAGAATCAAATTCACTTTGAGGCGGTCTGGCATGACCACTCCATATCCATCCAGTCGACCTAATCCATTGATCATCTTAATAGTATGATCATTTAGGGGTACCCCTTCCCTCAACTTCATGCTAAAAAGGGATGCACATAACTCATACTCAATCACTCTTGGATTTTCGCTGTACAACACTTGTAGAGCTATGAGGATATCATAAGCATTCGAAACTCTTTCATGCTTAGTGAAGTTCTCTATTCATTGAGGCTAGCATGTAATTTCTAGCCCTCTTACTATCCTCACTCCATTTTTCAAAAGCATCAAGCTCAACTTGTGGAGCATCGGGTCCAATATCAAGTGGAAGAGATGCTTCCATGACATAATCAATCCTTTCGAAATCTAGAACGATTCTGAGATTTCTTAGCCAATCCTTAAGGTTGGGTCTGGTTAACATGTTATTATCCAGTATCTTTAGGAGAACATTGTTGGCCGTTTTTTGATTATATATCACAAAGATGAAACTGCAAAGAAAAATAATTTTATTAGTGTTTTGTAATCCTTTTAAACCTTTTATTGCATAATCAAATTAGCTCCCACTATTTACTCGAGTCCTACACTCCCTTAGATAGGATCTGGAAATTTTCGTTGGATTAAATTTCTTAGTGGAGAATCAATTTCTTATTAAATTCAATTAACCTCATATAATAGAATTCTTGGTTAATTAAGTCTAATAAGTAGGAAACTATTTTCCTTTTATATCACTATATAAGATTTTATTCATATTCCTTATCTTAGCTTCGGATACCTCACATAATAGAATTCTTGGTCCCCTAGGCTAGTTAAATCCGAACCATTGTGCTTTCTTAGGATGGCATTTTCATCATGTCCTCACATAATAGAAATCTTGGTCAAGGTAAAAATATCCATCCAAGAACAAGATCAATTTAATTCTATGATATCAAGATCATGTCCCTCACATAATAGAAATCTTGGGATATTAAAATTTATATTAAAGAATTAACTTATCCCACAATGGGAGACTTGGATTTAATAATTTTAATTGGGGAGATTTAGGTTAAACCTTAGTTAATTAATTTTTTTAACATGCCATGTTTAACTAACTTTCATACATATCACATATATGCATAAATTAAAGCATGGGGGTTGACCATGGGGCTTTTTGAAAATACATCCTAAAGGTAAACTATTTACCCTAATCTTATATCTTTGACCGGATTGGCATCCGAATGCTCTTCAGGCTCCTATCCAACCGATTCAATTACAAATTGGATCTTAAGCACGTAGGCCCTATTAAAATAATAAATAAACTTTAATTATTACAAGTCATTTAATAAAAGAATATTACAAGCACTTTTGAATATTTTTGAAAACTAAATGGCACCCATGATCAACCCTCTAATCTAATATTCATCCATCACATAAATAAATATTAAACATTCATACCAAATATAATAAACAATTTAACACACACACACACACACACACATATATATATGTTAAATTGTTTATATTCATATATTAATAGATATTATATATGTTAGGGGTGTTCGGTTCAGGATACCCTGCACTTTTTGAAGGAACTAGGTACCTAGAACCACAACCTGTAACAACGGTTCCGATTTCGGTTCTGGTACCCTGTAAAATTACAATGACCCCCCAAAAGTTTTTAAAATGGCAAAAAACCCTTAAAACTTACAAATACCCCCCCACCTGGCACTTGTTAACAAAAATAAAATTACAAATATAAATTCAAAATTACAAACTCCATTACTTTGTAAATGTAGATTCTCAAAAGTCAAACCAACTTACTTTAAATGTTATGAAATATAAATATAAATGTATTCACATTACTTTTTCTACAAAAGTTTTTATTAAACCCCCCAATCTTTATTTATTTTATATTAGTCTCGGTTCCTGGTTGCTGATTCCGTTTCCTAACTATAGGAATCGACCCGAAACTGCATATAACAGTTCCAAAAATTTGGACCGAAACCTACCCATTGACGATTGGTTCTGGGTAGGAACCGGAACCAAATCCAGGGTACCCGCTGGTTCCGTTCTAACCAGTTTTTTGAACACCCTATATATATGCATGTGGTAACTATCATAACTTTAGGGCATGCAACAATTACACATTCAAGGAAATCATTACCCAACACACTTTTGTCATATTCCACCCAAAATATATAATGATTTTGTTATTTAATTATTAACATCATTTTAAGACTTTTCAAAAAGTCATGCATGATATAGATAAATGGGTTTTATTACTTCAAGGGTAATCATCTATAACACAAGTTACTTTAATAAAGTAATAAAGTAATAATTTTTATGATACTTTATCTTCTCAAAACAATCATATCATCTTGCATCATCATTTTTTTTTAAACTATTCAAAAACAATTATTACATTTCAAAATATATAATTTATGTCATGCAATGATGCTTTATGATAATTTATCAAATAAAATATCATACATTAAATTACCATCATCATGTATACATAATATCATATCACATTGAATTAATAATCCATAACTTAATGCCAACATATTTTCCACACACTAACACTTGCAACATTTGCATACTCTTCAACAAAATCCACTTTAATCAAATTAAAGGATAATACTTTTAGCATGTCAAGCATAACAATTTATCAAAGTCATAAAATGAACATGCATGATACTTCTTTAAATAAATCATCATGCAACATTTCCCAAAACATTATTCATCAAAGCATGAATGAGATGACAATTTTATGGCAAAAATAGTCATGGCCGAACATGACAAGAAGAAGCCATAACAAACACATGCAGTATTTCTCAATACACTCATGCAATAACCATCATCCATGCATACTTATATCACATTTAACACATCTAATCATATTAGAGCAAGATAAAAAAAAAAAAAAAAAAAAAAAAAAAACACTTTTTTACAAAGCAAGAGAGGGGCCGAATCATATACATGCTTATTCTAACTAACAACTCATTCAATACAAAGGCATGCTTATTATCAACTTTACTATCATTCAAAACACAGAAATGACATAAAAACAAACATTTACCTTTGATCTAGTGTGGCCGAGACAGGCATGTAAAGTTGGGATGGAAAACTCATTTTTTGAACAAAAGCACTAACATGCAAACTCAACCGTGTATGATGAACATGTGAACACATGGAATAACATGACTTTTGCTCAAAACCAACATGCAAGGAGCTTTTAAGCTCTGATACCATTTGAAAGAACCATGAAGAGTGGCAGAAAATGTTGATTGGAAGCATGTAACAAGACTGCATGTAAAATATGGAATAATAGGATTCAAAAATGCAAATAAAGCATAAAAACATTATACCTTCTCCTATTGCTAGGTTTGATGAAGCCAAGATTCAAAAGTATGAATCCTCCACACTTTAACACCACCTTGAGAGAAAGAGAGAGTGGCCAAACCTAAGAAGAGAGCTTGTTTTTCTTTGAGTGAACAAATGAACACTTACCCTAAAATACAACCATTTGCATTTATATATACTGGGCCATTTGTAATTTTTATTTATCACTTGCATGCCCCAATAAAATCTTATTCTAAAAGACCCAATCATTTATTATTTTCCCTTTGAATAATCAATATTATTCAAGGGCCCATGTAATAAACTAGTTTACATTAACAACCCTAAGTTTACCCTTCTGCCCTTTAACTAGTTAAATGTTATTTTAGTTCATCTTATTTATCTTAACGCTTTAAGATATATAATTAAATATAATTAATTATTGCTTGACCTTTTTAACTTTAAATGTCACAAATAATTTTCTATGAAACTATTACCATAGAATCATGTCAGTACCCTTGGAAGGTGTTAGCCCTCTTCGGATAATCATTTCTCTCACTTACCCTTCTCTAACTTCTCAAGGCTATTGTGTGACCATGTAGGTCCACTGTGGATTACCGTGAACCGGTTCTGGATGAATCCAAAACCTATCCAGAGGCCCAACAATATGGTAAACACTCTAGCGATGTGTCATAGCCTAAACCACGATGAAGAAATACTTCATCGAACCTTTTCAAATCATATGTACCATGCAGGTAAAGTCCATCCATTGATATATCCTGATCGAGTATAGATTCATGGAACGTCAAATCCTAAACTAATCTTCTACTAAATCGTCGATCATATGTCCAGAACTTGTCATCACAAACTTGCTTTTGTATGACTATAATAGACTCTGGCCAGAGATTCTGATTTCCGACATTTATAGACGTTCGTCTAGGAACTCGAATCCGGATGGAGTCAGCGGTACTCCTGATCCTTATTTCCGAGTCAATGGATCCTTTTTGACCATTGTTCGTTTCCACATATGAACACCACATGACCAAGTACGCTTTATCATATGAACATGACTAGTCTCATACTTATACACCGTATGAACCATATACATCCGTATCAGATCCGACCACAATGTCTCAGGTCAAAGGACTACATCGTGCACTAATATAACCAACGATAATCATTGACTACATGCTTTTCCAAGTGATTTGTCGTACTACTCGGTCACGCTCGAAAAACATTTCACCAACCGCTAATTCATCCTAATGCTCCATGACATGACTATCATGTCATCCGTATTTATATCACCTCATGATATCTTTTGGAAGTAAAGGTGGAAAAGTAACCCCGCCCGCCCGACCCCGGCCCGCCCGTGGCAGTTACATCCTTTGGCGGGCTGGGCCTAACCCGCCCGCCAACAAACGGGGCCGGGTTAGGCCCGCCATTTTTGAGAAATGGCTGGCCCGGCCCGGCCCGCCACCCTAACCCGCCGGGTTAGGTGCGGTCCGGGCCGGGTTAGCCCGATTTTCTTTTTTTTTTTTTTTTTTTTTTTATTTTTTTTGTTTTTTAATTTAACTTTTCAAATAAATAATTATAAATATAATTGTTTTTAGTTAACTTTTCAAATACAATAATCAATTCAATTCAATTTTTTTTTTTTTTGTTACATTTCAAATATTAATTCAATTTTAATACAATAATTGTAATTAAGAAAAATTAGACTTATTCATTTATTAAAAAATAAAATAGAAATTACACCAATTATTGCCTCGTTAAAACCTCACCAAAAACCCCATGGAGAAAAACTTGGTAAAGAAAAAAGAGTGCAATAATTGACATTATTTACAAATTACATTTTACAAAACAACTAATTTGGGGGTGGTTCACTAGGACCTCCCTCATCTGCATCATCTATATTCACAATTGAAATGATTCTACTAAAGTATTGTCAATACCTCGTATTGATCTTGTGGCGCGATCATTCCCAATCTCGAAGACATGTGAGGACTTCAATCATTTTGGAGCAGTTTAGTCCTCCTTTCATTTAAAATCCTTCCACTTGCACAAATGTTGTTCGAATGAGATGTTTGAGACAGGAAGCGCGAAAACATCCAAGGCAAGTCTTGATAATACCGGAAAAATATATTTTCTGGCTCTCCAATACTCTAAGATATCAAAGTGACCGTTGAAAATTTCGGGGGTTGCCAAATTGTTGAGTTCATTACTATGCGACTCCATGGAGGTAGTTATTAGTTGTTGTTGTTGGTGGGGGGTGTCTGAAGAGGAGTTGTGGCTGTGCTTCGGATTCGGTCCTCTTCGGCCTATTCTTGCATTCCAAGAGTGTAAGTCTTCATTTGTTGTTTCTTCTGCTACAACTTTCCTGGATATTTCGCCTCTTTGCGACTGTGGGTTCCCATACCTGTTTTCATATTGGAAATATACTTCGAAAAGACTATTTTTTACTTTTCCTATTTGATTGACAAATGATTCGGTTTGTAAATTTTCACTTAAATTGTCAAAACCATTTTCTAAACGTGCTAATTTAATTCTAGGATCAAATATAGCACCTAAACAATAAAGAAAAGGAATGGGTTCCCAATATTTCAAAAAAAAATTTCCATTGCCTTTATTGGTGCATGTAAAATTTCATTGTCTCTGTTTTTTGTAAATACTCAGAAATTTTATAATTGTATGTATTACCAATGGACTATTATAATACACACCAGAAAGTTGTAAAGTGGATTGGTAAAACAATTGGAAAAGAATGAAATACTTTAGCTATCTTCCAATCATTTTCAAACCAAATAATGAGGACCTCTATTATTTGCTACAAAATAACTAATTATATTAGCATAGGTAAACATGAATCAAGCATTAATAAGTACTATTTCATCTAACAGGCATATCTAATGCAAAAGTTCTAGGAGACATTTGATTTTATACAAGCTTCTTGAAATTCAGCATTTTTTATTACTACCAGTAATCCAAGCTAAAGATCCCTATTCTATCAATATTTTTTTATTGTTTTCATACCACTTTTCACAATTAAATTAATAACATGACATGCACAACGTTGGTGAAAAAACTTCAAATTGTTATATAAAGATAATTAGTTTGAAAAAAATCTATAGCTTTACTATTAGAACTTGCATTATCTAAAGTAAACTTATCACTTTATCAATAATATATAATCTTCTAAAACTTCAACATTTTATTATAGATTTCTAAACCACTATGATCCACATCCATTAATCTGATCCTAATAAAGTTATTTATTTAAATTCATTATCAAAATAATGACTTCACACAAATATATCTTGTTTAGCTCTACACACCCAAATATCGGCAGTTAGAGCCACACTATATGACAAGTATGAAATTTATTTTTAATTCATTTCATTTTTTTAAACAATTTTATTAAATCATTTCTAGTTGCAGTTTTAGAATAACTTTTAAATCCTGGAAAAAATGAATTTTGAACAACTTTCAAAATATTTATCTTCAGCACATTTAATAGGTTATCACTCAGCAATATATAAAGCTAACTGTTCCCTATACATCAAATTATAACGCCAAGTAGTACCCATATTAGTTATTTGAGTTTGATTGCTTTCTCTATTTCCATGTTGATTATATGTTTATTAGCATGCCTTTTAAAGTACTAGTACCATTACCTGAATCGCTTTATAAACATTGCACAATATTTGCATCTCCTTTCTTGACTTGAACTTCATTTTCTGTCTCGAAAACTTGTCGAAATGCCCCAAACGTCTGATGTGTGTCGTCTTCGCTTCGACGACAGTTGATGCCCGCCTCAGCTTGAGATGAAGTTGGACGAGGACGACGATTACGAGACGACTTCTAGAACCACCGGGAGCTGTTGGAATCGATGGCATATTTTGAGGTGTATCGGATTCTGAGACTGGATTGGGACAGCGGGACTATTTGATCTCCTGCATTCATAGTAAAATCAGCGGGACTAGGACTAGGATAGTAGTTTTTCTCCTCATTGAAATTGAGGGGAGAGAAAATCTATCCATTGTAGTTAAAAAAAAAATTGATGTAGAGAAATAAAAATTAAAGAAAGAAATTGGAATTTGGATTTGGAAAATTAGAAATATGAATTGAAAATTGCAAAAACTAATAAAAATTAAAATAAGAGCAAATTGATAACAAAAAGATTAAGAGAATAAATGAATAATTAAGAGAATAGAGATTAGAGAATATGAGAGAATGAGAGAATTTGAGTTGTGAGAAAAATATGAGAGTTTAGGGCCAATTTATAGAAAAAAATGGGGAAAGAAAATGACAAAAAAGACCCCTCCAACGGCTATAAAATGACTATATTTCAAGGGTAAAAGTGTAGTTTAAAAAAATAAATAAATTTTACATTTTTTTTTTTTTGGCCAACCCGGCGGGTTGGCACACCAACCCGCCTGCAACCCGCCGGGTTGCGGTCCTCTTGCAGAGAGGACAAAATAGCAACCCGCGGGCCGGCGGGTTGCCATCAACCCGACCCGCCCGGGGGTTGCTGGCGGGTTGGGCTCAACCCGGCCCACCATTAAGGCGGTCCGGGTTGAACCCTCTTCGTTACGGGCCGGGTTAGGGTTGACCCGCCTAACCCGACCCATTTTTTCCACCTCTATTTGGAAGCATCCATTATGCCTACTATGCAATATATTTGCCCAAATTATATTGCTTCCGTAGGGAACTTTTTGATAAATTCATTTACCGATTAAATGAATCATCTGGACAATTCATATACATACTTTATTTTAAATGCATGACTGAATAAAGGAATCAATTTATATATATGAATTGAAGAACTTTTTTTTCTATTGTTTATGATATATTGATACAAGACAAAATGCTCTGAAACCGACAACACGAATGGTTTCTAGGGCATACACTAACAAAGAGATGGTGTAGAATTATTTATGGCAGGTCTAAGGAGAGCAACACTTTCCAAGGTATGAGTGCTATTTTGCAATGTGGAAGCATCAATGGAGTTGTTGTTGAATGAGTCATCAAGAACCTCAATGTTAGATTGTTTAAAAGGAGCAGCAGGTCTGGAGTTGTTGAGCATTAATCCAATAGTAGGGTCTGCCTTAGTGTCACCTGCACTACATTGAGAATAAGATGGAATAGGATTAGTTTGAGGACTTGATTCTTCTAAATCCATGGCAGTAGGATCTAACCACTCATTGTAGGAGTAAAGATCCCCCTAAATTTGATAAGGGTTATACAATGACGTCGGATCAGAAAAGGGCAAGCATTCTTCATCGAATACCACATGTCGAGACTTATATATTCGCCCAGTAGGTGGGTAGAGACACTTGCAACCTTTATATGATGTGTTGTAACATAAAAAGATGCAAGGCGAAGATTTGGGTTCAAGCTTATCTTTAGCATAATCACGCAAGTATGGGAAACGCTAAAACCCAAAAACTCTTAAGCTGGAATAATCAGGGTGTTTGCTAAACGACCTATAGTATGGTGAGTCCATTTTAAGAGTTGGGGTTGGCAATCTATTTATAAGATGAATAGTGGTAGTAAGACAGTCAAGCCAATACCATTTGGGAGCTTTTGCATGAAACATCATAGTTAGTCCCAATGCACAAATATTTCGATGCTTGCGTTCAGCAAGTCCATTTTTTTCTGGTGTATTTGGACATGAAAGCTGATGAATTATGCCATGATCAGCAAGTAACTTACGAAATCCATTCCCGATAAACTCTCTTCCACCATCCGATTGAAAAACTTTTATTTGTGATCCAAATTGACAATCCACATAATTACAAAAATTAGCAAAGCAATCCACAAATTCAGTTTTCTTTCTCAAAGGATAAATCCAAGTAAACCGTGCATGATCATCCACAAAGATTATGTAATAACGATAATTTTGAGTTGAACAAACTGGAGCTGGCCCCCACAAATCACAATGGATTTTCATAAATGGTTTAGTATAAGACTCATCACTATTGATAAAAGGAAGACAAGAAGATTTCCCTTATTGACAACTTTTGCATATAGAATGCGACTTATTTGCAAAATCCATAGAAATAAAGTTCTTCTTAGAAAGGAAATCAACAATTTTATTGTGCGAATGTCCTAGCCGCTTATGCCAACCCTCTCTTGTAGTTCGCTGAAAAATGATGAGAGAACAATGCTGCCTTTCCTTCTTCTAATGCATAGAGAGCCCATTTTTTGTGGGCCATCGCCATTATCTGTTGAGTTCTCCTGTCCTTAATAAGAAAACCATTGGAATTAAACTCAAACAGTGGTAAGTCATTTGTAAGTTGGCTACCTAAAAGCAAATCTTTTTTTATTTCCTACAGCACCAAAACATTTTTCAAAGTAATTGGCTTAGGATTTCCTTTGACTTGAGCATCACCAATATGTGTGATGTCAAGTGTATGACCATTTCCTACCATAACACCATCTCTACCTTTATAAGGCTATAAGTTAAAGAGTTTACCTGCATGAGAAGTCATATGAGTTGTGGCTCCAGTATCTGGAAACTAGGCAGAGTCTTGACTGTCTGCAATTGTCATTGCTGCTAGTGCTTTAGGAATATCCTCTACTTGAAATGAGTGATTGAACCGATTATAGCACTTGAGGGCAGTGTGCCCACGTTTCCCACAAATCTGGCATATGGGAACATCTTTCTTTGCTTCATTAGAAACTTGACCTTTATGATTTTCCTTAAAATTGCCTTCTTGAAAACCATCTTTGCTTGTCTCATTACCTACAACAAAATTAGGCCCTCCATTGGCCTTGTTCACATTTGAACTCTCACCATGAATGAATCCTTTTCCTCTTGAATCAAATGATTTTTGCCACCGATAGGTCCCCTTCTTATTATGATTCCAATTATTTCGGTTTTGATTCCAGCCATTTTGTGCCATGTATGCCATTTCAGGTTGGGTATTTCCACCACTGCGTTTGATTCGTGCTTCATGGCTTTGAAGTATAGGAACAATAGCATTGTAGGATGGTACAAGGGGTTTTAACATAGTTACATATGCAGTTGTATCAAGTCCAATAACAAGACCCAACACGTCTTCTGCCAAGGTTCCGGTGATCCATCCTTTAAGCAGTCGATCTGAGCATCTCCAAGCAACAAACAGAGGATTAGGAGCCTGCTTTTGCTAAGCAGCATCAGTGCTCTCAGACGCTTGAAGTAGAGGCTCAAGTTGTGGTATTTCCCCATCAAGAAAGCCCTACAAGTCTTGGCTTTCTATAAAGGCCAACACCTGTGTTTTCCATAGCAAGTAGTTTGTCTGCCTCAAACGAATGGAGATAAAGTTGCTAACATTCAAGGTGGTAGGATATGAGTAGGTAGCCATTAGTAATTTAAAAAGAAAAACTCTCTCAAAAATTTTCATAGTGAATGCTCTAGTACCATAAAACAATTCAATAGTCTTTGGAAATCTCTAATTCAAGATGAGATAAGAGAGAGCTATATTTCAGTATAAATAGAAAAATACAAATATGGAGAGATTTACAAGATTTGCATAATTGAGACAATTAAGGGAGATTGAATCAATTTACAAGTCAACTGATTGACATCTTAAAGATCTTGTAGCTATAGTGTATTGATTTAAGGAGCCTTTTTCATCATTCACATTAGGGGTGGGATATTTCGGTTAATCGAACTGGATAGGGTAGTTTATAAACCGAACCAGTTTTTTGGTTTAAGTAAAAACTTAAACCAAAACCAAACCAATTATATGATTAAATCGGTTACGAACTTAACAGAATATACGGTTCGGTTTACCGGTTAACCGGTTTTTAAAATCAGAATAACTGAGAAAATTTGGCTGGCCACTAAAACTTCTACTCTAAAATTCTAGCCAAATGTAGCATCCATTACTAGAACAAAGAGAAATTTATGTATTCACCTGCAAGTTTTGATATAATTAATAAATATACTATTATTCTTCACCGAAGAAGTCAAATTAAGCCATCCAAATTTCTTACATCTTCACATATATAAACTTGAAAATTGGAGAAAAAGACAAAAGAGAAAGAGAAAAATGGAAGAGAAGAAAAGAAAGATAAGATAAGACGGAAAAGAAAGATAAAATCATAAAACTGAAAGAAGAGATGGAGAAAAAGACGAAAAAAAGTGAAAAGTGAAAAGAAGAAATGGAGTAGAAGAAGATGAAGATGAAAGAGAAAAGTTGAGGAGAAGATGATGAAAAAGGAAGATGAAAGAGAAAAGTGCGGAGAAGATGAAAGAGAAAAGTGGAGGAGAAGACTGAAGATGATGGAAAAGGTAGATGAAAGAGAAAAGTGGCGGTGGGTTCCAGGAAGTTAAGTATAATTAATATGCAAGGTGTTTTTTTTTTTTTTTTTTTTGAAACCGGTTTTAGAATTCGGTTTCGATTAATCAGTTTAGAAAAACATGAAAACCGAATCGGTTTTCAGAAAAACCAAATTTTCGGTCCAGTTTTCAGTTCAATTCGGTTTTCGATTATTTTTCCCACCCCTAATTCACATCACGTTGGTCAACTGGTATAACCTTAGCATCTTCTGAATATGATAGGCAAGAAGTCATTTCCTTAACAAATGGGGGCAACTAACCCTGAGATCATGGTCTCTTGAACTATGGTTAGCCCGTGGATTCCTTGGAGTGCACTCCAAGGGTTACCAACTCACCTATAACATTGCCTAAGGGAAATATGAGATTATTAGAGGGGAAGGTTGTAGGACCTTGTACCTAAAAATAGCACTTCCTGTTTTAGTACACTCTCGGAACTAAAATTTTAAAAATAAATTTGTAATCCATTCTTTTCATAAATTTAAAGATCATTCAATATATCTGTCCAACACAATTTTAATTTATTTATACATGATTTAAAGAAAAAAAAAAATAGAAGGTAAATAAATATCGTAAGCTATGTGACAAATTAAAGTATTACCGAGGACTTTCACATGAACTTTTAACAAAAAGCTTTTGTTTTCATGATGTTCTTTGCAGGTTATGATCTATTGATTTTGCATTAGTTACAAGATTTTTTTTTTTTTTTTTTTTATAGAAAGAAGAAATTTGATGATGAATTTAATAAAAAATTAATTTGTAAAATTACTGCGGTAGAGTGCACTTAAAAAATGGGGTGTTGAGAGCACTTTTAAAGGTTGCATATTAAATTCTACAAAATATCTGTTGTATAATAACTATATAAATGTGTAGCAACAGATCAACAACTTCAACTTTCATAAAAGAAAAATTTTGAACATGTAAAATTAGAATTAAAAGTGAGAATATTACTTACCAGGGACATTTTCTTCAGAGAATGTTATGTAAAGGAACCCAAGTTGTCACTCCAATCAACCCTGAAACGATATTAACAAGCTTTTCCATTCAAGTAAAGAAGGTTGAATAAAAATAATTAACAGAGAGGTCTACCTTCATCGAGTCATCCCTAATTGCTAATAATCTGTCAAATTGAACAAAATTGAATATAATTTTTGTTGAGAACACTTTTCGGTCTTGATCATTAGCTACAACTTCAACCATGAAAGAAGCAGCCAAATTGGATCATTGCTTTGTTGTGATCTCTTTCAAATCCGGACAAATTGAATGACTGATGAAATTGGCTAGCTTTTGCTTTCCACATCAATTATATTCACCGCGAAGCCAAGAAAGCCAGGCGGAGACTCCCCATTAGGCAATCTTGGCTTTTGAATATCAAGCCTCCTTTGTGGATCATCAGCTACAAACTCACCAGCAAAAGGTTTGGAGAAAGAAAAAAATTTAGAATGTCTGCAGATACAAGTCCATATAATTAAGGAAAGCAGAAGTCGAATTGATGCCTCAAGTTTTCAAGACATATGACAACAAACCAGTCATGTGTAGTCCTCCCAATTGAAGCACCAAGCCCATGAAGACCAGAACTTTTAATAATGCAGCCCTCTTTATCGTATGTTTCTAGAGCCTTAACACCTTCATAAGTCTTGCAAACAATTGTGAACATAGTGTCCATTCCTAAGTACTCAGAGAAAAGCCTGCACTCCAAAGAAGATGAAAAATATGTCAAGCATGGGGTATTAGTGAAAACATTTAGCTTTTTCACACTTTCCGGCAATACAAAAGCTAGAAATTAAACATGAATTCTAACCATTAACCGTCTCTGCAACAATGTACAACATAACCTCACTCACCACTCAGGAGCAAACAACACTACAACAACATGCAAGCTTTAAGGATGAATCTACTGGCAACAAATTCAATGGATTAGATATTTGGCTGTAGAAAATCATGTAATATAACAAATTCTTGGCCATTGCAAAACTTATAAAGGTCATTATTGATGGGAAACAACAAAATCAGTTAATTATAAATAAGAAAAAGCAACCAGAAACAAGCCAATACAAAAGGACAGCATCGCCAGAGAAAGATGAAGCAAAAGATAGAATACATGATCAATCAACCTGCTAAGATTTTCATCCACAACTTTGCGAAGTGAAGCAACAATACCAAGAAAATCCTTGGTTGGTTGAAGATGTGATGCCTGAGAGCCATGACGTGTTTTCAACTTACAAAAAATGCCTCCAGCAGATTTTTCATGCTGGAGAATCTACCCTGCTGTTTCCTCCTCACTTTAAAGGTTGAAATGGTCCTCATTATCAGTCTTAGGTCCCCTTGAAGAATGATACTTGCCAAGAATAACTGACAGAAAGCTTATCAGAAAAAAACAAATACAGAAACAATGATCAAAGTGTGTCATACAAAACTAAAACGAATCAAAACCTCAAAATACTTCAAAATTTGAAGTCAATGAAAGATTTTCTCCAAGTAAACAGATTTCACCTGAAGTCCAGGATCCCTTTTGCCTTCCTTTTTTTGATGCATAAACTGTGTGACTAAGTTTACCATCTAGATTTTCAGTAAAACATTATATAGTAGTTACATTTAAGGGTGCCGTTTCAAGAATCTTTTTTTATCACTAACAACCATTCCCAGGTGAAAAGTGCTTGATCTAATATTTATACAATACAATGGTTATAGTACGTCAACCAAAACCCTATCCAAATTGTCAAATCTATTCTTATGAATCTGGGCACCACCCATTTGATCTAGCTGCTAGATTGCAAGGTTTATCATACAAAATATTTGCCTTGACATTTTCTTCTGCAAATTTCAAGATGGAGTTGATATACATTGATTCATGTACTGGATTAAAATAATAAATATACCTTGTGATTCAAGTACAGAGTCATCTAACTTGTTGCTTTGGGACTTCAAAAGTTTTATGTGGTCCTCATGCAGCCTGATTTTCAAGCCTAGCATTTTTAGATCATCTTGAAGTCTCTACAACGATTAGGATAGAGCAAAGCATATGTCATTTGATCATTCTATTTTAAAGTTGGACATACTATTAAGAAAACTGATAAACCTACGGTGCATAAGGTGTACACCCTTAAGGGGCGTAATAGACAGTAAGGAGGTTGTTACGGTGTAGGGTCCACAAATCACAGGTGTAAAGTGATATGAGTCTGTTAGGAGAATAAGAATTGTGTGAGTAAGGGTAATTAAGGAAAGGGTTTAGTATATAAATAGAATGAGTCTTAGTAGTAGAGAAAATAGAATTTTGAGTGGTAAAACAGTGGAGGTTCCTGGCTCCTCGAAATGCTAGGATTTATGGCTACAGATACTCTTCATTCCATTTTCATCTGATTCCATTTGTTTCCTATTATCTGATTAATATAAATATATTGGAGGTCATTTAGATTGTCTGTTTCTTGCATTATTGTTGCTGTGGTTTGGTTGTGTGTTGGGTTTGCTTGCAGGTGAACCTATCAATTGGTATCAGAGCCAGGTTGGGGAATGGTTAAATCCAAAATGGAGAATAGAATGGATAATGTAGAGAAGGAGATAAAGACAGTAAACGAAGACATAAGTACGTTAAAGATTGACATGGGTAGTGTTAAGGAATATTTGACAGAAATGCGTGAATTAATGCGCATGAGAGAAGAAAGAGATGGAAGAAGAGGCCGAGAGAAATCTCCTTCATCAACGGAGAACTAGAACTCAGGTGAAGATATGGATCAAGATCGAGATAATAATGGGAAAGAGGAGAAAAAGAACATACGCAAACTGGAGTTGCCAATCTTTAATGGAGAAGATCCGTTTGGGTGGTCCTTCAGAGCAGATCGTTACTTCACCGTCAACCATTATCAGGAGACATAGATGGTAGAAGCAAAAGCAGTTTGCATGGAGAGGAGAGCTCTGAGCTGGTATCAATGGGTTGAATCCATAACACTATTTCAGTCGTGGGAAGCATTCAAAACAGCACTGATTGATCGATTTCGCCCACATTTAAAGGATTTGCTTATGAGGCCTTAGCAGCCTTGAAACAAGAAGGGACAGTGACAGAGTACAGAGAACAGTTCGAAGCTAATGCGACACCATTGAAAGAGCTAGGAGAAGATTTGTTAAAAGGGATTTTTGCAAATGGGTTGAAGGAGGAAATTAAAGCAGAAATAAGATTAAATCAACCAAATTCATTGTTTGGGTTGATAGACCAGGCCCACAGGGTTGAAGAAAGGAATAGGCCCAAAACATTTAAAACTCAAATGGGTAGAAGGGAGTCTTATTCACGGGTCAGCCCAAACCTGGAGGCTTCACGTGCAAATTGGTGGAACTCTAGTGCAAAACCACCAGATCCCATTCAGTTTTCGTCAAACTCCAGCAAGGTTCCTGAGCGAAGGGAGAAATCCATTAAGTCTGTGGGGTCCAGCAACAGGAACGACAACTTCTGACGACTCTCCGATGCTGAAATACGATATAAAAAAGAGCGTGGGTTGTGCTATGAAAAGTTTGGCCCTAACCACAGGTGTAAGAACAGATCTCTGCAGGTGTTGCTACTCCTGGATGACGAAGATACAACCCCATCGAAAATCGAGACAGAAACTGACAATGAGCCCAACAGTGAAGGTAAATATTTAGCACTTTCGATGAACTCCATCGTGGGTATCTCTTCGGGAAAAACTCAGAAGTTAAAGGGGCATATTGGGGATGAGAGTGTGGTGGTATTGGTTGATAGTGGGGCTTCCCACAATTTCATTTCCCATGAGATTGTACAGAATCTAGGGCTGAAGGTGGATAAGGGAAAACGCTTTGGAGTAATGGTTGGGAATGGATGTACCATTCAGGGGAGGGAATTTGTAAGGCAATTAGGCTGAAACTCCAAGGGCTTGAGATCCAGTAGGAATTTTTTCCGTTTGAATTAGGAGGTGCAGAGTTGTGTTGGGAATTACATGGTTGAGTAGTTTGGGAGATGTAAGTGCTAATTGGAAGAGGCTAACTATGGAATTTGACTGGGAAGGAGAAAGGGTAAAGTTGTGAAGGGATCCTTTACTGGTGAAGACTGAAGTTTCTCTGAAGACTATGGTCAGATCCTTACAATCTGCAGGAACTGGCTACGTAGTGGAGTTTGGAGCCATAGGTTTGAAAGAGGATTCAGTACAGGAGGAAACTGATCCCAAAATATTAGAGGTGATAGAACATTACCACCAATTGTTTGACCAGAATCTTAAACTACCTCCCCATAGGGTCCACGACCATGCCATAGAACTCCAACCAGGTTCCAAACCCCCAAATATCATGCCATTCAAATACCCGTACTTTTAGAAGAACAAAATTGAAAAGCTAGTTGGGGAAATGTTGACTGCCGGAATTATTCAACCTAGCATTAGCCCGTATGCCAGCCTTGTCCTATTAGTCAAAAAGAAAGATGGAAGTTGGCGATTTTGTGTAGATTACAGGGCATTAAATGACATTATGATACCTGACAAATTCCCAATTCCGACCATCGAGGAGTTACTGGATGAGCTGGCCGGTGCGACAATTTTCACAAAACTGGATTTAAAATCAAGGTACCACCAAATCAAGGTGCAAGAGGTTGATGTACCAAATACAGCCTTTTGAACTCATGAGGGGCATTACGAGTTCCTTGTTATGCCTTTCGGTCTCACTAATGCCCCTTCAACCTTCCAAGCCTTAATGAACTCAGTATTTAGAACCGTCCTACGCAAATTCATCCTGGTTTTCTTTGATGATATCCTTATCTATAGCCTTAGTATCTCCACCCACATCCAGCATTTACAACTAACATTTCAAATTTTGCAGAAACATGAGTTGGTTGTTAACAAGAATAAGTGTTCGTTTGGGCAATCTAAGCTAGAGTATTTAGGCCACCTGGTATCAGAAAGGGGAGTGGAGACAGATCCGAAGAAGATTGAGGCCATGGTCTCTTGGCCATGAGCACTACATGTTAAGGGCTTGAGAGGGTTTCTGGGGCTGACTGGTTATTATAGGAGATTTGTACAAGAGTATGGTTCCATCGCACAGCCCCTCACTCAGCTGCTGAAAAATGATTCTTTCACTTGGAATGAATCGACCCAATTGGCTTTTGATAGGCTCAAAGAAGCAATGACTACTGTTCCGGTGTTGGCAGTTCCAGATTTCACACTTCCGTTTGAGATTCAGACAGACGCATCAGGTAAAGGACTTGGGGCTGTTTTGGTGCAACAGTCTCGCCTCATAGCCTTCCTTAGCAAGGCCTTCTCGCCTACAGCCAAGCTCAAATCGGTCTACGAGCGAGAATTGATGGCCATTGTCTTTGCGGTCAAGAAGTGGAGTCACTATCTGCTCGGTGGGAAGTTCATAATAAAGACTGATCAATGCAGCCTCCAATTTTTAACGGACCAGAGAGCCAAAACCCCTGAACAACACAAGTGGATTTCCAAACTCATGGGTTTTACCTTTGAAATTCAGTATTATCCGGGGTCTTCGAACAGAGTGGCAGACGCTCTTTCAAGAAGAGAAAACGAGACTAAGTTGGCAAACCTTACGATTTTATCTGCGGTACAATTTTCTGAGTATGAGAACATGGCTACAGAGGCACAAACAGATCCGAAACTACGGGTAATCATACAGGACCTTCTCCTTGATTCTTCTAGTCGACCCAACTATCAACTCCGCACGGGGCTGCCTATTCTATAAGAACAGGCTGGTAATTCCAAACGGGTCTAGGTTTGTTTCAACATTACTAGCTGAGTTCCATCAGAGTCCTAGTGGAGGCCACTCAGGTTTCTTCAAAATGTATAAGAGAGTCTCTTCGGTGGTATATTGGGAGGGTATTCGGGGAGATATTCAACGCTTTATCAAGGCTACACCACATATCAACTAAATAAGCAGTCATCATTAAATCCAGTCGGACTCCTACAGCCCTTACCTATTCCGAATCAGGTTTTTTGAGGATATCTCTATGGATTTTATCGAGGGATTACCACGTTCGAAGGGAGTGGATACCATTTTTGTGGTGGTTGACCGACTTACTAAATACAGTCATTTTTTTAGTCTTGGTCACCCCTACAACGCAAAAGTAGGATGTGGCTGCCATATTTGTTAAAGTGGTGGTCAAGCTCCAAGGTTTTCCAAATTCCATTGTTTCTGACAGAGACAAACTTTTTATGAGTCGATTTTGGCAAGAATTGTTCAAGGCTACTGGTACCGTCCTAAAGTTTTGTTCGGCTTACCATCCACAGACCGATGGACAAACGGAGGTGGTCAATAGGTGCCTCGAGGCTTATCTTCGCTGTTTCTGCAGTTCTCAGCCACGACAGTGGCCTATGTGGCTTACATGGGCCGAATTCTGGTACAACACCACTTATCACGGCTCCATCCGGTTGACCCCCTTTAAGGCCCTCTATGGAAGAGATCCCCCCACACTTTTTAAATTTACAGATTGCCCATCAGCCGTGGAAGATGTAAATGTACAAATGCATGAGAGGAACTCCATGTTAAAGGAGCTTAAGGATAATTTAGCTTCGGCTCAAGCTCACATGAAGAAAAATGCAGACCATCATAGGCGAGACGATTGCTTCTAGCCTGGTGACTCAGTTTTTCTGAAGCTATAGCCCTACAGGTTTAAATCTCTAGCTTGGAAGATGAATGAAAAACTCAGCCCCCGTTTCTATGGTCCTTACACTGTTTTGGAACGAATTGGACCAGTGGCTTATAAACTGGATCTGCCCCCAGGACTCGAATTCATCATGTCTTCCATATTTCTCAGCTCAAGAGGAGCTTACATCAATCGGTGCCTATCCAACCCCTACCGGAATCCCTCTCTGAAGACCTGGAATTAATGGTCCAGCCTACCATTGTCCTATATGTGCGCACTCTACTGAATGGCTCTAAGGAGGTCCTCATGAAATGGCAGGATTTACCTGAGTTTGAAGCCACCTGGGAACCGTATGAAGTGATTAAAACACAATTTCCTCAGTTTCACCTTGAGGATAAGGGGACTTTCAAGGGGGGGTATTGATAAACCTACGGTGCATAAGGTGTACACCCTTAAAGGGTGTAATAGGCAGTAAGGAGGTTGTTACGGTGTAGGGTCCACAAATCACAGGTGTAAAGTGATATGAGTCTATTGATACGAGTCTATTAGGAGAATAAGAATTGTGTAAGGACAATTATGGAAAGGGTTTAGTATGTAAATAGAATGAGTCTTAGTAGCAGAGAAAATAGAATTTTGAGTGGTAAAACAGTGGAGGTTCCTGGCTCCTCGAAATGCTAGGATTTATGGCTACAGATACTCTTCATTCCATTTTCATCTGATTCCATTTTGTTTCCTATTATCTGATGAATATAAATATATTGGAGGTCATTCAGATTGTTTGTTTCTTGCATTATTGTTGTTGTGGTTTGGTTGTGTGTTGGGTTTGCTTGCAAGTTAACCTATCAAAAACATATAAAACATAAAATTAGAACATACTAAAATATAATGCATCTAGCTATATCCTTAGTCAAAAGTGTAAAACAAAATATGCTTTTTCTTTTAGAAAGAAAGTAAAATAAAATTGTAAACTAGTTCCAAGGTATTTTTTTTTTCCAAACAACCTGAGAATGGTAAAAGATAGCTTCTGCTTGTGGATTTTCTCCATTTTGCGTTCCAACTACAGAAGTTTCCTTTTGATCAACTTGCACTGATGCTGATGAAAGTTGGATAGACAAAGCATTTGTTTGAATTGACAGCTGCAAATGAGAGGGACAATCATGGCTTTGCAAATATCAATTTACAGTAAAAACATTACAGATGGAAATTACTGGTACATACACAGGATTTGACTTTCTCCTAGACTCTGCCGCATATTTTCCATCCAAAACAAAGCAACAAGAAGAAAACCAGAAAACAGGAAAATATAACAGGCGAGGTAGTTCTTGTTTTATTACATTTCAACATTAGTTTGCAATAATGTATGAATCATTCAAAGATGCACTAGTCTAAAACACATCCCCAAAGATGCCCTCTTCCAAAAAGAGAACTATATCAACTTTAAAAAAAAAAAAAAAACTGTGGTTTTGCAATCAGGGAATAGCTGGTCTACATCCAAACAAAAAGATGCTACCACTTTTCAGTACTACCAAGACTTCAAGAATGCAACCAAAAAAAAAAAGTGATATTTTCAACATCATAAATTATAATAAAAATTGGGATTGTCAAAATTATATTTGTATTTTTTTAGCTTAAAATTATTTGCTACTAGCATTGGTATAGGAAGGTAAAAACTTCCAACATTTACAATATTCACAAAAGAGTTCTTCACATCAAAAAGCTTTTATACGTCCTTCACTAGCTAGACTTACATAGAAGCATCACAGAAAAAAATTTAAAAGAAAACTCATTAAAGTAACTTCATATCACAAAAACCTCAATTTCTCACTGAAAGGACTAACACGCTTGACATAATAATTCAGGAACTTGACCACGCAACATTCATGAGCAAAGAACAAAAAAAAGATCTCCGCGAATAGCCAGAACAATTTGCAATCAAGCATTGAACTTCTAAGCAAGATGTATTATCAATATCAGACAATTTATTAGTAAAAACTTGTAACTTCCTAGTTTCTCGAACATCATAAAACAACTTCCAACAATAATTCTAGCCAACAATTAAGTTATTTTAGCAGGTTGAAACTCTATGGGTTGTAAAAGAGACCTTGGAATCAAATCTCGCCCACAACAGGGTTCCATGGGCTTTATTTATATTTAAAAGTTTTTTTCCTTGAAAAATAAAAAATCCAAGCATTTACAAATCCAGTACTCCTTTTTTTTTTTTTTTAACTTTTCTATAAATGTTGTGGGTTTCAGAAAAAGCAAATGCCCAAATTAAACAATACTCTAGCTTGTTCTATGTAGTTAAAAAAACTCCAACACTTAATCTCTATGTTCTCAGCATTCTAAAATTTTCCTTTGATAAAATTAAAGATTGTAACATTTAACTTTTCAAGATCAATCAAATTATCCACAAGAAGCAAAATCTAAAGATTGTTCCTAGAGATGGTTAAATTAAAAAGTCAAATGTTTTTCCTTCTTAGCTAGACAAATAAAACCAAAAGCTACAAAGTAATGAGTGACTAAGAATTTTCCATCAACCAATGTCTGGACCCTTGAAATTACAATACACAACTAAAATATGAGATAACCAGAACTAGATAGCACTAAGCTTTTAATATGTTACTG
Source organism: Pistacia vera (assembly GCF_008641045.1). Taxonomy (NCBI): domain Eukaryota; kingdom Viridiplantae; phylum Streptophyta; class Magnoliopsida; order Sapindales; family Anacardiaceae; genus Pistacia; species Pistacia vera. The sequence continues at coordinate 712,435 of NW_022195028.1, read as the reverse complement.
TTTCACAAGACTAATATTAGGCTTTAGTAATAAAAGAATATCATTTTCTTTTTCTTCCTTGCAAGTAAATATCCAAAACAAAAAAATGCAGTTAGATAAAGAGACATACCACTTATTCCACAACTAGCCGTTACTTTCAAGAGGCCACTAAGGTCAACACATCCATAATTGTCCACCTATGTTTACAAACTTTTTTAGGACATTCAAATCATGTAACAGACAAAAATGGTAAACTCCAAATGCAATAGAACCTCAAAGCACAATTATAGTATTAGTTTATCATGCATAAGATGTCAGATAAACAATAACAATAGACTGATGCACATCATATTGTCGTATAAGGGAACAAGAATTTGATTAACTCTATGAACTTTTGAACATTACTTATTTAGACATACATACTTTCAAATGGCCCTTTAGGGTGTCTTTGTTACATTATATTGCACAGCATTAAAACTTTAATATTACATGGCCCAGTTCTAAAGACATGTATCGACCTCACAATACAATCCATGTATATCTATGCAAAATTGACAACCTAATGCCTTTCATTAGAGTAGGACGAAGTTTGTATTGGTAACATTAGTATTGACAATTAACTGTCTTTTGTCATAGTGGGATGGAGATGTAAACTCTAAGATATGTGTATCAACCTTATAATACATGCACTATTTATGTAGGATTTACAAAACAACAGAGAATCGAATTTATAGTAGAATGTGTCTGAATTTATAGTTCACACTTTGCTGTCTTTCATAAGAGTAAGATAAAGATGCAAACTCTAGACCCATGTATCTACCCCATAATAGATGCACTATTTAAGTACGACTTACGCAATGACAATGAATGGACCTACGACAGAACTATGAATCTAAATTCACACTTCACACTTTAAGAGTCTCCTCTTTTTAACCAGTGAATGAACCTACGACAAAACCATGAGTCTAAATTTTATAGTTCATAGTTTAAGAAACTCTTCTTTTTAACCAGTGAAAAACAGATGAAGAACAAGTCAAGAGCATGGAGCAACTTAGGAAAGTGAAAGTGCAATAAACATGTAGGCAGAAATGTTGGCTCCTATGGCAAAGATAATTAGGCAAAGAGATTTGGTGGAACTTACATGTTTTAAGCAGTCAACTACTATTTTAATCACATCATTTAGATAAAGCAGATTGATTGTGTGTATTAATATATTTGTCCGCTACGCGTGTAGGGAGCTAATCTGTCATAAAATCAATAAACAAACCATCACAAGTTTCATATAATTGAACAACACTATCATTATCTAACCAATTAAAGACAAGTGTGCACGAGTGAGTGTTTTCCTGCCTTGACGAGCAGTCTATCCTTTTGCTTATCCTAAACACAATGATCATGATTAATTAATCACATTGTGGGTTGTAAAAGACTTAATTAAAGTTTCATGGCACGGCCTTTGCCTTGCACAGAAACTATGACAAATTCTTCATTTGATTCACCAATAATTAGAGTTAAAAAGAAGTTGGTGGGTCTGCTCTTAAAAGCCCTTGTGGGGCTCGTCAACTTGAATCAATTTTATATGACAAGTGTGAGTTAATAAGACTATATAGGAAGCTTACAAGGTGGTTATATGGAGTGGCTCTCAGGAGGCTGTAGCTGGAAGCTGTAAACCAGTTGTTGAAATTTTTGGCTTAATGGCATAAGCAAGAGTAATTTCTGCTGGGGTTGAGTCTGGAACTTCATTGTGGAAGGGTACTTCAAACAAAAGGGATTGGTACAGGCACACTTCATATTCTTTACAGTAATAGACTTGTAAAACATGGCAAATCATCATCCATAAAATAGTTAATAAGCTGCAAAGTTAGAATGAATTTATTTAAACTTCTTTCGCATGCCATCTTAATGCTATTATAGTCTGCATAGCCGAATATCAATTTGATCTTAGAACATAGAAATTTCGGTGTTACATGTGTTTGATATTTTTAACTTTAAATTGACTATACTATGCAAATGATGTTTCAATCAACCCATTTACACTTCAGACCCTAGATCTAGATCTTTGCTGTTATTCTCATTCAAACAGCAAGTCCATCAAAACCTTTAATATGTCCAATGAGTGAACAACATACATTGAGAACCTTAGTGAGGACCCTGCAATTTTGAGCCACGAGCCTGCAGTGTTACAATGGGGCTGCGAGCCTAAACCAGGTTGTATTTATGGTTACTAAAACACCCTTAATTCCCCTGGTGTCGATATTGAAGGCTATGCAATTAAACTAGACAGCAATCACACGGTTTTACTTGTCATAAAGCAGTTCAATACAAACAATTTTTGACTTGTGGAGGCAATTTGAATAATAGAGCACAGAAAAGTGGCATACCTTACAACTAATTCTACCTGTTGAAGCTGATGGAGAGAGTCTCCTAAAGTGAAGTCTTGTTGATCCTTCTGGACTAAGATTTCCATCCAAGGGATCAACAGCCACAGAGTTTTCAGGTTCAACATCGAAGCTGAATTTACTACGTGCTTCCTGCATTTGTAGTCATAAAGCAGAGAATTATAAGGTCAAAAACAAATGAAAAAGTTGAAGCCTTTAGTGACACAGACTATCTGTACCTTTGAGAAAGGGTATTCCTCAGGCAAAGAAAATTTAATACTAAGGTTGCCTTCATTGGACACACCACCATCAACAACAATGGTCTGAGTGTCAGCAAATGACCGACTCCTGAGGCCTTTTGGCAATTTGGATTTGGGTGCAGGAGGCTGAACTCCTTTTAGCTCTAAAGTAAGAAGTTCAGGCTCTTTCTTGTTCAAGTCTAGGTATCTTATGACACTATTGTTTGCATTAGCTATGAGAAGCTTTCCTGAAAATTGAACAAGAAACACTTTTAATAAGTACTTATGATAATTTATGCAAAGACACAGCAAGTTACAATCAGTTACAACTTCCAAGTCAATTTTGATAACTGTTTGCAGCTAATGAAACAGAGAAGATTGTAACACCGTTTTCTGCTTATATAATTCCTGATGACTCCAAAAGCTGAAAGAAATAGTAAATGCATAAAAAGTGAAAGGACATCCTAAAATCAGGAAAGTTTACTTGGAGAGTGATATAAACATCCTCAACTTTCATTTGTGTTCATTAGGTTAACAAGGATGAAAGAGCTTCATTGTAATAATTCAAGAGATGTGATTGTAACAAAATTTAAAATATGAGATGGTAATTGGATTATGAATTCTCACATTTTAATCTAATCACACATAATAGCTCAGAAATAGCATTATGAAATAATGAAAGAAACTCATTTTCAGTGCATCTGAAATTCCATATGGCAGGTAACAAGGCATTGACTTTCCATTTGCAACTTGTTGCTAGATAGTGATTCAACAAACAAGTATAACGAATTCTCACGGTAGATGCATGTAACAGATATAAGCAAACTTTTTTTCTTTTTGAAATTAAAATTCCTTCAAAGCAACATATACTGAATTCTCAGCCACCAGTATGAGGAGAATTCAGTAAGATGGACACAAATTATTTTTCTAACCTCAGCTGCTAGGGCTGTTCCATCCTTGAAACCAGCTTTCCCAGTCCCTGCTAGGGTACTGACCATTTTACTAGCTGGATCCAACTTCTTGATCTGAAATTTCACCCAAAAAGAGATGAAAATCAAGAAGTTAGCTTTGATAATTCACATTCATTTTATCAGTTATGTGATCAACTCTCAACAGGAGCCCCCAAGTAATGCATCATGAGCATTCATGAAGCTTTAAATTTATCATCACAACATTCAACAAATGTCGGCAGGCTACAGTGATTTAAATATCTTTAATATCTTCATCTATTAGCTAATTACCTTTTGATTGTAGCTATCTGCAATATAAATTTGACCATCCTTCGCACAAAAGACAGCCGGTGGATGTTGAAGGACTTCAGATCCTGTTCCATCATGGTCTCCAAACTGTAAATCATACATTGTAAGAGTATTAGGAGAAAAAGACAAAATGACATAAACTAAATATGAACTGTAAGTCTTCTCCAATTTATGGAGAAAGTAAAAAATATTAAGAATTACTAACCTCAAAAGACCCACAAGCATACACAAATACCCACAGACATACACAAATACATACAAGCCTTTCAGAAAGGAAGAGGCTATTTGTGACCAAAAATTTATCTCAACACCCATCGTTTAAGATATCCAATCTATTAAAAAAAGAAAAAGAAAAAAACAATTTCTTCATTATTACTATTAAGCAATTTCTTCATCTTTTATCATCATTTCTGAAGACTGAAATTCTAGAGAAGATCAGAATAATATTATCACTATTAACTTCCTTGTGGCCATAGAATGTTTAACAACCTAAAAAAAGCTTCCAAATCCTACTAATTTGACAATGAAACTATAACTGTTCATTCTTTCGGTATTAAAATATCAAAATCACTAACCGCCCATTCTGCAACTTGATGCTGACTACTAACATAAATTTCAGTCCCCAAGTCTATTGATGGCCAGTGCCTCTTTACAGGTTCTGTACCAGGATCCTGACAGAAGTAAGTGATTGAGATAATCTTCCAACATCAAGCTCGCTGGTCCTGGGATCACCGATCCAACCCTCGCCTCTCTTCGTTGGGTATCCGTAGTCGCCCCAAACTGGGTGTGGCAGAATATGCAGGCTTTCCTGAGGGTTGAGGATTGCTAAATGCATCACAGAGATTGAATGGCTCCTCAGGATACTCAGCATTTCTTGGAGAACAGTAAACATGATAATATATTTCAAATTTGAGAAATATGTTAGGGTTAAGAGAGAGAGAGAGAGAGAGAGAGGAATTGGAGAGATTTGAAGAAGTATAACGTTGGAGAAGATCAAATAAGATAATTTTGCCGTTGAAATGTTTTTTTAAATTTGAAAATATTCAAACAAATCTCCTTTTTTTATTTATCTCAAAAAAAAAGAACGTATTTTATTAAAAGAGTTTAATCTCGTTTAGCTATTTATGTATGTTTCATTGAAAGCCTTCAAGATCGAGAATCTTTTCTTCTGTTAGTAAATTCTTATTTTATAATTTTATTTTTTATATTTTCATCAAGAAATAAATTAGTTTCAACTTTATCTCTCATCATGTAATTAAAGAAACTTTAATCGAAGAATTATTATTTATTTTATTTTATTTTGGCATTCATCCTTAGATAAATAATGATTTTATCCCTTTATCTAATTATTTATTAATTTCAAAATCATTTTTCAAGGATATTTCTCAGCAAAAACTCTTTGATATACATCTAGGTCTATCTGTTTTATTTTTTGAGTAAACGACTTTTTCCCACCCAAGGTTTGCCTTAATGACCATTTTCCATCCAAAAAGTTACAAGATATTACTTTCCTGCCTAATGTCATATTCCATTAGTAAATTCCGTTAAATACAGTGATTTTCATTGTAAAAACAAAAATACCCTTAATTGTTTGATTGAAAAAAAAAAATTATTAGTATATGCCATGTCAACAACATCACTACCAATACACCCCCTTTTAATTGTGTAACTACCAATATAACCCTAACTATGTGTAAAGATTAAATTACCAATTTGGTCCCTATGCAACATCAACTGGTACCTTTTGAGATTTTAAATTTTGAAGCAATTGAAATTACCATTTTGTCCCTGATTTTGATGCAAAATAAATTGACATTTATAAATGAATTTTGTCAATTTGAACCTAACAAGAGTGTAGATTTTAAAATCACAATGCATCCATTGAATTAAAAACCCAAATAAAAAAAAAAAAAAGGGAAGGCAATACAAGGATCTTCAATTTGGATTAAAAAAACAAGCAGGTTTTAAATGGGGAGAACACAAAATTGGAGTTAAAATCACTTCATTTTCATTGTCATAATTCTCATTCAAAAATATCAAATCCAATTCAATCTCCATCTCCTTACATGCCACCATCAAAAATCTATGATTAATAATGTATGCATAGAGCAAAAATATGACCAATATTTGATCTGTCCTAGGTGACAAAAATGGTAAATAAACATCAGGCTTTAATTCTGGTGCTTCTTGTATTGCAAACCCTTGATGATCTCCAAGGGTTATGACTTGAAACGGATTAAAACAATAACTTTCTCTCAAATTTTCCACAAACTTATAATACAAACACTATATCATATTTGTAGTTGTACCAAACTTTTTTTTTTAAATGTAGACATAAGAAGAGCATTACATTGATAGGATAAACCCAGGAGAGCATTAAAACATTTGTATTTGAGAACAAATATGCTTAAAAGGATTTATGTCATTGTCACTGTACAAATTTGTACAAGCAATTCCATTCCAAAAAATAATTAACCAGCTTTACACATTCACCAACACAAAAGTCATAAGACGTATTAACCATCTTAAAGTTTCCAACAAAAACAAGTCAAACCGACCACATTCCATAGTCAGTTGAACATATCATGTAATGGAGTTCAAAAGGGAGCATCATGAAACAACATCAAAAGATTCCTCATAGGGTACATGTTTACAAAACTAGCAAGATGTCTAACCTCCAACTTTTATCATGCAACCGTCCAGAAATTCAATTACAAACCATTACGCTTCCACTTTCAACAATCTACTGCAACAAACAATGATTACCCAGAATTCAACCTCCATGGAAGCAATTGCCATAATTCATTCACACATATAAAAAAATCCCTAGGCATCTTCAAGGCTCAGAAAAGAGCTCAACATTAGCAATAAAGCAAAACAAGTGTAAAATGCAATCAACAATGACAGGCAATTGAACAATGGGAGTTTATCGATATAATTTAGAAGCCAAGATTTCAGTGTGACAAGAGAAAAATAATTTAATCATTCATAAATTTTATATATATAGTACTAAAGCATGTGAGCCCATCAATTAACTACTAGGCGAACCATCACTTCTCATTATCAATTCTAAAATTAATTAACACCCTTCTTACCTCTACTTTCTCCACTAACCTGGACCCACATGCATGACCATAGTAATTCTTACTCAATTCAACATCAATAACCAATTAATCTTACGAAAAGCCAAGTACATAAATATATAATTAACAAGCAAAAATACAGCAAGAGTCACCCTTTTTGGAGCTGAGCTTAATGTAATTGTCCTCCAATTCAGTCAAGCCGAGACATTCAACCCTAAACAATCCAATTACCACCCAAAAGCAAGTCAGATTTTTCATTACAAAACACCCATTTCCCAGGCTCCTACCAATGCATTCGGCTAAGCTCTAAACTGACATGCAAACTTCAAATTTTTTCCCAACCGATACATGCAATCCAGTCAGCCTATAGTTTCATCAAAAACTTCAGCCTTTTATCAAATTGTTCAGCTAAAAGAAAAGGAATTGAACATGCAACACATCACCTAAAACCAGTCGAACAAATGAAGCCAATTTTTGTATCACACACATCAACATTTATGCATCAAACACCACAATAAATTTCAACACATTACATCAAAATAGAAAATCAAACTTCTCGAAAAGAAATTTTGGAATCATAAAATGATAAAATTACTGGGAAGGGACAAATGAAAGCCTGAACAAATTTCAAAAAAGGGGTCATATGATTATTGCTTTACAAAAAATTTCTTTATCTTTCTTTGAATCAAAAGACAATAATCTCAACCACTCTTTCTCATAGACGTCAATGAGAGGGGAAAAATAGGCGAATCATCATCCATCACCAATAAACATCTTCCTACCATTAACCAAATCGTAAACAAAGACAGCAAAACAAAAATTACTTTTCTTTCCAGCACAACCTACCGTAAACAAATGCAAAACAAAGTATAAACAAAGATGACTACCTCCAAAAGTTCAAAACTCGCAAATCGCCACTCCACTGCTAGTCTACCTCACCGTTAACACTCACGAGTCGCCATAAATAGTCACCAGAAGGCAGTTGAAGACATCAACCCAAAAGATCGGATCATGACATCATCATGCTGACATCAGCATGATGTCAACAAAAAACAAAAAAAATTAACAATATGCAGATTTTAATTTTTAACGGTGATAATAAAAAATTTTCTATAACAAATATATCCAAATCTGAAATGAAATTAAAAGTTTAAAACTACAACATACCAAGTTATAAAGTATAAACTATAAAGTACAAGTAGTTTAAAATTAAATTAAAACAACACAATCAAAATGAAACCAACATCCTACATTTCTATTACATTTCCATTTAATTCAAGTCAAGTCTGATTTTGGGCACCAGATCCAGAAGCAAAATAACTTATATCAAGATCATCTTCATCGTTGTCGTCAACATCAGCATAACCAACATCTACAAAAAATCGCAATAAAAAATAAAGTTATTAGTTAAATGTTTTGATTGTAAACTAAATTGACTAATGTAATATAAAATTTAACAAGCTAAATTAAATAATGTAAGTTAAATTAAATAACATAAATGAAAGTTATTAGTTAGAAGTTAGAACCTCCAGTAACTTCGGTAGAATCATAATAGGCAGGTTGATCACTAAGACCAATAGGAATAGATCCCTCTCCATAAAGTGCTTGTTCCAATTCCTCATAATTAAGGTCAACGTCCTCCTCTTTGTCGTCAACCACCCAGAAGTCAGTCTTGTCGATGCTCTCATAATCAATAGGATCGAAACTAGTTTTCTTGTAACTCATCCTGGAAGACCATTTTTAACTATTAAAATTTAAAAGCATGACAAATAAAAAGATCAAGGAAAATAAGAATAATGAGAAAATGAGTACAGCAGAATTGACAATGTTTTATACTTGTTTTTCAACCGCAAGTTATAATGAACAAAGACAAGATCATTTAATCGTTGATGCTCCAATCTATTCCTCATTTTTTTAATGTATGCGCTCAAAAACACTCCAATTTCGCTCACACCCGGAAGAGGTTGAAGTTTGGCTGAGAATTTTGATTGCAAACTTTTGTAAATTTGGAGTACTATACCTATATGTTATATATCCACCATTCATCTAATTGAAAATTAGACACAAGAAAAAACTTTAATTCATAATGTGGAAATCAAACTTAAGACTCACAAATTAAATAACTATTACATAATACATACCAGGTCGTGTGGTTTTACATGTTTGAATTGCAAGTTCCTGAGAAAAGCTCCCCCCGCAGTCCCGAAATATTCTACTCTCCTCCATCAACGTAGTCTTGTTTAATTTAAATGCACTTGCCTTACTCTCAACAAGATCAAGGAAACCACATTGAACCTCCAATTTGGAGCTAAATCCACTATCATATTGGAAAGCTGGATTTAAAAAGTAAGCTGCAACATGAATATCACGGTGTAACATCCTATCCCATCGTAGCTTAATAATGTTTGTATAAAGCTTGTACAATATGTTCTTAATCTTAAAACAACTTCTTGATCCCCAACCTTGTTTTGTACATGCCATCATACAAATATCCAATGGAAAGTCTCTCATCTTAATCTACAATCCATAGCATACGCATCAATGGATCCACAACTTTGGAAACTATACACATTGCATCCCAGAATTCGTTGTCTGGAATTATGGGAATAACTTCCTTGCCTTTATGACTTTTTGCATACCTAGAATCCACAAAAAATCTATCTGTCACCATGGCTTGCAAGTCATGTTTGTGATCTTGTAGACTTCTCAAGGCAATGAAAGTTGTGGTAAAACGAGTTGCTCCTGGGAGTACAATTTCTGTCCAACCCTATTCAAGTGACAGAAGACAAATATACATGTTAGTAAAATTGTTTTCCAAATAATAATTAGTATGTTATGACTTATAACTTCACAATAAAATAAGCTAAAGATACATTACCTGCCTTTTCCTCAACCATGTTATCAACAATGTATGATTATACACAAACTTTGTCACCTCAGATGCACGTTTCGCGAGAGTAGCTATGCGATTCATCTCAGCTATATCCTTTAACATAAAGTTTATGCAATGTGCTGCACAAGGGACCAAGTTATACTCTTATATTTCTCAGCCAACATTCTTCCCGCAGCTTTATAATTTGTTTCATTGTTAGTGACAAGATGGATAATGTTATTTGGTCCAACCCATACAGCCACTTCCTTAAGTAAGGTGAACAATGTCTCGGCATCATTCACAACATTTGAAGCATCCACTGACTTCACAAAGGAAACTCCTTTAGGGTCGTACACAAGAAAATTAATCAATGACCTTTGGCAAGTATCAGTCCAACCATCCGCCATTAACGTACATCCAACGTCTTTCCATGTTTTCCTATAACTTTCCACAAGTAGTTGCACTTCCATTTTAGAATCTCTTAATAAATTGACTCACATAGCATGATAAGTTTGGTGTTTATACCCAGAACCTATTGCAGCTATAACATCCACCAATGGCTAAAGATAAATTGCATTTATTGCATTGATAGAATGCAAGCATCATAAAAAAAAAACCTTGCAAAGGACATATCAACTCTCAACATAGCATCTTTCCCAGCCAAAACACTCTTAATTGAGGGCTGAGACCCAGAAGTAGTCTTTGGAGCAAAGTACTTACTAATCCCAGCTGGTTTATTTCTATTAGTATTAGGGATTGTACGTGGTCTTTTTCTAGCAGAACCAGCTTCATTCACAACAATTTATGATGGATGCAGCTCTTGACAATCTTCACCCAACATGTCGCCCTCAAATCCATGAACGTTGGCACCATAAGGATGTGTATGCTTACAAGTCTCCGTTTTTTGGGTATTCTTTACCGCAATATCGTTTAGTGCCTCTTTCATCTGAAATTGAACATCAAAAAGAACCCTATAACACATTCCAAATTCCCCCTTTACTCCCGCTAGATAGAGTTTCATACAATAAATACCTCCCCCTCTAATCACCTTTGAACAATATAGACACGTTAATGTCTTCCTTCCATTTTCATCAATGCCCTCAAAAACATGTCCCCATGTTATATCACTCCTTCCTCAATAAGAATGTGAGGAAGTACCCATGGACGAAGATTGTTGCCCAAACCCATATGATGATATTCTCGATTTTTGTCAATTCCCTGGCAACCAACAACAACAAAGATAAATGTTAGTACTTATCTTATACTCTTTAAGCAATGAATCAAAAAATTGCAAATAAAACTACAGTGTGAAAATGCACACTACAAATGCACACTGAATCGCACACTGCAGTGTGTAGTGTGCAAATGGACACTGCAGTTTTGCACACTGCAATGTGAAAATGCACACTACAATATGCAATTTTGCACACTGTAGTGTGCATTGCACACCCATTTTTGCACACTACAATGTGTGATTTCACAAACTATAGTGTGCATTTGCACACCCATTTTTGCAAACTGCAGTGTGCATTTGCACACCCATTTTTGCACACAACAGTGTGCAAAAATAGAGTATGAAAATGCACACTGTAGTCCATTATTGCACACTGCACACAACCAATCAAACCAATCGTTTTTGCACACTTCAATTCTCAAACACAAACAATCACCTCTTCAATATCAAGTTTCAAACCTACTTTTTTAATATCAAACTATGACTATCTCAAACAATCTCTCAGCAAACGAAGAACAATAACAATAACAAGTTAACAACAATGAAATACACAAACCTTGTGGGAGTTGCCGAAGATCAAAGAAGAAGAAGCTGTCAAAGCCAAAGCTAGAAGATCAGAGATTCAAAAGTCGTCCAAGGCCAGACGATTGAAGACTGGTTGAAGATTTTGATGAATGAAATCGGAATTAAAGAACCCTAAGATTGAAGAAGCTGATTTCGTTGTTTGGTAATGGTTTTTTTATTTTTCCTTTTCTACTGGTGCTAGGTTTTGTCAAATGAAATGGGGGAAGGGAGAAAAGCTGAAAAGGGTTTCAATTTTATTATTTTAATTATTTAATTTATTTCTTTTTTACTATAGCAAACCCGAGTTATACTGATTGGACCGATGGTTCATAAAAAAAAAAAAACTGGTCCAACCACGGTCTAAAGCGGGTAAATTGCTGATTACAGTTTTTTATATGAACCAACCCAGTCTAGCCACCAATTCTCGATCGAACCGGTTCAACCGGCCGGGCCGGGCCGGGTTTTAAAACCATGCCCAAAACCCAAGAGTCTCCGCTTCAAGAACACGCAAATGACTTTTGTGTTTCTCTTTCCTTTTCTTTCAAATGTCTACTTTGATGGACACATGTGAATGCCCAAGCCCTACACTTCAATTTCAAATTTAAATTTCAGATTTAAATTATCAATTGACAATAATGCCCTTACTTTTAACTATATTTTGACCATTATGCCCTTATACATCACAAAAACTATTAATAGAACTGACGATTGAGTGGGAAAGTGATATTTTGAAACTTTTTTTGTGGAAATGTGTCATTAAGGCAAACGTTGGGTGGGAAAAAGTCATTTACTCTTATTTTTTGCAATGAGACATGTTTAGAACTTGAGGAAACATTTTTCTTGTAATCTAAGCACAGAGAGGCCCTTGGGTTATTACTCTAATAAAAATTCAATAGCAAAATTGTCCCTCAGACAAACAAACGTTATTGAATTCTACTTCCACTTTTTGAGTAAAGTCTAAATTAATCTTATATATTTAATGAAAACATTTTCTTTACATTACAAAAATATTTAAACATCTTTAAAAAAAAAAATTGTTTGTTTGTCCCATCCTATTCCTATCATTTCCAAAATACACATTTGTTTCCCTATTCTAAAAATACTATTATATTTTATTCAATTATTTTAAACCCCCTAAGTTTGTTAATTTAACTAAACTCCTCTAAACAAAGTTTAGAAATTGACAAAAATACCCCTACCTACCCACATTCGCCAGATTCCGGCAACCACCGCCAGAAGGTAGCTGGGATCTGGTATGATGGCGCACTACCAGCTGGATCTGGTTGGTAGTGCGCCGATATAGCCTTTTCCGGCCAGATCCACTGTAGATCTGGTCGTTGTTAATGACCAAACGTAGCCAGATTTGGCCGTCAATGGCCAGATCTAGCCGTAAATTTGGCCTTTTCTAGCCAAATCCACGATGGATCTAGTTGAAAAAGGTCATCTTGGTGCACAACCGACTAGATCCAGCTAGTCATGTGCCGATACGGTGACTCCGGCCACCCTCCGGCGGTCGTGACCAGCTACCTATATTTAGTGGGTGGGCGAGAGTGTTTTTGTAATTTTCAATGTTTTTATTACAGTGGTGTTTAGTAAATTAACAAACCTAAGAGCTGTTTTATTAATTTTCAAATATTAACTCGTTATTACCACACAACTCTTACTTTTTCAAAAATACTAAAAGAAACACACCCTAAACTCTTTAAAAAAATAAATAAATAAAGCCCACCCACTCAAATAAACCCTGCCCATTTCCTTTACTTCCTCTCTTCTTCCACCGAGGCCCTCCCATCTTCTTCACTCTCTCCTCTCTACCAATAAAAAATCCTAGGAAATCCACAACCATGCTTTTAAACCCTATAAAAACTATCAAGTTTCTCCCTTTCTCTACATGGTTTATTCGGTTAGTTGGTTGTCTAGTTTTGACAAGCCAATCCAAAAGGAAACCTTAAGCGAGAGATCAAAACATATCCATTCATAGATTACCTTTTATTCTTTCTGTGATTGTGTTGGAGCTATGTCCAGGTTCCCAAACCTAAATTACTGCATAAACCATATGATAAACCCGAAATTGTGTTCGAGTTCAATGGGGTCAGGGGTGGATCCAGCCAGCCCACCCTCAAATTTTTATTTTTTAAATGTTAATATGTATAATTTATATATTTTGGCCCACCCTAACAAAAATATTAATGGACAAAATTATTAATGTATAATTAATTTTTACTTTGAACCACCCTAGCAAAAATTTCTGGATCCGCCACTCCATGGGGTAACCATGAAAAAAAGTAAAGAAAAAGAAAAAAGAGATATAATTAAAGAAGAAGAAAGAGCTTAAAAATTAAGCAATTACTAGTCTTCTTATGTGACGTTCTCTTTATTTCTATGGTAGATTCCACTTTTTTGAGATTCCATTAGTAGCTCTCTTTTCTTCTATTTTGAGTCCTCAAGTTCTTCCAAATGTGCTCAATTGGATCAATTTGGTGCCTGCGTAAATGCAATTGTGGAGGGCTCAGGGCTACCATGGATTTGGGTGGTAGATTTGGTGGTTGTATTATTAGGGGTTGCCATGGTTTTGGATGGGTAAATTTGATGCCTATTTTGTTCGGGGCGGGCAACGAATAAACATGTGGTTCTGTATAAGCTTGTAAGTGTTTTATAATTCGAAATCAGATCTTCACGTTCTTGCTGTTACTTGAATTGAAGGATTCGTTTTTAACAAGTAGCTTTATGTTTCATATTTGTAACAATAAATTATTGGTCATAGTTTGACATGGATGCTGGGTGGGAGAAACAACTATTCCATAAGAAATTGGATATGTCTTGGCTATTGTTTGCTCGGGAGAATGAAAATTCATGTCATTGTATTTGTCATGAAATATGGGTATATTCTGTTTCCTTATGTTGTTTTATGAAAATGAGGCTGAAAAGTAAACTGAATATTTTTTCCTCTCCCTTTCTATTTGATATAATAGATTATAGTTCAATCTGTTGTCTTCTTTTGACAAGTGAGCTGCCATGTGAGTCCTCCTCTGTTGACATTGCCATATCTATCAATAGTTCACTTGAATTTCCTGGTGATCAGTTCTTTGGCAAAATTTCAAGAGTTCTGAAGCCTGGTGGAACAATTCTTCTTTACAAGAATTTCAATTCTGATAAAGGGCATGCCGATAAGGTATATGTTGTGCACTTTGTTATTTCTTTGTAGGTTGCTTTTATTAATATATCTCATAATGACCTTTTATGAAAAATAACTGAATTAAGTGAAAATACAATAATGCTCCTATCTTTCAGAAAGTTCGTTTTTCAAATGAATGTGTAAGGGTACTGTATAACGGTAATTGTTCAAAAATTTCAACTTCTTCTTCTTTACTTCTTCTCCATTACTGCTCCTTCATTACTTCTTCTTCTCCTTTACTTCTTCTTCTCCATAATTACTCCTCCGTTACTTCTTCTTCTCCTTTACTTCTACTCCATTACTACTCCATAACTTCTTCTTCTCCATCACCTCCAGAAACACATCCAGGACATACCCAATACAACCTCCACAAACACATCCTGTGCACACCTAATGCAACCTCCACAAACACGCATCCTGTGCACACCCAATACAGCCTCCACAAACATATCTTGGACACACCCAACCTCTGTATACACATAAGACACACCCAAACACATATTGTCTAAATTTTGCAAAAATCATGAGGATTAAAAAATTGCAGCACCTAGAACTCATATGTTGTAATCAAGATCAATAAACATGTCACATTAAAAAGTAATACTCCATAATTAAGTACTCCATATAAATATATTAAGCCATACACAGGCCAATAATAATGTAGATTACATCAAAAAATGCTCTACCACAATGACAACCTTTACAAAAACAACCTAAAAAACCATTTCTATCTGCCTGCACATCAAAAATACCTGCACATTTCTATCTACTGTTGCACATTCTATCTACTGTTGCACATTTCTACAAGTTGCTACACATTTCTACAAGTTGTTGCACCACATTCACTAAAAATTGTTGCACGAAATTCGCCCAAAAACTGCTGCACAACAATCACCATAAAACCCTCCACATTTCAAGTCCCATGTGAGTCAATTTTCTGGAGCAGCAGCTCCACTACCTATAACAATCATAAACCATGTATTAGAGCCCTAAAATTGTAAAACAAACCATTTAACAAGAATTTGAAGCACAAATGTAATACTAACATGCTATCCTTGACTATTGCCAAACACTTGACTTGAACTTTCACCCGCTTGACTTGCTTGGGGTGATGAAGCTTGTCCTCTCTAGAAAAGGCAAACACACACATAATAGAATATGAGAGTCCAAATCAAAAAAGTTGAATGTAATTATCAAAATTTAAAAAAAAAAAAAAAAAGCTTTAAATTACCTTTTGCTTCTTGTTGTTGAGAGGATTTTGTTGGCAACTCCTCCTGTTATTTCCTAGAGTTTTACAAAACCCACACCTCAATGTTGTAGCTCTGGTCAGCCTTGGTTCTTCATCAGCATCTTTCTTTCTAGCCTTTTTAGATCTTCCAATCTTGTTATGCTTGATAGGTGGGTACAACTTGCGACTCCCAACATCAGGCCAAGTAAGTGGGTCAAGTATGGGATGAATGTGATTGGCATAAGTCTTCATGTAGGAGTTGATGGTCAATGAAGAGTCTATATACTTTTCCAAATTTGTGACTCTTCTAAAAAGTAGACAGCTCACTCCATGCACACAAGGGACTCGTGAGAGCTACCACATTCCACAATCACAAGTTTGAGATTGTATATTTAAGATGTGACGTCTACTGGGAAGAATATTGTTATCCTTGACTTCAAACTCCTCATTTCCTGGCCAGATAACATTAACACTCCTAACAGCCTCAAATAAACTATTGATTTTCCTATGTATCATAGGAGGTACATAGTGACCCAATTAGCCCCACATTTTGCCCTAGCTTGCATCTTTTTCATAACCCTCCTCCTATAGAGTTCTAACAAGCTTAATATGGGTAATTCTCTATTATCTCCTAACTAGCTATTAAAAACTTCACACATATTATTTGTAACATGATCAGGCTCAGATTCAAGGTCAAATGCATGTCTTGGCCAGCTAGTAACCTCATTAATCTACAGCTCTAACATCATTCATGGCCTGCTCAAAATTAATGGTATTGGTAGCCCTGCTAATAGCCCAAAACAATTTCCTCAACTGCAGCCCAGGGAAAGTTTTCCTAAAGTTAGCATATACATGTCTAACACAATGTCTAACGCTAGCAGTTGGCCAACAAGCTTGTATAGCATCCATTGAACCTTTCTGCCTATCACTTATGAAAGTGATAGGGTCAATGCCTTCTAAAAATGTATACAACAAAGTCATAAAGTATCTCCATGAATCTTTGTTTTCTATCTCACAAATGCATATTGCTAATAGGAAAATACCACCGTTGGCATCCATAGAAACTACTAAAAGCAGTACACCACCATAAAGGCCTTTAAGGTAACACCTATCCACACCTATGAAATGCCTACAACCTTCTATGAACCCTTTCTTTTGTGCTGCAAAGCCTAAGAAACGCCTGTGAAACTTAGGAATTTCAGGAATCCCCTTTGGACTAATTGTCTTGATACTGTACATAAAACCTGGATTGGTATGCTTCACAATGTAATCATATTTCAACAACCATGAGAATGACTCTGCATGGTCCTTGTCTAGCCTCCCTTTTGCCCACCTATTAGCCCTATAAAGTTTATGTTTAGACAAATCTAGATAGTGTTTCCTGCTCAGCTCATCATACAAAGGCTTAATTGATGATCCTTTTTGTGATATGATAAAGTCTCCCATTTTCTCAGCCACCCAAGCACGTGTTGCACCAGGATTATTGTAAACCCTCAAGCAAGTATGTGTTTCTGTATACTTCCTAATCTGATAAGATATTTTATCAGTCGTTAGAGTAGCGTATACATGAAAGGGACAACCAGGTTGCTTACATTTTGCCTTAAATCTTCTTTTTCTAATTGTGTATCTTATCCACAGCAAACCCCCTCTGAATTAAATAATCTTGAAACACCTTCCTAAAATGATAAACTCCTTCAAACACTTGGCCAATTTCGAATTTGATCTTCCCACCAGCCCCATATGCAAACTGTTGACCCTTCATACTCTTGCTAAACCTAGAGACTGCATCATCATCCTCACTAGACCCTGACCTGACTACATCCTCACTGTCATCTTGGTATTCAAACAATTCCCCCCCCCCCCCCCCCCCGACCGCCCCCTCTTTTTCACGCCCTTTAACCTAACCACTTTGATTATCCTCTACCCCACCACTTCCCTACCCATCCTGGGCACCATGTTCATTCCCCTCCTTGGCACCAATTCCCTACCTAACCTCATTATCTCTATCATAATCACTTACATCACTCTGGTGGAACTCATTTGCAACACCCCCTTCATCTAGATCATTAGCCTGCTTCACAGGAGATTCAAACCCATTATCATTCTCACACTGATTAGGTGCTTCTAATACGCCTATACCTTTAACACATTCTAATGGTTTGGCTTCTACGTAAACCCTAATTGTTCTCATGCCGTTTTTCTCATATTCATGAAAAATGAAGTTCATATCATTATCCCCATTCAATAAGTATCTAGCCCTTGATAAGGGTAACTCAGCCTCAACCTTGAACTCTTCGTCAGGGTATAATTGGACAACCTCATTCTCATCAGCCACACAATGCTTCATATCTTTAATAAAACATATATAACTATATTCATCTGGATTAACATTCAATATCTCGTATTCAGAACCAAACACTTGAATTTTAAGGTCAAAGGACTTTGGTTCCAGCCTAAATAAATAAACACAAACAACAAAAACATAAACTAAACATGTAGTAGCAGCATAACACAAACATGCCCAAAAAGATTTATGGGTATGCGACATTATTACACCAAAGGTCATCAAGATCTGCTAGGTAGTTTTTAAGACAGTCACTGGTTTCCGACCAAACTACCCTTAAAAACATAAAACATGCAGTAGCAAAAACTAAATTCAAACATGCAACAAAAACATAACCCAAACATGCAGCAAAAACTAAACTCAAACATGCAGCAATAACATAACCCAAGCATGCAGCAAAAACATAAACTTGCAACAGCAAAAACATAACCCAAACAAGCCAAAACATCAAACATGCATCAGCAACATTGCACAAACATGCCCAAAAAGATTTATGGGTATGCAGCATTGTTACACCAAACGTTGTCAAGATCTGCTAGGCAGTTTTTAGGACAGTCACTGGTTTCCAGCCAAACTACCTTTAAAAACATAAACATGTAGCAAAAACTGAACCCAAACCACCAACCGTAACCCTAATTCACCAACAAAATCACCTAATATCACCACCACTGTACCACTACCATACCATCATTTTGTCAACCACCATCGCCACCTTACCACTACCCTAACACCGTGACACAACCACCATCACCACCCTGCCACTATCATCACCATACCAAACACAGACCACCCACAAAATCACCTAACAACACCACAAACACCACAACAAAGCCCCCAACACAAATGTAGACATAAAATTAAAAAAAAAAATGCAATATACCCAGATGCAGACCACATTGCCATAGCCTATCGGTTGAAGGAGGTGGTTGTCGTTTACGATTCTGGTTTAGGGTTATCTATGTTGTCAACACTTACTGTCATCTGCCAATTGACGGATGAGGTTTTTTGTATCGTTTACGATTCTGGTTTAAGGCTTTCATTGAGTTTTGCTCCACTCGTCGTCCACGATTGAAGGAGGAGGTTTAGGGTTATCATCTTGTTTTCTGGGTTAGGGTTGATTGGTGTCATTGGGTTTTGCTCCACTCATCGTCCATAGTTGAAAGAGGAGGTTTAGGGGTATTATCGAGTTTTCAGGGTTGTTTGGTGTCATCGTCAGGTTTTTTGGGTTAGGATTGTTTGGTTTCGTTGGGTTTTGCTCCACTCGTTATCCACGGTTGAAGGAGGAGGTTTGTAGGCGTCGTCAGGTTTTCTAGGTTAGGGTTGTCTAGTGAAAGGGTTGAAGCCTTAAAGGAGAAAGTGAAAGGGTTGTCGTCATTTTTGTTTTCTCTCAGGAGTGCGAATGAGAAGAAAGAGATAGAGTTGCTGGGTTAAACGAGAAGAGACACAAACATTTAATTCAATCGCCAAATCCTACACGTTTTGCTACGTTTCCCTATTGTTGAGTTGACATTTTAATTCAAATTAAAGTTAATTGACTAATCTGCCCTTCCACTGTTAACAGAAATGACATTGTTTATTTAAGGGTTTAGATTTGCAATTAATGAAACCAAGGGTGGGAACATGCAGATCATCCAAACCTTGGGTGGGAAAAAGTCTTTTACTCAAGTTTTAATGAATTTACAGGTTATAAAATCATTGAAAGGATTTTTTTTTTTTTTTTTTTTTTTTGGGGGGTGTCACTGAAAGTTGTGTTTGCCACTATTGGATATTTTTAGGAAATATAGATTTTTTTTACTTTTAGATTGTAGAATTATATTTTTATTGCCTAGATCAACAACAAATAAGACATTTTGACTAAAATTATTTTGGGAGAATTTTTGGAAATCTTTTTTAATAGTTTTCCAACTTGGAAATTTATGGAAATGAAGACTTTCAGAGTTGCTATGCAAAATACCCACTTAGGTACCTCTTGAGTGGGCCTAATTCGAAGCAATATTTCAGTTTAATAAAATTCATTAGATATTCTCACACCTTTACGTATAACACATAATTTTTTTTATAAATTTTTTTTTTTTTTTTTTTTTTTTTATAACCGGGGTGTCCGAGCTAAATTGTGCGTACCTTAACTAATCTTTGGGATTCATTGAATGCCCTACAAACTCAAAGGACCAAGTAAGTCACAATGTTATTGTAATAGATGATCCCAAGGTTTGAACACAGAAACTCAAGAGGAAAAAACCCCCTTAACTGCTAGGTCAATCCCTTGGGGTTATAAGTATTGCCCCATTGAAGTGACTTGAATATACTTGCCTTCCAAACAAAGAAAAACTACTTACTTTTTTTATACCTTAGTTGCATTGTTATATGTGATTGCTTGTAGAACATACCAAAGCCTTAAGAAAGGATGACCCAGTATTGAAACAAGCAAAGCTTTGAGTTCGAAAAGGCTTGAGGGAGAGTATATCGACGCCTATGGTGAGTGTGGACTTTGTAGTAAAGTATGTCAGAGCCTTAAGGAAACTATTGATAGTGAATGCTAGAGCCTTAAGGAATGATGGACTTGAATAAGAAGTGTCAAATCCTTTGGTTAGGGTGGAATTGCGGTATGTCATTTGTCGTATGGACTTGTTGTTAAAGCATGTCAGGGCCTTAAGAAATTATGGACTTAGAATCAAGCGTGTAAGAGCCTCTAGTTAGGATGTACTTAGTGCAGTAGAAACTTTTGTTTGGTGGACTTATGGTATTTAATTTGTCTTAAAAAATGGTGAACTTATAATAGGGCCATAAAAAAAGGGAAGACTTACGAGAGAGTGTCGACGCCTTTGGTTATGGCGGACTTGTGAAATGCCATTTTGCATTCAACAATAGTTAACTTAGGTAGAGTATTTGGTTATGATGGACTTGTAGTATGTCATTGCCTTAAGAGAGGCTGGACTTTTGTGTATAATAACCCAAGAATCAACTAAGTTTTGTGTAAAATAACCCAAAAAGCAGAAGAAAGAAACATTTGGGTTTTGTGCTGTATAGCCCAAGCATCAGCCATTTGGGCTTGAAGTGTGAGAAGAGCCTTCTTGGAATCTTGATTTTAGCTCAAAACCTTGATTGGGCCACTTTGACAAAAATATTATCGACAAAGGTTTTATTTCATTACCCCCTAAGAGATAGTAAGCGGTTTTTGATATTTTTGTAGGGTTTTTTTTTTTATTTTTTAAAGGGGTTTTTTATATTTGCTTTGGATAATAGTAGGAGATATGTAATCTTTTTTAATAACGGTATAAGCATTTCATATATTAAGGGTTGGGTGGCCTAATAGTAAAAGAGTAAAAAGAGTTTTCATAAGCTCTTGAGTTCGAGTCCTCCTAGGCACTAATAGGGGTGGTCACTGAGACTCTTACTCGGTTGGCAGTTCCAAGGCTCTGATGGATTAGTTAAGGTGCGTGTAAGCTAGCCTAGACACCCCGGTGATTAAAAAAAACAAAAAAGATAAAGAGGAAGAGCTCTAATTTGTCAATTTTATGGAAAATTTTAAGGTCAAGCCGTATATGAAGAAATTGGAAATGTCTTGTTCCCTTTTCCTTCAAATTCAATTCAACCTTTTTGAATATTTATTTCATTCATTTGAATCTCTTAATAATACTCATTACGAAAATGCAATATTTATAAGTATCCCCTTTTACTTTGAAATTAATCTGATGTAATTAAATGATAATTACATTAATCAACTATGTTATAATAAGCATAAAATTAAGTGATTTGCTTAAATTAAATAATGAGAGGATCTTTTGGGTGTTTGTGCTGGTTGTGGCTGCCATAACAATTGCTTTTCTATACCCTAATTTATAAAATGATTTAATGGTTCCAGATCTTGATTCTTGAATAATATAAGTTTTTAAATAAATATGTGCTTTCGATGCTAACTCTAAAACAAGGATCACATTACAGCACACATTTTGTACGTTGTTCATAATGAGTGTGTATTTTTTCTTCACAAAAATTCTCAATTCACGTGATTACAACAAGCGATTCCTATTTTTCTTAAATTGATATGGTATGTTTGTTATTTGTCATATTTTAATAAAGGGATAATTCTTTAAACCTCCATTTGGCCCAAACAATGCAAAGCCCCCTATGTTACTCCTTTTTAATTAGTTTTAACATAGTCGTGTTAAATGACATTAATGCCCTTCCCCCCCTATCAGGTACCAACTATATCTTCACCCTATTTCCGGAACACTCTAGTAAAGTAGAGCAACCATAACCACTCCACAATTGATCACCAAAATCGTCCATTACTCATTCAATACCATAATGTTGGCCTTTGAATGCCAATAACGTTGGCTTTTGAAGGCCAAGATGTCAACCTTAATTGAGACACAACAATGGCTGCAATCGTGGCCTTTTTCGAGCCCTTAACAAAGACCTCTGAAGGTCGTGACCATGGCACTTGTTCAACACGCAACAATGCCTATGAATGCTTGTTGTTGCCAAGATTGAGTTAATATATTGATTAAGGAATTTTTATTAGTTTTCAATAGAAATAAAAATAATTAGACATAACTACCTCTAGATAGTTTGGTGGTTCACTTGGGACTTTTAAATATATTATTTAAGAGATATTGAGTTCAAATCCCTACAACAACTTATAAATGATAGTCACTGAAAACTTACCTAGCCGTTAACTTCAAGGTCCCGAAAAAATAATAAAGCAAACTGATCCGGACACCTCTGGATACCAAAAGAAAAAATATATATATAATAAAATAAGCAAAAAAAAAAAAAAAAAAAAGTAGATATAATAAATATAAAGAGATCCTAAAAATGTTTTCCAATATATATTTTATCCAACAAAATAAAATAATAAGGGTTTAAATCAAAGAAAAATGAATCTTTATTATGAATTTTTTTAATGATATGATATCTGAAAATAATAATATAAAAATACAAATTACAAAATTAAGAAATTAAAATAAAAAAGATGACAATTATCGATTGTGTCCTCTGTCGGAGGCAAAAAAAATATATATATATATAAAGTATAAGCTCCTTTGTTTTTAATATCTGATTAATTTTCAGTGCATTTTTTATTTTGTCTTTCTATTTAACGAATTAGGCTAATGGTAGTTACCATTTGGTTGAAAACGTAGCTATATTTTAAAGTTTAAATTTCTAATATTACTTGTTCAAACAACTGGATCTAAATACATTAAACTTGAACAGTATTTTTGTTTTTAAGGCTCGGATATTTTTATAAATTAAGTAATCTCAGTCGAGCAATATTACACTTATAACACAATCTCACAATTTTTCTCTCACAACTCTGACGTGGCAGCTCACAACAGATTTTGCTTACTCAATTGCGAGCTAACCAATTACGAGCTACCACGTCAAAATTCCTAACGAATTAGAGTATCTCCAAATGACTCTTTATATGACTCAAACTCTTTATTATAAAGAGTATATCTAGAAAAACAAGAGTCTAACAGACTCTTTATCTTTAAAATATAAATTAAAGAGTGAATTTGACTCTCCACATTTAAAGAGTCAAATTTCACTCTCTATCTTAATTTTAATCAATAAACTACAAGTTTCTATGCATTTTATTTATTAATCCCCTCTCTCATTAAGTCTCTTTCTTAAAAATAAAGAGCATCTTCATTAAATTTAAAGAATATATTGGATTTGAATAAAAATTATGTTTATTATATTTAAAAATTAATGAAAATACTCTTTATTTATATGAAAAATACTCTTCATAATAAAAAGCATCATTGGAGATGTTCTTAAACTAATGATAGTTACCATTTGATTGAAAATGTCGCTATATTTTAAAGTTTAAATTTCTAATATTACTTGTTCAAACAACTGGATCTAAATACATTAAACTTGAACAGTGTTTTTGTTGTTTAAGGCTTGGACATTTTTATAAATTAAGTAATCTCAATCGGATAATACTATATTTATAACGCAATCTTATAAATTTTTTTTCATAACTCTGATGTGATACCTCACAACAGATTTGACGGAGATAAGATATTCTTAAACTATAACAAAAACCGAAGAAGTTTCAAAATAAGTTAAAAAAGACAACTTCATTAATTACGGTTGAAATTTAACACAAAAATATTAAAAGAAATTAACGTACCGAAGTTTTGTTTTTTTATTTTCATGAGTTTTTGAGTCAATTTATATGTATTTTAATTAATCTTTTAAAACTTTAAAATTATCTATCACATAAAAATTTCAATTATCTTCTTCTATTAGAATTCGAGAAACTCAAATTTAAAAACTTATAAAACCTTATTTTGTTTTTGTTAACACGGCCAAATACTAATGTTATTGGTTCTTAAGCTCATTATCTTTATCTGTTATCAACTAAATTTTTGTTATTTTTCTAGTTTAATAAATAATATCCTTCAAGCTTTAGACTTATTGGATCCAAGACAGCTAGGCGTGATTCTTGTGAGAGTGATTGATTGATTTAAGTAATCAATTTTATTATTGTTTAGCGTTACAATCGAGGATCCAAATCGCAGGTGCCAACAACACTTACTCCGACTGGCGCAACACTTTAGAATCACCATTTCCCACGTAAAACACTACACTACAATACAAGCCATCCAATCTTGACAACTCTACTTCAAACACCAAACTGGAACCGTCCCCACGTTGGTCTTATAACTACTTACGATGACATGAACTGTCTTTTTGACCCTTAACATTTAAAGCTGATTAAGACAATTCTTAAATGCTATCTTAATTCATATATATATATATATAATGATTCATTCATTTTTTCCTGTATAAAAAACCTCATTAATAAAAAAATAAAAAATAAAAACTTTTTTGAAATTATAAAAACCTCATAAAATGTCAAAAACTTCCTTGAAAACATCACACCTTTTTATAAAATTATGAAAAACCTTCTAATAAAGTGTATTTAATACTTTTTAGCTCCGTTGGATTTAGAAAATATTAAATTATTAAAAAATTAAATCTTTTTAAAGATTTTTAAAGATTACTGAAAATCTTTAAGAAAATATATTTGATTAGTTAGAATAAATTGATGGGTATGTGATTTATCCTCTTTTTTAATATTAATATAATATTATTTTTATTATTAATTTTTTAATAATTCTTTTTAACCCTAACATTTTAGTTTTAGTTAAAACACCCTGCTTATATAAAATTTTAATTTATAACAAAATCACCCCCATCACCCTAAGCCACTAGACATCGCCGTGAGTAGCCAAAAGTCATTAGACATCGTCGTGAGTAGCCGAGAGTCACCAAGAGGCTCCGATATAGCCGTTTATGGCCATATTGATGGCCGAAAATGCCATATTGGAGTAGATCTGGCCAGAAATGGTCAGATCTATTCTAACCATTTTCGATTAGATTGATGGATCTAGCCATTAATAGTCAAATCCATGGCCTTTAATAATCATGTCTAGGTGAGATCTACTTCGATATGGTCATTTTCGACCATCAATATGGCCAAAAACAGCTATATAAAGCCTCTGGACGACTCCAGACGACTTCTAGTGATGGTTGACCAACTACCAGCAATGGTGGTTGGGTGACAGTTGTGGTTTGTAATTTGTTTTGAATTCAAGGGTAATTTTATCTAAAAACTTAATTAAACAAGGGTAAAATTGTAAAAGCTAGATTAATGTAAATTGATTATAAAACAAGGGCATTATTGTCTAAAAAATTTATTAATAAGGGATAAAATTATAACAAAAATAAGATAACCAAGTAATCTTATAATATCTAAAAAAATAAAGGTTATCAAATTACCTATAATGTTACTAACAATAACTACTATTGGTATTGAAAGATTATTAAAATCTTATATTACCTAACAACCAAACGTGATAATCAAATAATATAAGATGATATAATCTCAATAATCCTATACAACCCCCTACAAACGCTGCCTTTAAATTAAGTGGATGAACTAATACTAAATGTTCATAAGAGAGAAAATGAGTTAAGTACATGCAATAAATGTGTATATCAACATCAATAAATGATCAGGTGTGATTTCGACCTAATCAAATTTGGTCAAATCGATGCAAATGTAGCCACGTTGGTGGCTTGCTAAGCTGTTGGCCACCAAAGGACTCCTGTTTTCACCATCCCTTCTACGATCCCATCAATTTCCCCAACAATCCAATACACAAGACACAACCCATTATACCAAATAACAACAATATAACAAAACAAAGGATGGAAGTTAATTGCTACTTGATTTTTACTCTGTTGGGTATGAAAGAAAATTGGGGGTGGAGGATTTTGGGGTGGTGAGGTGGGGAAGAAAGATAAAAGGGTTTGAGGGTTTTTGTGTGCATTTTTTTTCTAAGTTTATATGTAGGAATAAAATGACATAATTACACTTTGACTGTTTTTTGAATTTACCATCGTATCTTTGTTCAGTTAAAGTTAACAGAGGAAGGGTAAGAAATTGTTTTTCTCAAACTTTTTGGGTGGAAAAATTAATTACGTCAAACCTTGGGTGGGAAATTGTCATTCCCCCATTAACGAATAAAAACTTGGCCTTCTCGATCTTTTTCTTTTGTTTGGTTTAGAGGACATAATATCTTATAGGGTTGAGTGGGTCTGGGTAGCCAACCAATAACTAAAGAACTGGAATCGTACAGTACCGGTTCTTGAGTTTTAGAAACCAGAACTAGAACCTGCAGGTTCTAGTTTCAATTCTAGGTACCCGGCCTATACTATTCACATAAATTACAAATATATCCTATGCAGTTGGGTCGGGACTTTCGTCAAGCAAGTGGAAGGGAGTCGAAAACAAACCCAACCTCAACCAATTCTAACAAACGAATCACTCCAACAAACAAACCATAATAACTCCACAAACAAAATCAATTCCACAACTCAACTCAACAACAATCAATCAACTCCACAAAACACAATTTTCGGCATAGAGGTGACAAACAAGAGCAGACGTGTGCAAGGCAGGTAGGGCACACTGGCTTGCGACGTGGCAGGGCAGGTCATGCTTGAAGCCCAATAAGCAAAACACAATCATGCGCTGGGGCAGCACAAATGTGGAGAATTGGGCATGTTGGTTCACGTAAATTGCTTGTCGCATGCAAAACCAGTAGTGCACAGAATGGGTTGCGTGAACGGTTGGCTATGAGAGGAAGACGAAGAACGGAAAATTGAATTTGTAATTTATATGAATCTTAAAATTAAAAATAACCCCCAATTTTTGTTGAAATTACAGTTTACCCTGATTCTCGGGTTGGTTTCAATTACTAAGTGGTGGAATCAGTGTAGGAGCTGTTCAGTATCGGTTCCTAGATTTTAGAACCAAAACTTATCTGCCCTAATTGGAACTAGAATGTTGGGTACTTGATGGTTTCAGTTTCACTAGGGATTTCTATTCAACCCTAGTATCTTCCATCTTACGCTTTAATATTATCTATTGTTTGTTAGGTATCATGTCAAATTTAATAATTTTATATTTGATTAAAATGAAAATAAATAATTCTTTTTAAAAACAAAAACAAAACTAGTATTTAAATAGAAAGTAGACTATTTTTATAAAACACTTTCAAACTTTTCATAAAATACCTTTATACGAAAAAAAAAAAAAAAAAAAAAACTTTCCCACCCAAATGCCTAGTAAAAAAAATTTGAATCTTTATATTATATTAATTTCTAAGTCTAAACAGCAGTGATCCACTTTAATCATGTAACCAAATCTGATTTAACTTTCTGCACTACATTTCATTTATTTAATTAAGAAATTTAATTTAATAATATGAATACCGTCACGTGGTCACATGGACGCCTGTGAGCGCCAGCGAATCTAATTGGATGTAACCGTTAGATTTTGTGATCTGTCTTCGATTTCTTCAATTTCATTTGTTTTTTGTGTTAAAATATTTATGCCTTTATGGGTCTTATAATAAAATTGTTAATGGCACAAACATATGAAAACTTTGACTACATTAATACACATTGTTGAAAAAGATAAAAAGAATCATTGTATTTAATTGGGCCGAACGACATGCACCTACCCATGGTTTACCGCAAAGACAAATTGGTACCCTCCAAGTTTGGAAATGACAAACACCAACCTTCCGTTAATATTTGTTGTTAAATTTAACTGAATAAGGTTAAGATAGTAAATTCAAAAACAAATAAAGGGTAATCATGCCATTTTATCACTTTCTTCTTCGGTTAAACTCACATTTCTTCTCTCCTTTTCATCTTCCACCTTTCTTCTTCAAAGCTGCCGCCGCTGCCAACATTCTTGCTGCACCTTTTCAATTGATCTCACCTCCCATCACCATCCTCCTCCATCCCCAGCCGGATTTGACCCATTTTTGGCTGAAATTTCCTCTTTCCCATAACCCATCTTCACCCTAGTAACCGCCGTATTCACCCCAATAATAATGAACAATCAACCCAGCCCAAACTCAAATTAGAGAATTCAGAGGCTTGAACTAGTACAGTTTCGACGAGAAGAAATAGGAACCTGCACTGTGTTAAAGCAAGCAAAAGGTACGGTGTTCCTCTCGATCGGGGAATATTGGAGATGATATTGAACAAGATATTTAGTAGGAGCAGTAAAACTACCACGGCTTTGTGGAAATTATAGAGAAAATGGATGTCAACTTCAAGCAAAAGTGTAGTTGACATGGCCATTAAAGATGGGGAACTAAGAGTTTTCCTAGTAGCAGGAAAGGTCTTTGGGGACACCCTTGCTTCTCGTCTTATGTCTGCTCTGAAGAATCTGGCTCCTGTTAATTCCTGTCTTTTTCTCTAGTGTTGGAGGGTAAGCTATGAATGCGGTTTATAATTTAATCTCTCTTGGAAGTTCTATGGAAAATTCTTTCTTTCTTTCTTTTTTGGGAATGAAAAAGAAGAAATTATTAAAGGGTATAATAAAAAAGAAGAAATTATCCAGCGGTTGCTAGGGTGAAGATGGGTTACGGCCAAAAGGAAATTTCAACCAAAAATGGGTCAAATCCGGCTGGGGATGGAGGAGGATAGTGATGGGAGGTGAGATCAACTGAAAATGTGAAGGAAGAAGGAAAGAAAGCTGCAGCAAGAATGCTGGCAGCGGCGACGGGAAGAAGAAAGGTGGAAGATGAAGAGGAGAGAAGAAATGTGAGTTTAACAGAAGAAGAAAGAGATAAAATAACATGATTACCTTTTATTTGTTTTTGAATTTACTATCTTAACCTTATTCAGTTAAATTTAACAACAAATATTAACGGAAGGTTGGTGTTTGTCATTTCTAAACTTGGAGGGTACCAATTTATCTTTACGATAAACCATGGGTGGGCGCATGTCGTTCGGCCTATTTAATTGATACAAAATTGTACTTTTAGTAATTTTATCATGCAATGACCAAGTCAGAATTTTGTTTTGTTTCAGTGAGAACAATTAGAAGAAAACAAATTGGATAAAAGATATTTATAGATTAAAAATACAAAACTAGCCATATAGATTAAACGGATGAGATATAGACTATTTTTTCTATTTTAAAATAGATGAAGCTAATTTTAATGAAAAGAGAGAAAAAAAAATTAATTTTGGAATTATTAAAAGAATAATTGTCTTGTTAATGTACTTTATACTTTAACAATAAAAGAAAAAAAAAGAACAAGCTTAAAATATATTGTAATGAAAAAAGAATTAAAAAATGATGGCTATATGGATTGATACTATTTTCATGAAATAAAATAAAGGGTGTTTACGTAGAAAATATTATATTCCACCATTCTCCCTTAGTGACTCCGTCCCAGTTATTTATGACTTAAAAGACATATTGTTAGTATTTTTCTAGAATAAAATATATTTTTGTAATTTATTATTCCAAAATAAAGGAAAATATTTCATTAATGTTACCCTAATATTACTGATTTCATTGAGATTCACAAAGTTGATAAAAAAATCTTTATGTTGATATTATCCTTATATGATCACATAAACACATTGAGTAATGCTACACATTAACTATGTTCACTTTTGGTTTATAAAATAAAGTTGTTGCCATTTTTGTGCATTTTGAGCATATTAGACAGGAGACATAGCATAGCACTAAATAATGTAACATGATAAAACTGAATAGCATTAAATAATGCAATCTAGTCTGCATAAAATAATGTGAGTAAAATTGAGCCATAAGCTAATGCAATTTACTCAACATTAATCTTAAGCAAATAAACATTACCAATTAATTTAATATTTATAAATTTAAATTTGTAATGCCCGATCAAACTATGGTCAACATAAGTGAATGGTGTTTTTCACCGTTGACCAGTTTCACTAACATTGATCTACTGTTTGGTGTTTGATCGTCATTGGCCCATGTTTGATCGGTGTTGACTAGTGTTTAACCAATATTTTGACTTTTATTTACCGGAATTGACCACAAACCTATTCATTTTTTGAATTATTAGTTAAATAATAATTGAAAAATATATAGTTTTTAATAAATGAATTTTTGTTAGAGAACAATTAATATTATGCAATGTAATTTATACATCAAATATACCATGATATAAAAACAATACAATGTAATATTCTACCAAATATCATACAACATTTAGCATAGCATTATATAATACAATGCAATGCTTTGCTTTGCTGTACAATTTGTTTAATACTACGCTTATGTTGTATGCCAAACATGTCCTTTGTTATATAATTGACATTTTATTTTTTCAATTTTATGTTTTTCTAATACTATATCTAGTATTTGATTTACTTTCTCTCGGCCGAGTATTTTTAGCCTTAATTAAAAATAAAAAAAAAAATCTTAGACTTCTTATTTTTTTATTTTAAAATCAATTATGTAAAAATATATAAAGAGTAATACTACACTCACAAACATTTTTTACTAACTTTCTTTCACAAATACGACGTGTCAGCTAACCATTGGTCAATTTGTGTGGATCCCATTTGTCTAACAATGGATCCCACCTGACCAAGGCAATTACGAACTGTTACATGAGGTTAGTAAGAGGTGTTAGTGAAAGATGTTTGTGAGGTTGGTACTATTGATATATAAAAAAAGAGCAAATTTCACAAACTACGCACCATCTTCTTCAATATTTGCTTTCCACATATTGAAGGGTTTCGACTTTCGAGCACCAAAAGCTTAAACCAACTTGCCAATGTCGATTACTCAAGTTCAAAACCGAGTTTGAGCTTCAATCTACGTCGTAGTTAGAGGTGGGCAAGGGACCGGTCCCTTGCGGGCCTAGGCCTGGGCCTGTTTGGGACTGGTCCCAAATGGGACCAGTCACTCATGGGCCTGGGATGAGAAAAACCAGGACCCCGACCAGGCCTAGGGCCTGGTCCCATGGGCCCAGGACCGGTCCCATGGGCCTTGGATAATTTCATTTTCCCCTTTCAATTTTTTTATATTTTGGGGGCAAAATGAAATTTTATAGGGGTTTTTAGTATTTTTTTAGGGGTAAAATTTATAAATTTTTTAAAGATGGAAGATTTTTTTTTTAAATAAATTTTATAAAATTTCATTTTAACCCTCGTAATTTATATTTATTTTAAATTAATAGGGGGTTTTAGTAATTTGACAGGGGACTACATTGAAAAAATATAAAATTTTTGGGGCTCAGGTGGGATTTTGGAAGAGGGCCCAATGAAGGGCTCGGGCGCTCCTCCTTAGGCCTGGTCCCAGTCTGGTCCTCTCAAGGACCAGTCCTACGATCGGGTTTTAGAGCTGGGCTTTTGGGTCCCGTCCCAAATGCCCTGCTCTAGTCGTAGTGAGCTTCAATTGAACAATGTTAAGGTAAAGGGGTATTACTGATATAATTTTTAAAGTTTAAGGGTCTATTTAGTAATAAAACGTAAAATTATTAGCCGAGTAATAATTTCGAGAAAGCTGAGTATAAATTAAATACGGGAAAAGACTTTGACACCCTGCGGCATGTCACATCAATGTAGCCTCTAGAGGTAGAGTTAATAACATTTTTAAGGTTTGATCTAATAAAATCTAGAAGCAACACGTTAAACTTAACGCTTATCATTTATCAGCTATTCAAAAGAATTATTGTAAAAGTTGAAGATATCCTCTTAATTTTTTTCTTATATGAATGATATTAAAAATTAACATCTATTCATTTTTATTTTTCCATAATTCTATTAATTTCTAATTTTTTTTTTCATGTAAAACAAGATTCTGATTATTTTAAACTTTTACAAAAATTCTTTAAACTATTGTTAAAATGATAGATTCTATTAGACTTAATGACTTTGTTATGCCTCAAAAGTCACGCTTATATCAACCTAATAAATGTCTCTAGCTGTCAAACCTATACCTTAAAGATATTCTTACCAACCCTATCTCTTTTCAAGAAATAAATGGATGAGAGTCTTCTATGTGTCAATGCAACTTGCAAAACACTCATTACATTGAGTGCAAAGGTGTATAAATTGACACTTCTCTTCCCGAAGAGGAGGGCTGGGCATAAGAGAGCTAACCATAGTTTGAGCTCAATTTTCTCTCTCTGTAAACACCGTATTTCTTCATCTTTGTATGCCTTATGGGTAATATCACAGAAATAAGTTAGAGATCAATAAAATAATAGTGGATGTATGAGTCGCTTGTTTGAGCATCCGAACCACTATAAAAACCACTCTTGCCAATCTTTTATTTATGTTTTCTACAACATATATAAACTCAGCTCCATATTCAAATCTCATGGATCCATCACGTGTGATTCCTAAGTTTGCTTAGCGCTTCTCACGTGCGAGTCGTTGGCGTCCAAAATCAAGCGTCAACAGTTTGGTGGCCCATGCAGGTCCGATTCTCAAACCTACGTCCAAGTTCCCTGATGGCGTGCTCAGATCTCAAACCTACGTCATAATTCTCCAATCGCGTGGCCAGATTGCAGATCGCATACGTTAGAATTCTCCAATCGCGTGGCCAGATCACACGCGTCAGAGTTCTCCGATCGAGTGGCCAGATCACAGATCGTACGCGTTAGAATTCTCTGATCGCGTGGCTAGATCATAGATCACACGCATCAGAATTCTCCAACCGCGTGGCCAGATCGCAGATCGCACGCATCAGAGTTCTCCGATCATGTGGCCAGATCGCAGCTCACACGCACAGGTCGTCCTAATCCTCGGCTTCAGATCGCTGATCTTTAGCTACAAATCGCGTGTTCAGATCGCTGATCACACGCTGAGATCACTGATCTCTTGTACTTTTAGGTAGAGCTTGTTATGATCTCTCAAGTCGAGCTCGTTATGTGCTCAGGTTGAGCTCGTTTTAACTTCTCAGGTCGAGGTCGTTTTGACCTCTAAGATTGAGCTCGTTTTGCTTATTGAGCTCGTTATGACCTTTCAGGTTGAGCTCGTTTTGACCTCTCAGGTCGAGGTCGTTTTGACCTCTCAGATTGAGCTCGTTTTGCTCTTAAGTAAAGCTCGTTTTGCTTTCAGGTTGAGCTCATTATGACCTCTCAGGTCGAGCTCGTTATGACCTTTCAGGTTTAGCTCGTTGTGACCTTTCAGGTCGAGCTCTTAACAGATCGCGATCAGCTCCTAGCTCTCAGCACTCGATCGCGCCAAGAATAGTTTGAGCTCTTCAGTTTGAGACCACAACCATTCATATCAAAGACCTTAGTTTCTGAAGCGCGATTACGCACTTCAAAAACTGGGGGGCTTCTGTTATGCCTCAAAAGTCACGCTTATGTCAGTTTAATAAATGTCTCTTTGTACTAGTTGTCAAGCCCATACCTCAAAGATATTCTTAACAACCCTATCTCCTTTCAAGAAATTAATGGATGAGAGCCTTCCATGTGTCAAGGCAACTTACAAAACACTCATTACATTGAGTGCAAATGTGTATAAATTGACACTTCTCTTCCCAAAGAGGGGGGTTGGGCATATGAGAGCTAACCATAGTTTGAGCTCAATTTTCTCTCTCTGTAAACACTGTATTTCTTTATCTTTGTATGCCTTATGGGCAATATCACAGAAATAAGTCAGAGATCAATAAAATAATAGTGGATGTAGGAGTCACTTGTTTGAGCATCCGAACCACTATAAAAAACCCCCTAGCCAACTTTTATTTATGTTTTCTACAACATATATAATCTCAACTCCATATTCAAATCTCATGGATCCATCACGTGTGATTCCTAAGTCCGCTCAGCGCTTCTCACGTGCGAGTCGTTGGTGTCCAAAATCAAGCGTCAACAGACTTAAATATGTAAAATTTTATATGAATTTTTTTACCTCATTTATTCATATTTTATTAAATATTAATTCAATTAATTTTTATACAATTTTTATTGTGTATCATTTATGTATGAAAAGTCAATAGTATAAATCACATGTATATAAAGCATTGATATATATATATATATTAATTTAGTTTATAATAGATAGTTTTAAAAATAAAAATATTTTAATTAATATTATAAAATAATGCAACTTTTTTTACAAACTCTATCACAAACTATAGTGTTTAAAAAGAGGCTCCGTTTGGTACATAGTTTGGGAATACTATTATAGTATTCCCAATAAATTTAAACACAAAATTTGTGTTTGGTTCACTATTATCAAAATATTATTCTTAATTATTTAATTTCTTTTAAACTCCCTAAATTTGTTAATTTAACTAAACAACCCCAATTTTTTTTTTAAATTGACAAAAACACCCCAACAACCCACATTTACCAGATTCTGTCCATCACTGTCAGAAGTTGGCCGGAATCTGGTGTAATGGAGCACTTCAGCTTGAATGTGGTCAGTAGTACGTCGCTCTAGCATTTTTCGGCCAGATCCACCGGAAAAGGCCAAATCTACGGCCGTAGACAATCGTCAACAATGACCAAGATATGGTTGCATTGACCATCAACGATAGCTGTATATTTGGCTGTTGTTGACGACCAAATATTGTCATATATGACCGTCAATGGCTAGATCTAGCCGTAGATATGTCATTTTCTGGCCAGATCCACTGTGGATTTGGCCAGAAAAGGCCATATCAGCGCACGACCGACAAGATCCAGCCGGTCATATGTCGATACGACGACTCTGGCCACTCTTCGACGGTGGTGGCCAGTTGTCCGTATTTAATGAGTAGGTTGGGGGTGTTTTTGTTAACTTTGAGTATTTATTATAGGAGTGTTGAGTAAATAAATAAATATAGAAGATATTTTTGTTAATTTTTAAAATTCTACATCATAATACACATCCGATTTAACTTTTTTTTTTCAAAATATTATTTTAAAAAGTATAAAATAATGAATAGCCTTAAGATTTTAAATTAAAAAAATTAAAAAATTATATATCAAATCTGCAAGATTACGACAGCACTTTATAAGGAATAATTTAAATATATAACATTTTTCATAAAATATATGAAAATCTGATCGGTTATTTTTATATTGTTATGAATTTGACTGGCCAGTAGACGAGCAGCCGGGTAGGGTACCTGGACTCTCTCTTAAAATATCATTAATAAAAAAGAAAAAATCAAATTAAAGATCGATTATTCTACACTCACCAGTGTGTGTATATATTTAACTAGCAGAGCTTCAGCACCCAAAACGCTTAAGGTCAGTTACCCTCAGGTTCTGATGTTTACTGTTTTTTGAGCTTCCCGTGCTCTTTAGGTACTGTCTTTAATTACTCTTTCGTCCATAGATTTTCCTACTGTTTGGTTGCCGAGAAATGATTGTATGCTTTTTTGGTAAAATTTTCCGATATATATATATTTTTTTTCCTGAATCCTCTGTTTGGTTACCGAGAAAGTCTTCCAAGCAATGTGAAGTGGAATTTTGTGTATTATTAGTGTTATCGCTTTTTATTTTTTTGTTTTGTGTGATCTGTATAGTAATATTTGTTCTCTGTTTGGCTGCTGTGAAGGGAAATGAAGTGAACTGAAGTGAAAACTAGTACTTTATTTTTAGTATTTTCTTCTGCTTTTGGTCCATTTTCTTGAAAACCAAACAAGCAGGAATCTACATTTTCTAGATCTAAAGTAATGGTTTCTTATTTTTAAAATTTAAATCTGGCTAGGGATCTTGAATTCTTGATCTATCTTTATCTTTTTTTCCTATTTGTGCATTTAGTTTTGAACATGGTGAAAATTGGGCAAATTAGCGTTTATTTCGCACTTTCTTGCTTGAATATTGATAATGTATGCAGACATTTGGTGCCTCCAGAAGTGTGAATAGCTTGTTTCTGCATTTTTTTATTATGTTATCATGGAAAGTGTAAAGAGAAGTAACAATGGGGAGATCTTGGTTCTTGCTCAGAAAGATAAACAGTGATAATACATAGTACTTAAAATCTATAATATTTGATGTGTTGTTCATGCAAAATCATGGTTCTTCAATGCTGGTGAACTTGGTTTTGACTAAATTACAAACAACACTGTATTATATTTTGTCTAGATCTGAAAGTATCCTTAAATTATGGTTATACACTGCGAAGCTATCTTTTGTCATATACATTTTCAACATTGTCTTGATTTTCTTTTGAATTATTGCATGTGAAGTTACTTTGGGATGTTGACTTAATCTCAAACTGCTACTATGTTTAATTTAATGTACTGTTTGAAAAATAAGTATTTATATATGAATCAGAAGTTTAACTTGAACTTAGCAAGTATTAGAGTTTTTTCAATTCATGTACCTATTTATTTTTTGTTAAAACAATAATTCTAGTGATATGTATCTTATACATTCTAAGATGAATCTGATTGTTTAAGACTTAATATTTATGGTTTGGATATAAATATCTTGTTTCTGGTGAATAAGAGGGGGAACAATGTACCACCATATACTTGATTCATTCATGATGCAACTTCCCCAATAAAAAGTTGTTGATTTTCTTTACCCTTTTGTTGCCTTTAAATGATTGTTTTATATTTAATTTCCTTATTTATATTTAAATCTTCATAATGATTTTGGTGCTTGATTTTCAAGCTGGTCACTGGAGGTGTATGGAAGTAACAGGAAGAGACCATTTTACATATGATACATGTCAAAGCTCATTTCAGTATTTTTGATATAAATGATGTGGAATGGGAGGCTTATAGTTTTAGTTCGTATAAATATGCATTTGTGTATATCCATGTAATTGTTTTAAATTCTTTCATCATATGTGGGATTACATAGGAGCCCCTTTGGGGACTAGCCGTATAGCATGTTGGAAGTTTATTTTGAGTTTTTAAATTAGTACATTTTGTTAAATTTCTAGATCACTTGTCCAACATTCAGTTATTTCTGTTCTGAATGCATCTTGTACCATGTTTGCTTTCTGTAAATTTGTTAACCCTAGCTATTTATTTTGTTAAAATTTGATGCAAGGATCTTTAGTTTCTGCAATCTTTTTCTCCTTAAATTGCAAGAATTACTTTAATTATTATTGAAAACTTTGCTAGTTGGGTGCAGAATACAGTGTTTTGTTATTTATTTATTTTCTACAAAAAAACTATTTTACCCTAAGTTTACCTGCATTATGAAATGCAGATACGGATTTTAAATGTTTTCTAATTACAATCTTTGCTATCTTTGTTGAAGTGTCTTCAGTTCTTACAATGTCAGATCTGAAGACACCCTGCGCCGAAGAGGAAAAGGGTGTGGTTGACTACTTTGTTCAGTTAGAT
The DNA here is from genome assembly GCF_008641045.1 of Pistacia vera. Lineage (NCBI taxonomy): Eukaryota > Viridiplantae > Streptophyta > Magnoliopsida > Sapindales > Anacardiaceae > Pistacia > Pistacia vera. Next base: position 674,444 of record NW_022195028.1, on the reverse strand, counting down.
GGATTATTGTTATTTTTGTTGCCTCCCTATCTCCTTCACTATCTATTTCCTCACATATCTTGGAGATGTCAAATCAGAGTGAAGTCCTTCAAGAGGCGTCAGAAGGAACATGAAGAAAATGTTAGAAAAGTTGTAAAACGCCTGAAGAGAGGAACGCAAAAGGATGGTCTTGTCTGCAGCTCGTAAACCCTGGATAGCAGTTGGAATGAGGAATGTGGATTATAAGCGGGCTCGTCATTTTGAAGTTGATTTATCAGAGTTTCGTCACATCCTTGACATTGACAAAAACCAAATGATTGCAAAAGTTGAGCCTCTTGTCAACATGGGCAGATCACCAGGGCTACCGTCCCAATGAACTTGCCCTTGCCGTGGTTGCAGAGCTTGACGATCTTACTGTTGGTGGCTCATCAATGGCTATGGAATTGAAGGAAGTTCCCACCTCTATGGCCATTCTCTGATACTGTTGTGTGCATATGAAATGTTCTGTCAGATGGTCAGGTTGTCAGAGCTACCAAAGATAACAGAGTATAAAGATCTTTTCTATGCAATTCCATGGTCTCAGGGAACTCTGGGGCTTCTGTCTCTGCTGAGATAAGGCTCATACCCATTAAGGAGTACATGAAATTGACTTACAAGCCTATTGTGGGTAATCTACAAGATCTTGCACAGGCTTATTCAGACTCTTTTGCGCCCAGAGATGGGGATCAGGATAATCCAGAGAAGTTCCGGACTTTGTAGAAGGCATGATTTACTTCCTACGGAAGTGTGATGATGACTGGAAGATATGCCTCAAAAGAAGAGGCCAAACAGAGGGGGAATGTGATTAACAGCGTTGGTTGGTGGTTTAAGCCCTGGTTCTACCAGCATGCACGACATCACTGAAGAGGGGAGAGTTCACAGAGTACATACCTACCAGGGACATTACCACAGGCACACAGGTGTTTGTACTGGGAGGGGAAGCTCATCCTTCCATTTGCTGATCAATTTTGGTTCAGGTATCTATTTGGCTGGTGATGCCACCCAAGGTTTCTTGCTCAAGGCCACTCAAGGTGAAGCCATCAGAAACTATTACCATGAGATGCATGTCTCAGGACATGCTTGTTCCTCTTTACAAGGTCGGGGATGCCCTTGAGTGGGTCCACCGTGAGATGGAGGTAACTTTTTTGATCTACTGTCACTCTACTATTCTTTTTTTCTCCTTTAACTTCTTTTGGTGGTTACTTTGTTACATAAATTTCAACTGAAGTATTTGGTTTAAACGTGAATTGAAGATGAAAACCTTTTATAGTGTAGTCCCAGCATTAAAAGAAAAAAATTACTGTTAATTAAATAGATTAGATACTTAATGCAGAATGAGAAGAACTAGAACGACTTAAGTAGTTCTAGAACCACATCCAAAGCAAGACGTGATTTCACAGTCAGTTATAAGGAAATGAGAATTTTGGGGGCTAATCAGAATCGAGGTTAGAGTTTTTATATACCAAAACGAAGACTAGATTTGGCTGTTTTTTGGGCAAAATAGTGCTGGTTAGTGGATCTGAAAGCTTACATCTATTTTATAGGCATTTAAAAGGTGCTTAGCATGGAGATCAATTTTCCTTCTTTTAAATATGTTATTATAGATTTGTGTGTAGACACTCTTTTGGCTATTTGTGTGGGCCTGTAATTTGTTTTGTTGAATTGTTGAGGACTCAAAGCTTATTGACATGAGATTTCTATCTAAACTTTTAGGTATACCCCCTTTGGCTCTGCCCACACAGGCTATACAAGCTTCCTTTCAAACCATGGTGTATCCTGAGCCAGGGTTTGAGCACCATCGTAGACAGGGAGACACACATTATGCTCAGATGTATACTGATGTTGGGGTTTACTATGCGCAGGCCCTGTGTTGAGGGGTGAAGTATTCGATGGTGCAGAGGCAGTTCACAAAATGGAGCAATGGTTGATCGAAAATCATGGGTTTCAGCCACAGTATGCAGTGTCCGAGCTGAATAAAAAAATTTCTGGGGATGTTTGATGCTGAGCTCTACGAGTACTGCAGGAGGAAGTAAAGGCTGTGGGAACATTAGAGTGTATACTACAAGTCGAAGAAAGGAAGGAAGACGGAGAAGGAAGTGCAGGAAGCTGAGCAAGCTATCATTGAACCTGTATAGTGAGGTTGACCAGCCGATGGGCTGATTTGAAGTGAATTGGTAGGATTTGTTGCTTTCTCCGTGTCAGTGTTAGGTGTCTTTGTATTCCTTTGAATTGTAATTTCCCATGTGATGCAGTATCTCTAGTATCTACTGACATTGTTTGAGGGTTTGAGGTTGTTAACGGATTAGCTTAGACTATTTGTAGGTTTATGGTATCAGATGATGATTTAGACCAGAATGTTATTAGTACTTTTCTCACTCTAGGATAATTTTGGTTTTGGTGCCGTTAGATATCAATATGGAAGCTGGCTTTTGGTTAATTTGTTACAATTCAAAAATTAGTAAGGATGACAGAAATGAGTTCTAATTGATTCCATTTCTGATCGAAACAGAGACCAACCAAATTTTTCTCACTCTATCTGATAGAAGATATATTTAGCCTATATTTTAACATGAAACAGAGACCAACCAAAATTTGCACCGAATTTTAATTTTTAGTATTTTTTTATCTTGTAAAGTCCTTAAGTCATACTCAGACCACGTATTTAATTATCAATTATACTAATGGTGGATCATTGAAGAGCATCAAACCATGGTATTTTGACATTTCAACTAGGTATAGGCATAAATCTTTTTGAAAAATGTAAATAAGTTGCTCTTAAGTTTATTTAAGATCTTTAGAATTTCATAAAATTCTTAAGAAATAATCAAAATAAAATGAAAAAAAGGTCATGAGAGGAGAATAATATGTATATTTAGTGGCTAAGGGGTGTAAACGAGCCGAGTCGAGCCAAGCCGAGTATTGCGTGTTTGAGCTTGGCTAGCTTGAGGTATTGAGCTCGAGCTCAGTACAGAAAAGACAGCTCGAGCTCAAGCTCGAACAAAACAGTGAAATACAACGACGAACCAAAAAAAAAAAAAAAAAAAAAGTGGATGAAGAGCCTTCTTTCTTATCCTTTAGGTTCGACCTCGCTCTCCACTTTTCACTTCCCCAAGTTCGTGGTCATCAATACCTCTCATCGTCAGAACCTCGTATTTACGGCTTTTGCGGCTAAGGCCTTACTTGAATCGACTACTGATTCACGAGAAAATCTTTCCTTTGGAAGGGGGACAATCATTTGCTTATATGAAGATTTCTGTCGATCGAAGAGCCCTCACACTTATAAGCTTCAACTAATCAAATGGGAAGGAAAGTTTTGGATCAGGGTCAATTTTTTTTTTTTTTTATGCTGCTCAGAGAATTGAGGCCAGGGCCGTCGGCTAGGGTGATTTGGAGGAGATTTGAGTTTATAGTGAATCGATTATGTTTTGAATCACTGAAGAATGGATTGGAAACAGTGAACCTTGTTTTGTCTCGTATTCCAAACGTAGAGGACGACGAGTTTGAAGGTATTGGGCTCTGAGTTCAAGCGGTGGAGTTGTGGTTGGGCGAGTCAACAGAGTTGTGGTGTTAGGGTTTTTTATGTTCTAAATGGAATTCAATTTTTAGATATTGGGAATAAGGGGTATGTTTGTATTTTATTTTCAAATTGGTAAAAATACCCTCTAGTAGTTACAAAACTAGCATAATACCCTCAAGCTCGCTAAAGCTTGCGAGCAAGTTGAGTTGAGTATCGAGGAGCTCGAACTCGACTTGACTCAATCGATGAGCCGCTCAAGTCAACCTCGGCTCAACTGACACCCCTAGTGGCTACAGGGGTAGAACAAGAGAATTATTTCGAGGAGGTCAAATTAATGTTACAAACGCGGGGATGAGTTAGAAAAAACATAATTCAGTAGGATTTAGGCCAACTAAAATGTCAAATTTTGCTAATTAGATGGACCAAAAAAATAAAATATCTTCTTTATGATTTTTTTTTTCTTTTTTTTTTTTGAAAATATTAAAATGAGGAAGTTGCAAAAAAATGTAAATGTATTTGACATGTTTGTCTAAAAACAGTATTTAAAAATGTAAAAAATAAAAACTTGTTTGAAAACAATATATTTTTAAAACAATTAATTAAGTTGTTGATTGTTACCTTTGTCACGGAGGTCAATGCTACGATTAATGCCCAATTACAGTATAAAGCTACAAATCAAGCTGAAAGGTTAGGTCAAATGAATGCTTATTGAGACCTCAATAAAGCTCATAACTTTTCAAAAATGTAAGCCCATGACAACTATAAAGTAAGCCCATGTATTTGTCTAAATAAGCCCATGACACACTCTTCAACAAAGCTCATCATACGCTGGCATGTCTATTTCAAGTTCACTTCAATCCAAGGCTTGGCCATATCATCTCACAAGCCTTTCTACACACAAGACTCAACTTATTCAAACACAAATCAATCATTTTTAAGGATTGACTATTCTCACGAGCAATGACCTATAATAATCACACTAAGGTAATATCTTTTTCTTTTTCAAAAGGTCGGTGGACCTAGGCTACTTCAATAGGCAATTGTTTGGTTATGGTTGGCGGTACTAGAGCATCCAAAGATGGTATTAGCTGACATATCTTTTTTAGATTATGGCCCACTGGGGGCACCTAATTGGAAATTCAATTATAGCGTGGAATAGGGGTGTAAGGAGCCCAACCGAGTCGAGCTGAGTTTTTGCATAATGGAGCCAAGCTCGATTAATGTAGTAATGGGCTCGAGTTCGATCTTGAGCCATATCGAGCTTGAAAAACCTGAATCAAATTGAACTCGTGATACTATGGTGAGCTCAAATTCAATCGAGCTGAGTTAGCTCGAATTCGAGCAAGCTCGATTGCAAACCGGATGCAAAATCAAGTTTGACTCGAATTCGACAAAAATAACAATAACACCATTACATGAAATTGAGAGATAATGCCATCAAACTTTCAACAAACCTAGTAAGAAAACTCATTTATTTACTAATTTTCTCACCAAGTCACTATGACAGGAACGACATGAACTTGGGTACAGACACAACAGAATAGAAGCAATCTATCCTTACACGGCACGCCATCTAAAATACTACTTGAAACTTGAAAGTCCATATACGTCATATTCAACCAAAGAAGAAACAAGACCTAGCTCCTACCCTAGAACCACCCTTAACTGAATCAATCTCCAACTTCTCCTATGGAACTATCACACTGATGAGATCCACATTGAAAGGTCGATCGAGACTGACACTAAGAGCTTGAGATTGAGACTGAAAGTGAGAGTGAGTATGAGAGGCCGCTAAGTAAAGCTTACCTGATATTTGAGAGGCTAAGCGGCTGAGAGGATTGAGACGTGAGATGAAAGTTGAGGAGAAGAAATGAAGCATGATGCGTCAGTGGAGAGGGAAAACATGATTGGAAAACGGCGATTCTCCAATGAAGAAGCAATCGGGCAGAGATTTATGGGGTTAGGTTTGTAATTTGATTTAGGAATTAGGGATTTATGGGTGTGTGTCGATTTTTATTTAGTTATTTGATTTGGAACTTTTAAAACTAAAACATAACATGATTTGTGGCCCCTATACATTTAAAATTGCCAATAAACCGCAAGCTAGCTCAAGCTCGCGAGCTTCACGAATGAGTAGCCGCTGATCTAACTTGGCTTGACAATGTAGGTCGAGCCGGCTTGACTCGTGATCGGCTCATCTATGTCGAGCTGAATTGAATAACCCTTCGCCAGCGACTCAGCTTGGCTTTCACCCTAGCCCGTTGTCACAAAACACCTAAAATGAGAAAAAATTTAAAAAATCCAAAAATATCCTCAAAAATTTTTATCATAACATATCATTTTCTATTGATATGGCTAGCAAAATAATAATTTACCTCTAAAGGTCATAAATCTTAAAATGACACAAATACCCCTATGTGTTAAAACCTCATAGAACTTTTATCACTTATATTTTATTTTTCATGATTTTTCATATTTTCGCTTTTTCAACGTTTTACATTTCTGAATTTTCTGATTTAATTTTTCTTGGCACGGCCATGAGTCCTCTAAGTCTAATCTACTAAAAACCTTCTAAATCTTCTTATTCTATTACAAAACTTTGTATTTAATTTGTTATTTTGATCGCTTTGCATAAAAGCCCTCAAGGCTATTTCAGTCAAAATCCTTTTTTTTTATTAAATTCCTATTTAATAAATATTTTATTTCTTCGGAAATAAATATTTTCCAGCTTTATCTCTCATCTTATCAATAAAAAGAATAACTACTGAATTTATTTTTTAATTAATTTTTAGCATTATCCTTTGATAAATTGATTTATTCAATAACTTAGTCCTATAATTATTTTACTAATGTACAACACATTGTCCAAGATATGCTCGTCAGAAAACTCTTTGATAATCCCTTATTATTTATTTTATTATTTGTTTTTATCCAATGAACCTAGAAATTCCGATAACTAAGTTATTTTCTTTATTCAATTTAACCTTATTTATTTAATTCATTGGGTATTCCTCTTATATATATATAAATAAATTTTCTCCTAATGTATCTAGACTTAATTAAGTCTTTATTGTTTTCCATATCAATGTTTAATTGATTTATATTCTCATATAAATCTTTTCCTTAATTATCACCTAATTATCTCTTTGTATTTGAATAAAAGTTGTGAATGATTGCCTCTTAAACTAGGCTTAAACACATAATAATAACAATACTCTCAAAGGTTTTCAAATGAGTACAAGAGAGTGATGTTTTGATTTGGATTTTTAGCTCAAGGGATTATGTGAGAGTGGTTTTGATAAGACTTTTGTTTCTTTGATATTCTTTCTATCTTTCTTTGCAATAAAATGGTCTATTTATTGCTTGTCTTTTCCCTTTGACGCAAAGAGTTGTTGCAGTATTTAATGCAACTCTGAAAAGCTGTAGAACCCACAGGAATGGGCATTCCACCATCGCGAATGTTCGTTCCTTTCATAATGGTTACTTTCGTATAACTTTAGGGTTTCTGGAAAGATTGTTCCACCATCGTCGCTAATGGTCGTTCAACCACAAGGAACAGTCGGTCCATTGACTCCTTAAAAATCCATAAAATTCTAGAAGCATGCACAACTTCCTGGAACGATGACGTTTTGCCAAGAACAATCTTTGAGTGAGAACAGTCAATCCACCACGAGGAACGGTCGTTCCACTTGAAATACATGAACTTCAACTTGATCTTCAAGGATTGTCTTTCAAGATTTGTCAAAGGTGCGAAATCATTTGAATTTTGAGTACTTTAACTTTTGACTTGAATGGAACAGATGTGTTGCTTGGTCGTGCCGTTGTGAGCGACTTGACTTCATTTTTGGCAGAAACATGTACGATCATATGGAACATTGTCGTGTTGAGAGGAATGTACATTTGAGCAATTCTTTGAAGCTAGGAACGATTGGTTCTTCGACCTGCACGGTTGCACCAGTTGGGAAAACTACATTTGTTTTCGGTTATGACTTCTTGTCATACATTTGCATGTTTGTTTACTCATCAACTCTTTGATTAGTTTTGGCACATTAAAACACATGAGGGCTCAATAGATCTAGACTATTGGTTGAATAAGTGTGTAAAGAAGAATTATGAATCCCCTTCGAGAGGGTAGACCTTTGCTTTTATAGCAAGCCATGAAGGTTTCAGTCTTAGTAGAACTAGGAGTTCTATTACTTGTCTGTTTAGGAATACTAGTTTATGTGAAACCAGAATACTGTAAGAAGAAAGTCGTTGTAAGACTTAAAACTGTCAGGATTTATGTCCCAGTACCTTTTTTCACTCAGTTTTTTCCTAGCTTGTAGTGGATCTTGATTACAAGTGAATCAAAGAGTCTTTTTGAATCTTTTTCTTCGCCATCTAATCGATACTAAGGCTAGGCAAATAGCATGCTAGAGCGTCCTGGAAACTGTGCTTAAAAAAGCAGAAAAGCCGCATAGTCCTACTACCTTTTTTTACTTAGTTTTTTCCCAAATTGCAGTGGATCTCGAATATGGGTGAATCGAGGAGTCTTTTTGAGTCTTTTTCTTCACCATCTAATCGGTATTGAGGTTTGGTAAATAGCATGCTTAAGTGTCTTGAAAACTGTGTTTAAAATGAGTAGAAAAGCTGCATAGTCCTAGTACCTTTTTTTACTCAGTTTTTTCCTAGCTTGTAGTGGATCTCGATTATGGGTGAGTCGAGGAGTCTTTTTTAATCTTTTTTGACTCTTTTTCTTCGGCGTCTAATCAATACTGAGGTTTGGTAAACAACATGCTTGAACGTCCTGAAAACTGCGCTTAAAATGAGCAAAAAAGCCGCATAGACCTAGTACCTATTTTTACTTAGTTTTTTCCCAGCATAGTGGATCTCGATTATGGGTAAATTGATGACTCTTTTTGAATCTTTTCTTTGTCGTCTAATCGATACTGAGGTTTGGTAAACAACATGGTTGAGCATCCTAAAAATTGTGTTTACAACGAGCAAAAAAGCTGCATTGTCCCAACACCTTTTTTTACTCAGTTTTTTCCCAGCTTGTAGTGGATCTCGATTATGAGTGAATCGAGGAGTCTTTTTTAATTTTTCCTCGCCTTCTAATCGATACTGAGGTTAGCTAAACATCATGCTTGAGCGTCCCCAAAACTATGTTTAAAACGAGCAGAAAAACAGCATAGTCCCAATACCTCATTTTACTCAGTTTTTTCCTAGCTTGTAGTAGATCTCAATTATAGGTGAATCGAGGAGTCTTTTCGAAACTCTTTCAATATTTTTCTTCGCCGTCTAATTGATACTTAGGTTAGGTAAATAACATACTTGAGCGTTTCAAAAACTATGTTTAAAACGAGTAGAAAAGCCGCATAGCCCCAGTACCTTTTTTTACTAAGTTTTTTTCAGCCTATATTGTTTATGATTTTGGGTGAATAGAGGAATCGTTTTGAATCTTTTTCCTCACCGTCCAATCAATACTGAGGTTAGCTAAACAACATGCTTGAGCGTCCTGAAAACTATGTTTAAAACGAGCAAAAAAGTCGCATAGTCCCAGTACCTTTTTTTTTACTGAGTTTTTTCCCAACTTGTAGTGGATCTCGATTTTGGGTGAATCGAGGAGTCTTTTTGAATCCTTTTCTTCACTATCTAATCAATACAAAGGTTAGGTAAACAACATGCTTGAGTGGCCTAAAATTGTGTTTAAAACGAGCAGAAAAGCTGTATAGTCATAATACCTTTTTTTACTCAGATTTTCCTAGCTTGTAGTGGATCTTGATTATGGGTGAATTGAGGAGTCTTTTTGAATCTTTTACTTTGCCATCTAGTCGATGCTAAGGTTTGGTAAACAGCATGCATGAGCGTCCCGAAAACTGTGTTTAAAATAAACAGAAAAGCCACATAGACCTAGTACTTTTTTTTACTCAATTTTTTCCCAGCTTGTAGTAGATCTCGATTACGGGTGAATTGAGGAGTGTTTTTGTACCTTTTTCTTCGCCGTCTAATCAATACTGACATTAGGCAAATGGCATACTTGAGCGTTTCGAAAACTGTATTCAAAATGAGGAGAAAAGCTACATAGTTCCAGTACCTTTTTTTACTCAGTTTTTTCCCAACTTGTAGTAGATCTCGATTATGGGTGAATCAAGGAGTGTTTTTGAACCTTTTTCTTCGCCGTCTAATCAACATTGAGGTTTGGTAAACAACATAGTTGAGTGTCCTAAAAATTGCGTTTAAAACGAGTAGAAAAGCTGCATAGTCCCAGTACCTTTTTTTAGTTAGTTTTTTCCCAACTTGTAGTGGATCTCAATTATGGGTGAATCGAGGAGTCTTTTTGAATCTTTTTCTTTTCCATCTAGTCGATACTATTGTTCGCTAAATAGCATGCTTGGGCATCCTGAAAGCTGTGTTTGAAACAAGCAGAAAGTTGCATAATCCCAGTACCTTTTTTTAATAAATGTTTCCCAGCTTGTAGTGGATCTCGATTATGAGTGAATCGATGAGTCTTTTTGAATCTATTTCTTTGCTGTACGATATTGAGGTTTGGTAAATAGCATGCTTGAGCCTCCTGAAAACTGTGTTTAAAACAAGCAGAAAAGCCGTGTAGTCCCAATACCTTTTTTTACTCAGTTTTTACTAGCTTGTAGTGGATCTCGATATGGGTGAATCATAGAGTCTTTTTCTTTGCCGTAAAATTGATGTTGAGGTTTGGTAGACATCATGCTTGAGCATCCCGAAAACTGTGTTTTAAACGAGCAAAAAAGTTGCATAGACCGAGTACCTTTTTTTACTCAGTTTTTTCCCAGCTTGTAGTGGATCTCGATTATGGGTGAATCGAGGAACTTTTTGAATCTTTTTCTTCTTCGTCTAATCGATGCTGAGGTTTGGTAAACAACATGCTTGACCATCCTGAAAACTAAGTTTAAAAAGAGCAAAAAAGCCGCATAGTCTTAGTACCTTTTTTTACTCAATTTTTTCCCAGCTTGTAGTGGATCTCAATTATGGGTGAATTGAGGAGTCTTTTTGAATCTTTTTCCTTGCCGTCTAATCGATACTGAGGTTTGGTAAACGACATGCTTGAGCATCATGAAAACTGTGTTTACTCAGTTTTTTCCCAACTTGTAGTGGATCTCGATTATGGGTGAATGGAGGAGTCTTTTTGAATCTTTTGAATCCTTTTCTTCATCGTCTAATCGATACTGACATTAGGTAAACAACATTCTTGAGCATCTTGAAAACTGTGTTTAAAACAAGCAAAAAAGCTGCATAGTTCCAGTACCTTTTTTTACTCAAAATTTTCTCAGCTTGTAGCCGATCTCGATTATGGGTGAATCGAGCAATCTTTTTGAATCTTTTTCTTTTTCATCTAATCACTATTGAGGTTAGGCAAATATCATTTTTGAGCGTCCCAAAAACTGTGTTCAAAATGAGCAGAAAAGCCACATAGTTCCAATACCTTTTTTTACTCAGTTTTTTCCCAGCTTGTAGTGGATCTTGATTATGGGTGAATCGAGGAGTCTTTTTGAATCTTTTTCTTTGCCGTCTAATCAATACTGAGGTTAGACAAATAGCATGCTTGAGCGTCCCAAAAACTGTGTTTAAAATGAGTAGAAAAGCCGCATAGTCCTAGTACCTTTTTTTACTCAGTTTTTCCCTGCTTGTAATGGATCTCGATTATGGGTGAATCGATGAGTCTTTTTGAATCTTTTCTTTGCCGTCTAATGGATACTTAGGTTTGGCAAACAACATGCTTGAGTGTCCTGACAACTATGTTTTAAATGAGCATAAAAGCCGCATAGTCCAAATACCTATTTTGACTCAATTTTTCTCAGCTTTTGGTGGATCTCGATTATGGGTGAATCGAGGAGTCTTTTTGAATCTTTTTCTTTGCCATCTAATCGATACCGAGGTTAGGTAAATAACATGCTTGAGCGTCCCAAAAACTATATTTAAAACAGGCAGGTCCCAATACCTTTTTTTACTCAATTTTTCCCAGCTTGTAATGGATCTCAATTATGGGTGAATCCACGAGTCTCTTTGAATATTTTTCTTCGCCGTCTAATCGATATTGAGGTTAGATAAACAGCTTGCTTGAGCGTCCTGAAAACTGTGTTTAAAACAAGTAGAAATGCCGCATAGTCCTAGTGCCTTTTTTTACTTAGTTTTTTCCCAGCTTGTAGTGGATCTCGATTATGAGTGAATCAAGGCGTCTTTTTGAATCTTTTTCTTTGCCGTCTAAGCGATACTGAGGTTAGTTAAACAACATGCTTGAGCCTTCTAAAAACCGTGTTTAAAACGAGCAGAAAAGCCGTATAGTCCTAGTACCTTTTTTTACTCAGTTTTTTCCTAGCTTGTAGTGGATCTCGATTATGGGTGAATTGAGGAGTTTTTTTTAATCTTTTTCTTCGCCATCTAATCGATACAGAGGTTTGGTAAACAAAATACTTGAACGTCCTGAAAACTATGTTTAAAACGAGCAAAAAAGCCACATAGACCTAGTACCTATTTTTACTCTTTTTTTCCCGGCTTGAAGTGGATCTTGATTATGGGTGAATTGAGGACTCTTTTTGAATCTTTTTCTTTGCTCTCTAATCGATACTGAGGTTTGCTAAACAACATGCTTTAGCATCCTAAAAAAATTGTTTACAACGAGCAGAAAAGTCACATTGTCCCAGTACCTTTTTTACTCAATTTTTTAACAGCTTGTAGTGTATCTCGATTATGAGTGAATTGAGGAGTCTTCTTGAATTTTTTCCTTGCCGTCTAATCGATACTGAGGTTAGCTAAACAACATGCTTGAGCGTCCCGAAAACTATGTTTAAAATGAGCAGAAAAACTGCATAGTCCCAATACCTCTTTTTACTCAGTTTTTTCCTAGCTTGTAGTGGATCTCGATTATGGGTGAATCGATGAGTTTTTTTGAAACTTTTTCAATCCTTTTCTTCGCTGTGTAATTGATATGTAGGTTAGGCAAACAACATACTTGAGCGTTTCGAAAACTATGTTTAAAATGAGTAGAAAAGCCGCATAGTCCCAGTACTTTTTTTTACTCAGTTTTTTTCAGCCTATATTGTTTATCGATTTTGGGTGAATAAAGGAATCGTTTTGAATCTTTCTCCTCGCCGTCTAATTGATACTGAGGTTAGCTAAGCAACACGCTTGAGAGTCTGGAAAACTGTGTTTTAAACGAGCAAAAAAGCCGCATAGTTCTAGTACCTTTTTTTACATAGTTTTTCCCAACTTGTAGTGGATCTCTATTATGGGTGAATCAAGGAGTCTGTTTGAATCTTTTCTTTGCCGTCTAATCTATACTGAGGTTAGGTAAACAACATGCTTGAGCGTCCTGAAAACTGTGTTTAAAACAAGTAGAAATACCGCATTGTCCCAATACCTTTTTTTACTCAGTTTTTCCTAGCTTGTAGTGGATCTCGATTATGATAAATTGAGGAGTTTTTCGCCGTCTAATTGATGCTGAGGTTTGGTAAACATCATGCTTGAGTGTCCCGAAAACTGTGTTTAAAACGAACAGAAAAGCCACATAGACCCAATACTTTCTTTTTACTTAGTTTTTTCCCAACTTGTAGTGGATCTCGATTATGGGTGAATCGAGGAGTGTTTTTGAACCTTTTTCTTCGTCGTCTAATCAATACTGAGGTTTGGTAAATAACATGCTTGAGTGTCTCAAAAACTGTGTTTAAAACGAGAAGAAAAGCCTCATAGTCCTTGTACTTTTTTTTACTTAGTTTTTTCCCAACTTGTAGTGGATTTCAATTATGGGTGAATTGAGAAGTCTTTTTGAATCTTTTTCTTTTTCGTCTAATCAATATTGTGGTTAGTAAATAGCATGCTTGGGTGTCCCGAAAACTGTGTTTGAAACGAGCAAAAAGTCACATAGTCCCAATACATTTTTTTACTCAATTTTTCCCTGCTTGCAGTGGATCTCGATTATGGGTGAATCAAGGAGTCTTTTTGAATATTTTTCTTCGTCATATGATACTAAGGTTTGGTAAATAGCATGCTTAAGCGTCCTGAAAACCGTGTTTAAAACGAACAGAAAAACCGTATAGTCCCAATGCCTTTTTTTACGCAATTTTCCCAGCTTGTAGTGGATCTCGATTGTGGGTGAATCGAGGAGTCTTTTTGAATCTTTTTCTTCGCCGTCTAATTGATACTGAAGTTTGGATGACAACATGCTTGAGCATCCCGAAAACTGTTTTTTAAACAAGTAGAAAAGTTGCATAGACCTAGTACCTTTTTTTACTCAGTTTTTTCCCAGCTTGTAGTGGATCTCGATTATGAGTGAATCAAGGAGTCTTTTTGAATGTTTTTTGTCTCCATCTAATCGATGCCGAGGTTTCGTAAACAGCATGCTTGAGCATCCCAAAAACTGTGTTTAAAACGAGTAGAAAAGCTGTATAGTCTAAGTACCTTTTTTTTTACTCAGTTTTTTCCGAGCTTGTAGTGGATCTCGATTATGGGTGAATCAAAGAGTCTTTTTGAATCTTTTTCTTCTCTGTCTAATCGATGCTGAGGTTTGGTAAACAGCATGCTTGAGTGTCTTGAAAACTGTGTTTAAAATGAGTAGAAAAGCCACATAGTCTTAGTACCTTTTTTTACCCAGTTTTTTCCCAGCTTGTAGTGGATCTCGATTATGGGTGAATTGAGGAGTCTTTTTGAATCTTTTTCTTATCCGTCTAATCGATATTGAGGTTTGGTAAACGACATGCTTGAGTGTCCTGAAAATTGTGTTTACTTGGTTTTTTCCCAACTTGTAGTGGATCTCGATTATGGGTGAATGGAGGAGTCTTTTAGAATCTTTTTCTTCGTTGTCTAATCGATACTGAGGTTAGGTAAACAACATGCTTGAGTGTCCCGAAACTGTGTTTAAAACGAGCAGAAAAGCTCCATAGTCCCAGTATCTTTTTTTACTCAGTTTTTTCCCAGGTTGTAGTAGATCTCGATTATGGGTGAATCTATGAGTCTTTTTGAATAATTTTCTTCACCATCTAATCGATACTGAGGTTTGGTAAATAGCATGCTTGAGCATCCCGACAATTGTGTTTAAAACGAGCAGAAAAGCTGCATAGTCCAAGTACCTTTTTTCACTTAGTTTTTTCCCAGCTTTTAGTGGATCTCGATTATGGGTGAATCTAGGAGTCTTTTTAATCTTTTTCTTTTCCATCTAATCGATACTGAGGTTAGGTAAATAGCATCCTTGAGCATCCTAAAATTGTATTTAAAACAGGCAGAGAAGTCACATAGTCACAATACCTTTTTTTACTAAGTTTTTTCCTAGCTTGTAGTGGATCTGGATTATGGGTGAATCGAGGAGTTTTTAATCTTTTTCTTCGCTGTCTAATCGATATTGAGGTTAGGTAAACAACATGCTTGAGCGTCCTGAAAACTGTGTTTAAAACTAATAGAAATACTGCATAGTCCCACTATCTTTTTTTACTCAGTTTTTTCCCAACTTGTAGTGGATCTCAATTATGGGTGAATCAAGGAGTCTTTTTGAATCTTTTTCTTCGCCGTCTAATTGTAACAACTGCTGTAAGCTAATACAATGCATGCATAATAACAATAGAAAATTGGGCCCAAAAACTTTCTTTTCATTATAAGTCATATGTCTTTTATACACAAAGAGTATTGTTTACAAAAATGCCATTTTAAAAGACAAAACAGGGGAAACAGTGTAGCTATTGCTCCTCGCTTGCCGACGCCCCTCCGACCACATCGTCACCTAGATCCTGCATCCACAAAGGAAAATAACGGGGTGAGCGCAAAATAATGTTCAGTAAGTAAAACCCTTTATCTGTCTGTCCCCGTATGTATTACTCTTAATTCTTTCCTTACACTATTTCTGTTTCTACTAAACGTCATGGCCTCATCTTGCCGAAGGTACGGCCGGATGGCGTTCACACAACACCATCTCACTCTCCATGACTATCGGGTGGAATTCACACAGTACCAACCCGTTCTTAGTGACTACCGAGTGGGGNACACTGCTGGATGGTGATCCGGCATTCTACTTTTCTCGTGGCCCATTTTTTGTGTTTTTATGTACCCAAAATATCTATCACAACATTTTTCACATGCAACTAAACACTCGGTCCTCGTTAATGCCGGCCTTTATAATTTTATGCCTTGCGTCCCAGGCTTTTTGAAACACGATGAAAATGAAGTTTCTTCTTCGCTCCTTTCACACATTTGTTACTTATTATTTCAATAAGTTTAATTTATATGAACCAGTCTCATTTTGAATTATAATTATGAACCAGTCTCATTTTGAATTATAATTATGAACCAGTCTCATTTTGAATTATAATTAATCTTACATCTACTCTTAAATAGTGAATCAATACAATATTTGAAATCAATAATGAAAAAGCAAAACCTAAACATTTCATTAAAAAATGAAGTATAAAAATTTACTCACAATATAATCTTACAAATTTTTTTTTTACAACCCCGATGTAACAGCTTGTAAATGGGTCGATGAGACCCATCGCAAGCATGTGGAACCCATTTGTGAGCTGATCAATTGTGAACTGCAATATCGAGAATGTGAGAAAAAGTTTGTGAGATTGAGTTATAAGTGTAGTATTACCCAAAAGGGAAACATACCACTGGGTCATTACTCAATTCATCACTCATACATCACACTCAGTACAACTCATCACCCAATTTTTGTAGGCTTCATTGTAAGAAAATTATACATGAATTCTATTAATATTTTAATCAATCAATAAGAATAAAATATAGTCATAATCAATAATATGTCAAAAAATCAACGTAGAGATTATAGAATCAATAATTAAAGGTTATAGACAAATCTGTTTGTGTCATGATTTCTGATTCTTGAATTCCTTACAAAAGAAATGGCATGTTTTCTAGAATTGATAGAAAGCTTAGGTTTTCCTGTCCAATAACGCGCACTGAATGACAAGTTAAAATGAGTTAAATTGTTTTGATAGGTTTAGAAATGGGACCTAGCCAATTTTAATATTAGTTAATTGGGCTCTCCTATCAAAGACCCAATAAACCTTGAAGACCACTAAATGCCAAGTCTACACTAGTCGTCCACCCAGATTATTATAATTAACTGTATTAGGCAATCTTGGAACAATCACATAAAGTCCATCTGGATATCTCATTTGGACTACACATTTACCCAGTTATAAATAAAACTGAATTATAATAATGTTAGCCCACAATCCGGAAAATTTCTAACATTCATCCCTTCAAATTCAGGTTCTACTTATTAATAAATTTTGCTATCCTTGCTTATCATTTTTTTTATGTCAAAGTCAAAGAAGAATTTTATAATTTATGTGTAAAATATAATCTATTTTTATTAACTCAATTGGTCTCAAAATTTAGGAATAAAACTTGGCCGGGGCCAGCTTTCTAAAGGGTGTGGTAGAAGATTAGACGATACACTCCAAATATTTTACATACAACTCTTCACATTATGTGTTATGAGATTGAGAAAGTTGGTTAATTTGATATGCTTGAGCATCCCGAAAACTGTGTTTAAAACGAGCAGTAAAGCCGCATAATTCCAGTACCTATTTTTACTCAGTTTTTTTTTCAGCCCATATTGTTTATCGATTATGCGTGAATTGAGGCGTCTTTTGAATCTTTTTTTTGTAGTATACTCAATACTGAGGGATGGTAAACAGCATGCCCGAGCGTCCCAAAAATTGTGTTAAAAACAAGCAGAAAAGTTGCATTGTCCTAATACCTTTTTCCACTCAATTTTTTCTAGCTTGTAGTGGATCTTGATTATGAGTGAATCGAGGAGTCTTTTTGAATCTTTTTTCTTGCCATCTAATCAATACTGAGGTTTGGTAAAAAGCATGCTCAAGTGTCCTGAAAACTGTGTTTAAAACGAGAAGAAAAGCTACATAGTCCCAGTACCTTTTTTTCAGTCAGTTTTTTATAGCATGTAGTGGATCTTGATTATGGGTGAATTGAGGAGTCTTTTTGAATCTTTTTTTTCGCTGTCTAATCGATACTGAGGTTCGGTAAATAGCATGCTCAAGTGTCCCGAACTGTGTTTAAAACGAGTGAAAAAGCTGCATGGTCCCAGTACCTCTTTTCTCTCAGTTTTTTCCTAGCATGTAGTGGATCTCGATTATGGGTGAATCGATGAGTCATTTGAAATCTTCTTTTTCGCCGTCAAATCGATACTGAGGTTTGGTAGACAGTATGCTTGAGCATCCCAAAAATTGTGTTTAAAACAAGCAGTAAAGTCGTATAGTTCCAGTACCTATTTTTACTCAGTTTTTTTTCAACCCATATTGGTTATCGATTATGGGTGAATTGAGGAGCCTTTTTGAATATTTTTTTCGCCATCTAATCAATACTAAGGTTTGGTAGAGAGCACGCTCGAGCATCCCAAAAACTGTGTTTAAAACGAGCAGAAAAGCTGCATAGTCCCAATACCTTTTTTCACTTAGTTTTTTCCTAGCTTGTAGTGGATCTCGATTATGGGTGAATCGAGGAGTCTTTTTGAATCTTTTTTTTGGTTGTCTAATCAATACTGAGGTTTGGTAACCAGCATGCTTAAGTGTCCCAAAAACTGTGTTTAAAATGAGCAGAAAAGCTTCATAGTCCTAGTAACTTTTTTCACTGAGTTTTTTCCTAGCATGTAGTGGATCTCATTTCTAGGTGAATCGAGGAGTCTTTTTGAATCTTTATTTTTGCCGTCTAATCAATACTGAGGTTTTATAAACATCATGCTCAAGTGTCTCGAAAACTGTGTTTAAAACGAGCAGAAAAGCTGCATAGTCCCAATACCTCTTTTCTCTCAGTTTTTTCCTAGCATGTAGTGGATCTTGATTATGGGTGAATCGATGAGTCGTTTTGAATCTTCTTTTTCGCCGTCAAATCGACACTGAGGTTTGGTAGACAGCATGCTTGAGCATCCCAAAAACTATGTTTAAAACGAGCAGTAAATCCGCATAGTGCCAGTATCTATTTTTACTCTTTTTTTTTCTGCCTATATTGTTTATTGAATATGAGTGAATTGAGGAGTCTTTTTGAATCTTTTTTTTTTTTTTTCGCTATCTAATGAATGCTGAGGTTTGGTAAATAGCATGCTCGTGCGTCCCAAAAACTGTGTTTACAACGAGGAGAAAAGCTGCATAGTCCTAGTACCTTTTTTCACTTAGTTTTTTCCTAGCTTGTAGTGGATCTCGATTGTGGGTGAATCTAGGAGTCTTTTTAATCTTTTTTTTTTCGCCGTCTAATCGATATTAAGGTTTGGTAAACAGCATGCTCGAGTGTCCCGCAAACTGTATTTAAAACGAGTGGAAAAGCTGCATGGTCCTAGTACCTCTTTTCACTTAGTTTTTTCCTAGCATGTAGTGGATCTCGATTACAGGTGAATCAAGGAGTCTTTTTGAATATTTTTTTTCGCCGTCTAGTAAATATTGAGGTTTGGTAAACAGCATGCTTGGGCATCCCGAAAATTACTTTTAAAACGAGTCGTAAAGCCACTTAGTTCTAGTACCTATTTTTTCTCAATTTTTTTCAACCCATATTGTTTATCAATTATGGGTGAATTGAGGCGTCTTTTTGATTTATTTTTTTGCCGTCTACTCAATATTGAGGTTTGGTAAATCGCATGGAGAATCCCCAAGTCACCCAAAAACTTGTTTAAAACGAGTAGAACAGCTACATTGTCCTAGTACCTTTTTTCACTCAGATTTTTCCTAGCTTGTAGTGGATCTTGATTATGGGTGAATCGAGGAGTCTTTTTGAATATTTTTTTTTACCATCTAATCAATACTGTGGTTTGGTAAATAGCATGCTGAAGTGTCCCGAAAACAGAGTTTAAAATGAGTAGAAAAGCTGTATAGTTCTAGTACCTTTTTTCACTCAGTTTTTTCCTAGCATGTAATGGATCTCGATTATGGGTAAATCGAGGAGTCTTTTTGAATCTTTTTTTCACCGTCTAATCGATATTGAGGTTTTGTAAACGGCATGCCCAAGTGTCTCGAAAACTGAGTTTGAAACGAGCAGAAAAGCTGCATTGTCCGAGTACCTCTATTCACTCAGTTTTTTCCTAGCATGTAGTGGATCTCGATTATGGGTGAATCGAGGAGTCTTTTTCGATATTTTTTTCGCCATCTAATCGATACTAAGGTTTGGTAAACAACATGTTTAAGCATCCCAAAAACTGTGTTTAAAACGAGCAGTAAAGCCGCATAGTTCCACTCTTTTCTCTCAGTTTTTCCTAGCATGTAGGGATCTTGATTATGGGTGAATCGATGAGTCGTTTGAATCTTCTTTTTCGCCGTCAAATCGACACTGAGGTTTGGTAGACAGCATGCTGAGCATCCCAAAAACTATGTTTAAAACGAGCAGTAAATCCGCATAGTGCCAGTATCTATTTTTACTCTTTTTTTTTGCCTATATTGTTTATTGAATATGAGTGAATTGAGGAGTCTTTTTGAATCTTTTTTTTTTTTTCGCTATTAATGAATGCTGAGGTTTGGTAAATAGATGCTCGTGGTCCAAAAACTGTGTTTACAACGAGGAGAAAAGCTGCATAGTCTAGTACCTTTTTTCACTAGTTTTTTCCTAGCTTGTAGTGGATCTCGATTGTGGGTGAATCTAGGAGTCTTTTTAATCTTTTTTTTTGCCGTTCTAAGATATTAAGGTTTGGTAAACAGCATGCTCGAGTGTCCCGCAAACTGTATTTAAAACGAGTGGAAAAGCTGCATGGTCTAGTACCTCTTTTCACTTAGTTTTTTCCTAGCAGTAGTGGATCTCGATTACAGGTGAATCAGGAGTCTTTTTGAATATTTTTTTGCCGTCTAGTAAATATGAGGTTTGGTAAACAGCATGCTTGGGCATCCCGAAAATTACTTTTAAAACGAGTCGTAAGCCACTAGTTCTAGTACCTATTTTTTCTCAATTTTTTTCAACCCATATTGTTTATCAATAGGGTGAATTGAGGCGTCTTTTGATTTATTTTTTGCCGTCTACTCAATATTGAGGTTTGGTAAACGCAGGAGAATCCCCAAGTCACCCAAAAACTTGTTTTAAACGAGTAGAACAGCTACAGTCTCATTTTGAATTATAATTAATCTTACATCTACTCTTAAATAGTGAATCAATACAATATTTGAAATCAATAATGAAAAAGCAAAACCTAAACATTTCATTAAAAAATGAAGTATAAAAATTTACTCACAATATAATCTTACAAATTTTTTTTTTACAACCCCGATGTAACAGCTTGTAAATGGGTCGATGAGACCCATCGCAAGCATGTGGAACCCATTTGTGAGCTGATCAATTGTGAACTGCAATATCGAGAATGTGAGAAAAAGTTTGTGAGATTGAGTTATAAGTGTAGTATTACCCAAAAGGGAAACATACCACTGGGTCATTACTCAATTCATCACTCATACATCACACTCAGTACAACTCATCACCCAATTTTTGTAGGCTTCATTGTAAGAAAATTATACATGAATTCTATTAATATTTTAATCAATCAATAAGAATAAAATATAGTCATAATCAATAATATGTCAAAAAATCAACGTAGAGATTATAGAATCAATAATTAAAGGTTATAGACAAATCTGTTTGTGTCATGATTTCTGATTCTTGAATTCCTTACAAAAGAAATGGCATGTTTTCTAGAATTGATAGAAAGCTTAGGTTTTCCTGTCCAATAACGCGCACTGAATGACAAGTTAAAATGAGTTAAATTGTTTTGATAGGTTTAGAAATGGGACCTAGCCAATTTTAATATTAGTTAATTGGGCTCTCCTATCAAAGACCCAATAAACCTTGAAGACCACTAAATGCCAAGTCTACACTAGTCGTCCACCCAGATTATTATAATTAACTGTATTAGGCAATCTTGGAACAATCACATAAAGTCCATCTGGATATCTCATTTGGACTACACATTTACCCAGTTATAAATAAAACTGAATTATAATAATGTTAGCCCACAATCCGGAAAATTTCTAACATTCATCCCTTCAAATTCAGGTTCTACTTATTAATAAATTTTGCTATCCTTGCTTATCATTTTTTTTATGTCAAAGTCAAAGAAGAATTTTATAATTTATGTGTAAAATATAATCTATTTTTATTAACTCAATTGGTCTCAAAATTTAGGAATAAAACTTGGCCGGGGCCAGCTTTCTAAAGGGTGTGGTAGAAGATTAGACGATACACTCCAAATATTTTACATACAACTCTTCACATTATGTGTTATGAGATTGAGAAAGTTGGTTAATTTGATATGCTTGAGCATCCCGAAAACTGTGTTTAAAACGAGCAGTAAAGCCGCATAATTCCAGTACCTATTTTTACTCAGTTTTTTTTTCAGCCCATATTGTTTATCGATTATGCGTGAATTGAGGCGTCTTTTGAATCTTTTTTTTGTAGTATACTCAATACTGAGGGATGGTAAACAGCATGCCCGAGCGTCCCAAAAATTGTGTTAAAAACAAGCAGAAAAGTTGCATTGTCCTAATACCTTTTTCCACTCAATTTTTTCTAGCTTGTAGTGGATCTTGATTATGAGTGAATCGAGGAGTCTTTTTGAATCTTTTTTCTTGCCATCTAATCAATACTGAGGTTTGGTAAAAAGCATGCTCAAGTGTCCTGAAAACTGTGTTTAAAACGAGAAGAAAAGCTACATAGTCCCAGTACCTTTTTTTCAGTCAGTTTTTTATAGCATGTAGTGGATCTTGATTATGGGTGAATTGAGGAGTCTTTTTGAATCTTTTTTTTCGCTGTCTAATCGATACTGAGGTTCGGTAAATAGCATGCTCAAGTGTCCCGAACTGTGTTTAAAACGAGTGAAAAAGCTGCATGGTCCCAGTACCTCTTTTCTCTCAGTTTTTTCCTAGCATGTAGTGGATCTCGATTATGGGTGAATCGATGAGTCATTTGAAATCTTCTTTTTCGCCGTCAAATCGATACTGAGGTTTGGTAGACAGTATGCTTGAGCATCCCAAAAATTGTGTTTAAAACAAGCAGTAAAGTCGTATAGTTCCAGTACCTATTTTTACTCAGTTTTTTTTCAACCCATATTGGTTATCGATTATGGGTGAATTGAGGAGCCTTTTTGAATATTTTTTTCGCCATCTAATCAATACTAAGGTTTGGTAGAGAGCACGCTCGAGCATCCCAAAAACTGTGTTTAAAACGAGCAGAAAAGCTGCATAGTCCCAATACCTTTTTTCACTTAGTTTTTTCCTAGCTTGTAGTGGATCTCGATTATGGGTGAATCGAGGAGTCTTTTTGAATCTTTTTTTTGGTTGTCTAATCAATACTGAGGTTTGGTAACCAGCATGCTTAAGTGTCCCAAAAACTGTGTTTAAAATGAGCAGAAAAGCTTCATAGTCCTAGTAACTTTTTTCACTGAGTTTTTTCCTAGCATGTAGTGGATCTCATTTCTAGGTGAATCGAGGAGTCTTTTTGAATCTTTATTTTTGCCGTCTAATCAATACTGAGGTTTTATAAACATCATGCTCAAGTGTCTCGAAAACTGTGTTTAAAACGAGCAGAAAAGCTGCATAGTCCCAATACCTCTTTTCTCTCAGTTTTTTCCTAGCATGTAGTGGATCTTGATTATGGGTGAATCGATGAGTCGTTTTGAATCTTCTTTTTCGCCGTCAAATCGACACTGAGGTTTGGTAGACAGCATGCTTGAGCATCCCAAAAACTATGTTTAAAACGAGCAGTAAATCCGCATAGTGCCAGTATCTATTTTTACTCTTTTTTTTTCTGCCTATATTGTTTATTGAATATGAGTGAATTGAGGAGTCTTTTTGAATCTTTTTTTTTTTTTTTCGCTATCTAATGAATGCTGAGGTTTGGTAAATAGCATGCTCGTGCGTCCCAAAAACTGTGTTTACAACGAGGAGAAAAGCTGCATAGTCCTAGTACCTTTTTTCACTTAGTTTTTTCCTAGCTTGTAGTGGATCTCGATTGTGGGTGAATCTAGGAGTCTTTTTAATCTTTTTTTTTTCGCCGTCTAATCGATATTAAGGTTTGGTAAACAGCATGCTCGAGTGTCCCGCAAACTGTATTTAAAACGAGTGGAAAAGCTGCATGGTCCTAGTACCTCTTTTCACTTAGTTTTTTCCTAGCATGTAGTGGATCTCGATTACAGGTGAATCAAGGAGTCTTTTTGAATATTTTTTTTCGCCGTCTAGTAAATATTGAGGTTTGGTAAACAGCATGCTTGGGCATCCCGAAAATTACTTTTAAAACGAGTCGTAAAGCCACTTAGTTCTAGTACCTATTTTTTCTCAATTTTTTTCAACCCATATTGTTTATCAATTATGGGTGAATTGAGGCGTCTTTTTGATTTATTTTTTTGCCGTCTACTCAATATTGAGGTTTGGTAAATCGCATGGAGAATCCCCAAGTCACCCAAAAACTTGTTTAAAACGAGTAGAACAGCTACATTGTCCTAGTACCTTTTTTCACTCAGATTTTTCCTAGCTTGTAGTGGATCTTGATTATGGGTGAATCGAGGAGTCTTTTTGAATATTTTTTTTTACCATCTAATCAATACTGTGGTTTGGTAAATAGCATGCTGAAGTGTCCCGAAAACAGAGTTTAAAATGAGTAGAAAAGCTGTATAGTTCTAGTACCTTTTTTCACTCAGTTTTTTCCTAGCATGTAATGGATCTCGATTATGGGTAAATCGAGGAGTCTTTTTGAATCTTTTTTTCACCGTCTAATCGATATTGAGGTTTTGTAAACGGCATGCCCAAGTGTCTCGAAAACTGAGTTTGAAACGAGCAGAAAAGCTGCATTGTCCGAGTACCTCTATTCACTCAGTTTTTTCCTAGCATGTAGTGGATCTCGATTATGGGTGAATCGAGGAGTCTTTTTCGATATTTTTTTCGCCATCTAATCGATACTAAGGTTTGGTAAACAACATGTTTAAGCATCCCAAAAACTGTGTTTAAAACGAGCAGTAAAGCCGCATAGTTCCAGTACCTATTTTTACTCAATTTTTTGAGCCCATATTGTTTATCAATTATGGGTGAATTGAGAAGTCTGTTTGAATCATTTTTTTAGTTGTCTAATAAATACTAAGGTTCGGTAGACAACATGCTCGAGCGACCCAAAAATTGGGTTTAAAACGAGCAGAAAAGCTGCAAATTCCTAGCACCTTTTTTCACTCAGTTTTTCCTAGCTTGTAGTGGATCTCGATTATGGGTGAATTGAGAGCCTTTTTGAATCTTTTTTTTCACCGTCTAATCAATAATGAGGTTTAGTAACTAGCATGCTCGAGTGTCCCAAAAATTGTGTTTAAAATGAGCAGAAAAGCTGCATAGTCCTAGTACCTTTTTTCACTTAGTTTTTTCCTAGCATGTAATGGATCTCGTTTATGGGTGAATCGATGAGTCTTTTTGAATATTTTTTTTTGCTGTCTAATCAATACTAAGGTTTGGTAAATAGCATGCTCGAGTGTCCTGAAAATCGTGTTTAAAACGAGTAGAAAAGCTGCATAGTCCCAGTACCTCTTTTCACTCAGTTTTTTCCTAGCATGTAGTGGATCTCTATTATGGGTGAATCGAGGAGTCTTATTGAATCTTTTTCTTCGCCGTCTAATTCATACTGAGGTTTGGTAAACAACAAGCTTGAGCATCCCAAAAACTGTGTTTAAAACAAATAGTAAATCCGTATAGTTCTAGTTCCTATTTTTACTCATTTTTTTAGCCCAAATTGTTTATTGAATATGAGTGGATTGAGGAGTCTTTTTGAATCTTCATTTTTTCTGTCTAATCAATGCTGAGGTTTGGTAAATAACATGCTCGAGCGTCCCAAAAACTGTGTTTAAAACGAGAAGAAAAGCTGCGTAGTCCTAGTACGTTTTTTCACTCAGTTTTTTCCTAGCTTGTAGTGGATCTCGATTATGGGTGAATCGAGAAGTCTTTTTGAATCTTTTTTTTTTTTGCCGTCTAATCAATACTGAGGTTTGGTAAATAGCATGCTCGAGTGTCCTGCAAATTGTGTTTAAAACGAGCAAAAAAGTTGCATGGTCCTAATAGCTCTTTTCACTCAGTTTTTTCCTAGCATGTAGTGGATCTCGTTTATAGGTGCATTGAGGAGTCTTTTTGAATCTTTTTTTTCACCGTCTAATCAATATTGAGGTATGGTAAACAACATGCTTGAGCATCTTGAAAATTGTTTTCAAAACAAGTAGTAAAGCCGCTTAGTTCCAATACCTAATTTTACTCAGTTTTTTTCAACACATATTGTTTATCGATTATGGGTGAATTGAGGCGTCTTTTTGAATCTTTTTTTTTTTTTTGTCGTCTACTCAATATTGAGGTTTAGTAAACAACATGCCCAAGCGTCCCAAAAACTGTGTTTAAAACGAGCAGAACAACTACATTTTTGTAGTACCTTTTTTCACTCAGATTTTTCCTAGCTTGTAGTGGATCTTGATTATGGGTGAATCGAGGAGTCTTTTTGAATCTTTTTTTTTTTACCATCTAATCAATACTGTGGTTTGGTAAGCAGCATGCTCGAGCGTCCCGAAAACTAAGTTTAAAATGAGTAGAAAAGATGCATAGTTCTAGTACCTTTTTTCACTCAGTTTTTTCCTAGCATGTAGTGGATCTCGATTATGGGTAAATCGAGAAGTCTTTTTGAATCTTTTTTTCACTGTCTAATCGATATTGAGGTTTTGTAAATGGCATGCCCAAGTGTCCCGAAAACTGAGTTTGAAACGAGCAGAAAAACTGCATTGTCCGAGTACCTCTTTTCACTCGGTTTTTTCCTAGCATGTAGTGGATCTCGATTATGGGTGAATCGAGGAGTCTTTTTTGATATTTTTTTTTCCATCTAATCGATACTAAGGTTTGGTAAACAACATGTTTAAGCATCCCAAAAACTGTGTTTAAAACGAGCAGTAAAGCCGCATAGTTCCAGTACCTATTTTTACTCAATTTTTTGAGCCCATATTGTTTATCGATTATGGGTGAATTGAGGAGTCTGTTTGAATCTTTTTTTAGCTATCTAATAAATACTAAGGTTCGGTAGACAACATGCTCGAGTGACCCAAAAATTGGGTTTAAAACGAGCAGAAAAGCTGCAAATTCCTAGTACCTTTTTTCACTCAGTTTTTCTTAGCTTGTAGTGGATCTCGATTATGGGTGAATCGAGAAGCCTTTTTGAATCTTTTTTTTCACCGTCTAATCAATATTGAGGTTTAGTAACTAGCATGCTCGAGTGTCCCAAAAACTGTGTTTAAAATGAGCAGAAAAGCTGCATAGTCCTAGTACCTTTTTTCACTTAGTTTTTTCCTAGCATGTAATGGATCTCGTTTATGGGTGAATCGATGAGTCTTTTTGAATATTTTTTTTTGCAGTCTAATCAATACTAAGGTTTGGTAAATAGCATGCTCGAGTGTCCTGAAAATCGTGTTTAAAACGAGCAGAAAAGCTGCATAGTCCTATTACCTCTTTTCACTCAGATTTTTCCTAGCATGTAGTGGATCTCTATTATGGGTGAATCGAGGAGTCTTATTGAATCTTTTTCTTCGTCGTCTAATTCATACTGAGGTTTGGTAAATAGCATGCTTGAGCATCCCGAAAACTATGTTTAAAACGAGTAGTAAATCCGTATAGTTCCAGTTCCTATTTTTACTTATTTTTTTAGCCCATATTGTTTATTGAATATGAGTGGATTGAGGAGAATTTTTGAATCTTCCTTTTTGCTGTCTAATCAATGCTAAGGTTTGGTAAATAGCATGCTCGAGCGTCCCAAAAACTGTGTTTAAAACGAGCAGAAAAGATGCGTAGTCCTAGTACGTTTTTTCACCCAGTTTTTTCCTAGCTTGTAGTGGATCTCGATTATGGGTGAATCGAGGAGTCTTTTTGAATCTTTTTTTTTTCCGTCTAATCAATACTGAGGTTTGGTAAATAGCATGCTCGAGTGTCCTGCAAATTGTCTTTAAAACGAGCAAAAAAGTTGCATGGTCCTAGTAGCTCTTTTCACTCAGTTTTTTCCTAGCATGTAGTGGATCTCGTTTATAGGTGAATTGAGGAGTCTTTTTGAATCTTTTTTTTCACCGTCTAATCAATATTGAAGTATGGTAAACAACATGCTTGAGCATCTTGAAAATCATTTTTAAAACAAGTAGTAAAGCCGCTTAGTTCCAATACCTAATTTTACTCAGTTTTTTTCAGCACATATTGTTTATCGATTATGGGTGAATTGAGGCGTCTTTTTGAATCTTTTTTTTTTTGTCATCTACTCAACATTGAGGTTTAGTAAACAACATGCCCGAGCGTCCCAAAAACTGTGCTTAAAACGAGCAGAACAACTGCATTTTCGTAGTACCTTTTTTCACTCAGTTTTTTCCTAGCTTGTAGTGGATCTCGATTATGGGTGAATCGAGGAGTCTTTCTGAATCTTCTTTTCCACCATCTAATCGATACTAGGGTTTGGTGAACAGCATGCTCGAGTGTCCCAAAAATTGTGTTTAAAACGAGCAGGAAAGCTGCATTGTCCAAGTACCTCTTTCCATTCAGTTTTTTCCTAGCTTGTAATGGATCTCGATTATGGGTGAATTGAGGAGTCTTTTTGAATCTTTTTTTTCGCCGTCTAATCAATACTAAGGTTTGGTAAATAGCAAACTCGAGTGTCCCAAAAACTGTGTTTAAAACGAGCGAAAAAGCTCATAGTCCTAGAACCTCTTTTTACTTAGTTTATTCCCAACATGTAGTGGATCTAGTTATGGGTGAATTGAGGAGTCTTTCTGAATCTTCTTTTCCACCATCTAATCGATACTGAGCTTTGGTAAACAACATGCTCGAGTGTCCCAAAAACTGTGTTTAAAATGAGCAGAAAAGCTACAAAGTCCAAGTACCTCTTTTCACTCAGTTTTTTCCTAGCTTATAGTGGATCTCGATTATGGGTGAATCGAGGAGTCTTTTTGAATCTTTATTTTTTTTTTCCATCTAATCGATATTGAGGTTTGGTGAGTAGCATGCTCGAGTGTCCCACAAATTGTGTTTAAAACGAGCAAAAAAGCTGCATGGTCCTAACACATCTTTTCACTCAATTTTTTTCTAGCATGTAGTGGATCTCGATTATGGGTGAATCGAGGAGTCTTTTTGAATCTTTTTTTCACCATCTAATCAATATTGAGGTTTGGTAAACAACATGCTTGAGCATACTGGAAAATGTGTTTAAAACGAGCAGTAAAGTCGCATAGTTCCAATGCCTATTTTTACTCAAATTTTTTCAGCCCATATTCTTTATCGATTATGGGTGAATTGAGGCATCTTTTGAATCTTTTTTTTTCGTCTACTCAATACCGAGGTTTGGCAAGCAACATGCCCGAGTGTCCCAAAAACTGTATTTAAAGCAAGCAGAACAACTGCATTGTCCTAGTGCCTTTTTTCACTAAGTTTTTTCCTAGCTTGTAGTGGATCTCGATTATGGGTGAATCAAGGAGTCTTTTTGAATCCTTTTTTTTTTTTTTTTGCCATCTAATGAATACTGAGGTTTGGTAAATAGCATGCTCGAGTGTCCTGAAAATCGTGTTTAAAACGAGCAGAAATGCTGCATAGTCCTAGTACCTTTTTTCACTAAGTTTTTTCCTAACATGTAGTGGTTCTCAATTATGGGTGAATCGAGGAGTCTTTTTGAATTTTTTTTTTTTCACCGTCCATTCGATATTGAGGTTTGGTAAATGGCATGCTCGAGTGTCCTAAAAACTATTTTTAAAACGAGCATAAAAGCTGCATCGTCCCAGTACCTCTTTTGACTTAGTTTTTTGCTAGCATGTAGTGGATCTCAATAATGGGTGAATCGAGGAGTCTTTTTGAATATTTTTTTCGCCATCTAATTGATACCGAGGTTTGGTAAACAGCATGCTTGAGCATCCCAAAAACTATGTTTAAAACAAGCAGTAAAGCTGCATAGTTCTAGTACCTGTTATTACTAAGTTTTTTTCAGCCCATATTGTTTATCGATTACGGGTGAATTGAGAAGTCTTTTTGAATCTTTTATTTTCCGTCTAATCAATACTGAGGTTGGGTAAACAGGATGCTCAAGCATCCCAAAAACTGTGTTTACAACGACCAGAAAAGCTGCATAGTCCTAGTACTTTTTTTCACTCAGTTTTTTCCTAGCTTGTAGTTGATCTCGATTATGGGTGAATCGATGAGTCTTTTTGAATATTTTTTTTCACCATCTAATCAATACCGAGGTTTGGTAACTAGCATGCTCGAGTGTCTCGAAAACTGTGCTTAAAACGAGTAGAAAAGCTGCATAGTCCTAATACCTTTTTTCACTCAGTTTTTTCCTAGCTTTTAGTGGATCTCGATTACGAGTGAATCGAGGAGTCTTTTTGAATATTTTTTTTCACCGTCTAATCAATACTGAGGTTTGGTAAACAGCATGCTCGAGTGTCCTGAAAATCATGTTTAAAACGAGTAGAAAAGCTGCATAGTCTGAGTACCTATTTTCACTCAGCTTTTTCCTTACATGTAATGGATCTTCATTATGGGTGAATCGAGGATTCCTTTTGAATCTTTTTTTTTTTTTTTTCCATCTAATTGATACTGAGGTTCGGTAAACAGCATGCTTGAGCATCCTGAAAACTGTCTTTAGATCGAGCAGTAAAGTCGCATAGTTCCAGTACCTATTTTTACTTCGTTTTTTTTCAGCCTATATTGTTTATCGATTATGGGTGAATTGAGGAGTCTTTTGAATCTTTTTTTTTTTTTTTTTTTGCCATCTATTCAAGGCTAGGTTTGGTAACACAGCTCAGCGTCCCAAAAATTGTGTTTTAAACACAGAAAAAGTTGCATAGTCCCATTACCTTTTTTACTCAATTTTTTCTTGGCATGTAGTGGATCTTGATTATGAGAATCAAGGAGTCTTTTTAAATTTTTTTTTGCTGTCTAATCGATACTGAGGTTTAGTAAACAACATGTTTGAGCATCCCAAAAACTATTGTTAAAAGAAGCTGTAAAGTCGCATAGTTCCAGTACCTATTTTTACTCCTTTTTTTATCCCATATTGTTTACGATTATGGGTGAATTGAGGAGTCTTTTTGAATCTTTTTTTTTTTTTTTTTTTTTTTTGCCGTGTAATCAATACTGGTTTGGTAACCCATATTTGAGCGTCTCGTAAATTGTGTTAAACGAGTAGAAAAGCTGTATAGTCCCAGTACCTTTTTTCACTTAGTTTTTTCCTACTTGTAGTGGATCTTGATTATGGAAATCGAGGAGTCTTTTTGAATCTTTTTCTTCGTCGTCTAATCATTCTAATGTTTGGTAATTGGCATGCTCGAGTGTCTTGAAAACTCTGTTTAAAACAGCAGAAGTGCTACATTGTCCTAGTACCTTTTTTCACTCAGTTTTTTTTCTAGCTTGTAGTGGATCTCGATTATGGGTGAATCAGGAGTTTTTTGAATCTTTTTTTTTTGCCGTGTGTAAACCCCTCCCTACCAGGTAGTTCCTATGTATTCCTTGACCATTGAGAACCTAGAAAAGATACGCCTAGCAAATGGGTTTGTTTCAAAACCTATACTTTTCTCCTTTTTTTTTTTTTTTTTTTTTTTTTTTTTTTTTTTTTTTTTTTTTTTTTTTTTTTTTTTTTTTGTAAAGCATGATATTAAACATCCCATATCCATAAAATGATTCAAGAAATTTAGCTTCCTACAGAGTTAATATCATAAGTATATAATATCATTTACTAATATCATTTAACCTTTTTCATTCATTTGACAAGGAAACGGTCATACTTGGTTTATCAAAACATATTTACTTCAACATACATAAACCAAAAACCATTTGATGTTCTTTTACAACAAAAATTCAAAACATAGCAAAAGCATTCTTTCATGCGCATGTCATTCCCCAGTAGCCTCTCCTAGATTCAAGCTTCAATCCTTACCTGCAAAAAATTTTAAAAAATTTCGTGGGGTGATTGTTAATCGCTCAGTAAGGGAATATGGTTATTTATAAACTATTAAGGTTCATTATACAAGTATATTACTCAAGACCTTACCTACCTAAAAGACAGGACCTTCATTCATTGACATTATCAAGTTCATAAAACATGTCATACACTTTGGACTTTTCTCATAAACATAAGTCATAACATAACCATACATAATATAACATAGAACATATATGACTTATGCAATATTCATAAACATGGCATGCCTATTCCTTTTGTCTTTGTACTTGATGTTTTCATTAGTCTTTATTATCCGATTGGATTCATTTGAACCATTACCTTGTTCTTGGTCGTCACCTCCAAGGATTCATGGTTTCCACAAAGATTTCATTCCTCTGATCTTGGTTTATACCTCAAGAGACTCATGAAATTCATTCTTTAACATTTTATAAATTTTTTCATAAATCAACTAAATAAGCTATATGCATTACCATTATGAATGCAAACATATGGGATAACATCTCCCACGCTCAATCATACTATTCATTCATTTAACATGTACCCTTGGCCAATTGCATAATTCATCAATCAATTTAGCAAAACTCCATGACATGAATATTTTCCTATTAAATTCATTAACTTAATTCATTTGATTTCTCATACAACACAAGGAATTTCAACATTAAGATTATTTAGTGGTTTATTAGAAATTATAAAAAAAATAAGAATTTTTATTAAGGAGGTGGATGCCATACAGTTCGTCACTTTTCAAGCAATTTTTTCCTCATCTTCCAATTCGAATTGATTTTTGGCTAAAACATTAAAGTTTTAGGTCTATTTCTCAAATTTTTAATACTTCAAGAATGAGCTCAATCATATTTCTATAACTTCAGTTATGACTGATTCAGTGAAGCATGTACAATGTAAGTCTTAAAAAGCCAAATGCGAATTCTATTCATTTTTAACCATGTCACATTCATAGTATTTTCCATATCATTCTAAGTATAGAAGGCCATAAAAACCTCCCTTTTACAAAACCAAAAAGTTCTAAAATATCGTCCGACTACAAATCTCTTAATTGGCATAATCATCCTCCAAATGCACACATACACCAATCAACACACCCATTTAAACAATCCATAACCAAAACATAGCATCACACTCAAATTAACATAAATAGATGTAAGTTTCATCAACCCTAGGTGTTATCAATTGTATTCATAAGGAAGATTTTTTTTCCTTACCTTAGTATTCAAAGCACAAAGACACTCCTCCTTAGCTCCAAAGGTTCACCCTTTCTACCTTACACACATAACCACTTATGAATTTCTCTTTTAACTAAAAATCACAACAAACTAGGGTTTTAAAACTCACCTTAAACCATGAAATTGAAGTTCTTTAAGTATGGATGGTGATCTCCTTTGAAATTCAACTTGAAATCCTAAAATTTTGAGAGAGAAAGCTTGAATTAAAGCCTTTAATGGAGGAAAATAAGACTTGAAGAAGAGAGTTTGGTGATCTACGAATGTTGGCCGACTTAACCAAGAAAAGATCTTATAAACATTTCATTTTTCTAATTCACAAATGGGATTGGCCATCAAAAGTTAGATATATGGGTCATTTGGTATAAATTTTGCATATAAGGGCATTTTGGTCATTTCTAATATAACATAATTATTACACTCCTTTAATGCCATTTAACTTCTCTTTTCTACTTGGTGACCAAGTAATTCCATAAGATAATTAACTAATATACCCATAATACACTTTTATGGATACTTGATTCCTATAAAATATTGTGAAAAGACCATTATACCCCTTGGGAACCGTTTATGCCGTTTAACCCTACTAACCTTCTTCATGACCCTTTAACCATATTTCTTATCAATATCATCAATTCCTAACACTTTACAACATTCACATCACATAATGCATGCAAAATGACCATTTTACCCTTTTACTGATAAAAATCCTTTTAAGGGTAGAATTACGTACCTTATAGCATCGGAATGCTGATGCGGGGGTTTACATGCCATCTAATCGATACTGAGGTTTGGTAAACAGCATGCACGAGTATACTGCAAACTGTGTTAAAACGAGCAGAAAAGCTGCATGGTCCCAATGCCTCTTTTCACTTTGTTTGTTCCTAGCATGTAGTGGATCTCTATTATTGGTGAATCGAGGCGTCTTTTTGAATCTTTTCTTTCGCCGTCTAATCAATACTGAGGTTTGGTAAATAACATGCTTGAGCATCCTGAAAACTATGTTTAAAACGAGCAATAAAGCTGCAAAGTTGCAGTACCTATTTTTACTCAGTTTTTTTAGCCCATATTGTTTACTGATTATGGGTGAATTGAGGAGCCTTTTCGAATCTTTTTGTTTTGTCATCTAATCAATACTGAGGTTTGGTAAACAACATGCTCAACCGTCCCGAAAACTGTGTTTAAAATGAGTAGAAAAGCTACATAGTCCCAGTACCTTTTTTCACTCAGTTTTTTCCTACATTGTAGTGGATCTCGATTATGGGTGAATCAAGGAGTCTTTTTGAATCTTTTTTTTCGCCGTCTAGTCAATATTGAGGTTTGGTAACTAGCATGCTCCAGTGTCCCGAAAACCGTGTTTAAAGCAAGTAGAAAAGTCGCATAGTTCTAGTACCTCTTTTCACTTAGTTTTTTCCTAGCATGTAGTGGATCTCTGTTATGGGTGAATCGAGGAGTCTTTTTGAATCTTTTTCTTCGCCGTCTAATTCATATTGAGGTTTGGTAAACAGCATGCTTGAGCTTCCTAGAAACTGTGTTTAAAATGAGCAGTAAATCCACATAGTTCCAATGCCTATTTTTACTCAGTTTTTTTCAACACATATTCTTTACTGATTATGGGTGAATTGAGGAGTCTTTTTGAATCTTTTTTTTTTTTTTCCGTTGAATCAATACTGAGGTTTGGTAAATAGCATTCTCGAGCGTCCCGAAAACCGTGTTTAGAACAAGCAGAAAAATTGCATCGTCCCAGTACCTCTTTTCACTCCGTTTTTTCCCAACATGTAGTGGAACTCGATTATGGGTGAATCGAGGAGTCCTTCTAAATCTTTTTTTTCACCGTCTAATCGATACCGAGGTTGGTAAATAGCATGTTCGAGTGTAACACAAACTGTGTTTAAAACGAGCAAAAAAATTGCATGGTCCCAGTACCTCTTTTCACTCAGTTTTTTCCCAGCATGTAGTGGAACTCGATTATGGGTGAATCGAGGAGTCTTTTTGAATCTTTTTTTGTTGTCTAATCAATACTAAGGTTTGGTAAATAGCATGCTTGAGCATCCCAAAAATCGTGTTTAAAACGAGCAATAAACCCACATAATTCCAATATTTATTTTTACTCCATTTTTTTCAGCCCATATTGTTTATCGATTATGGGTGAATTGAGGAGTCTTTTTGAATCTTTTTTTTTTTTTTTCTGTCTAATCAATACTGAGTTTTGGTAAACAGCATGCTTGAGCATTTCGAAGACTGTGTTTAAAATGAGCAAAACAGCTGCATTGTCCTAGTACCTTTTTTCACTTTGTTTTTTCCTAGCTTTTAATGGATCTCGATTATGGGTGAATCGAAGAGTCTTTTTTAATCTTTTTTTCTACCATCTAATCGATGTTAAGGTTTGGTAAAGTGCATACTTAAGTGCCCTGAAAACTGTGTTCAAAACGAGCAGAAAAGCTACATAGTCCCAGCACCTTTTTTAACTAAGTTTTTTCGTAGCATGTAGTGGATCTCGATTATGGGTGAATCGAGGAGTCTTTTTGAATCTTTCTTTTGGCCGTCTAATCGATACTGAGGTTTGGTAAACAACATGCTTGAGCATCCTGAAAACTGTGTTTAAAACGAGCAGTAAAGCCTCATAGTTCCAATACCAATTTTTACTCCGTTTTTTCAACCTATATTGTTTATCGGTTATGGGTGAATTGAGGAGTCTTTTTGAATCTTTTTTTTTACCTGTCTAATCAACACTAAGGTTTGGTAAACTGCATGCTCGAGCGTCCCAAAAACTATGTTTAAAACGAGCAAAAAAGCTATATAGTCCAAGTACCTTTTTTCACTTAGTTTTTCCTAACTTGTAGTGGATCTCGATTATTGGTGAATCGCGAAGTCTTTTTGAATCTTTTTTTTTTTTTGCCATCTAATCAATACTAAGGTTTGGTAAACAACATCCTCGAGCATCCCAAAGACCGAGTTCAAAACGAGTATAATAACTGCATATTTCCAGTACCTTTTTTCACTTCGTTTTTTCGTAGCTTGTAGTGGATCTTTATTATAGGTGAATCGAGGAATCTTTTTGAATCTTTTTTTTGGCCATCTAATCGATACCGAGGTTTGGTATTCAGCATGCTCTAGTCTCCCGCAAATTGGGTTTAAAACGAATAGAAAAGCTGCATGGTCCTAACACCTCTTTTCGCTTAGTTTTTTCCTAGCTTGCATTGGATCTCGATTATGGGTGAATCGAGGAGTCTTTTTGAATCTTTTTTTTTTTGTCCTCTAATCAATACTGACACTTGGTAGACAAAATTCTTGAGTGTCTCGAAAACTGTGTTTAAAACGAGTAGTAAAGCCGCATAGTTCCAATACCTATTTTTACTTAGTTTTTTTCAACCCAAATTGTTTATCAATTATGGGTAAATTGAGGAGTCTTTTTGAATCTTTTTTTATTTGCCACCTAATCAATACGGAGGTTTGGTAAACAGCAAGCTCGAGCGTCCCAAAAACCATTTTTAAAACAAGCAGAAAAGCCGCATAGTCCCAGTACCTTTTTTCACTCAGTTTTTTCGTAGCTTGTAGTGGATCTCGATTATGGGTGAATCGAGGAGTCTTTTTGAATCTTTTTTTTTCACTGTCTAATCGATATTGAGGTTTGGTAAATAGCATGCTCGAGTGTACCGCAAACTATGTTTAAAACGAGCAGAAAAACTGCATGGTCCTAGTGTCTCTTTTCACTCAGTTTTTCCTAGCATATAGTGGATCTCGATTATGGGTGAATCGAGGAGTCCTTTTGAATCTTTTTTTTTTTTTTCTTTCTATTCAATTCTGAAGTTTAGTAAACAGCATGCTTGAGCATCCCGAAAACTGTGTTTAAAACGAGCAGTAAAGCCACATAGTTCTTGTACCTGATTTTACTCCATTTTTTTCAGCTCATATTATTTATCGATTATGGGTGAATTGAGGAGTCTTTTTGAATATTTTTTTTCTCTGTCTAATCAATATTGAGGTTTGGTAAAGAACATGCTCGAGCATCCCGAAAACTGTCTTTAAAACACCCAAAATAGCTGCATTGTCCTAGTACCTTTTTTCACTCAGTTTTTTCCTAGCATGTAGTGGATCTTGATTATGGGTGAATCGAGGAGTCTTTTTGAATCTTTTTTTCTGCCATCTTATTAATATTGAGGTTTGGTAAAAAGAATACTTGAGTGCCCTGAAAACTATGTTCAAAACAAGCAGAAAAGCTGCATAGTTTCAGCACATTTTTTAACTCAATTTTTTCCTAGCATGTAGTGGATCTCGATTATGGGTGAATCAATGAGTCTTTTTGAATATTTTTTTTCGCCATCTAATTGATACTGAGGTTTGGTAAACAACATGCTTGAGCATCCTGAAAATTGTAAAGTCGCATAGTTCCAATACCTACTTTTACTCCATTTTTTCAGCCCATGTTGTTTATCGATTATGGGTGAATTGAGGAGTCTTTTTAAATCTTTTTTTTTTTTTTTTGCCGTCTAATCAATACTAAGGTTTGGTAAATAGCATGCTCGAGCATCTTGAAAACTGTGTTTAAAACGAGCAGAAAAGCTACATAGTCCCAATACCTTTTTTCACAGAATTTTTCCTAGCTTGTAGAGGATCTCGATTATGGGTGAGTTGAGAAGTCTTTTCGAATCTTTTTTTTTTTTTTTTTGCCATCTGATCAATATTGAGGTTTGGTAAACAGCATGCTCGAGCGCTCTGAAAATTGGGTTTAAAATGAGGATAAAAGCTGCATGGTCCTAGTACCTTTTTTCACTCAGTTTTTTCCTACCTTGTAGTGGATCTCAATTATGGGTGAATCGAGGAGTCTTTTTGAATCTTTTTTTTTGGCTGTCTAATCGATATTGAGGTTTGGTATTCAACATGCTCAAGGGTCCTGCAAACTGTGTTTAAAATGAGTAGAAAAGTTGCATGATCCCAATACGTCTTTTCACTCAGTTTTTTCCTAGCATGTGGTGGATCTCGATTATGGGTGAATCGAGTAGTATTTTTGAATCTTTTTTTTTCATCGTCTAATCAATACTGAGGCTTCGTAGACAGCATGCTTGAGCAACCTGAAAATTGTGTTTAAAACGAGCAGTAAAGCTGCATTGTTCCAGTACCTATTTTTACTTAATTTTTTCCAACCCATATTGTTAATCGATTATGGGTGAATTGAGGAGTCTTTTTGAATATTTTTTTTTCCCATCTAATCAATACTAAGGTTTGGTAAACAGCATGGTCAAGCGTCCCAAAAACTATGTTTAAAACGAGCCAAAAAACTGCATAGTCCTAGTACCTTTTTTCATTCAGTTTTTTCCTAGCTCTTAGTGGATCTCGATTATGGGTGAATCGAGGAGTCTTTTTGAATCTTTTTGTATCCATCAAATCAACACTGAGGTTTGATAACTAGAATGCTCGAGTGTCCTAAAAACCGTGTTTAAAACGAGTAGAAGAGCTGTATTGTCCCGGTACCTTTTTTCACTCAGTTTTTCCATAGCTTGTAGTGGATCTTGATTATGAGTGAATCGAGGAGTACTTTTGAATCTTTTTTTCCGCCGTCTAATCAATACCGAGGTTTGGTAAAGAGCATACTCGAGTCCTCGAAAACTATGCTAAAAACTAATAGAAAAGCAACATCTTCCTAATACCTTTTTTAACTCAATTTTTTCCTAGCATGTAGTGGATCTTGATTATGGGTGAATCGAGGAGTATTTTTGATTTTTTTTTTTTCACCATCCAATCGATACTGAGGTTTGGTAAATAGCATGCTTGAGCATCTCGAAAACTACTTTTAAAACAAGCAGAAAAGTTCTAGTGCCTATTTTAACTCCATTTTTCTCAGGCC
Source organism: Pistacia vera (assembly GCF_008641045.1). Classification (NCBI taxonomy): domain Eukaryota; kingdom Viridiplantae; phylum Streptophyta; class Magnoliopsida; order Sapindales; family Anacardiaceae; genus Pistacia; species Pistacia vera. The sequence continues at coordinate 635,887 of NW_022195028.1, read as the reverse complement.
ATATATTTTTATTGATTATGGGTGAATTGAGGAGTCTTTTTGAATCTTTTTTTTTTTTTCCGTCTAATCAATACTGAAGTTTGGTAAACAGCATGCTTGAGCATCCCAAAAACTATGTTTAAAACGAGCAGAAAAGCTGCATAGTCGCAGTACCTCTTTTCACTCAAGTTTTTCCTAGCTTGTAGTGGATCTCGATTATGGGTGAATTGAAGAGTCTTTTTGAATCTTTTTTTTTTTTTTTTTTTCCATCTAATCAATTCTGAGCTTTGGAAACTAGCATGCTCGAGTGCCAAAAAAATTGTGTTTAAAACGAGCTGAAGAGCTGCACTGTCCCAGTAACTTTTTTTTACTCAGTTTTTTCCTAGCTTGTAGTGGATCTCAATTATGGGTGAATCAAGGAGTCTTTTTGAATCTTTTTTTTGGCTGTCTAATTGATTCTGAGGTGTGGTAACTAGCATGCCCGAGTGTCCCGAAAACCGTGTTTAAAACGAGTAGAAAAGCTACATTGTGCCAATACCTCTTTTCACTCAGTTTTTTCCTAGCATGTAGTGTTTCTCTATTATGGGTGAATCGAGGAGTCCTTTGGAATTTTTTTCACCATCTAATTGATATTGAGGTTTGGTAAACATAATGCTTGAGCATCCTAAAAACTACGTTTAAAATGAGCAATAAAGCTACATAGTTCCAGCACTTATTTTAACTCCGTTTTTCTCAGGCCATATTTTTTTTTTGTCAATTATGGGTGAATTGAGGAGTCTTTTTTAATCTTATTTATTTATTTATTTATTTTTTGCTGTCTAATCAATACTGAAGTTTGGTAAATAGCATGATTGAGTGTCTCGAAAACTGTGTTTAAAACAAGCAGAAAAGCTTCATAGTCCCAGAACCTTTTTTCACTCAGTTCTTTCCTAGCTTGTAGTAGATCTCGATTATGGGTGAATCGAGGAGTCTTTTTTAATCTTTTTTTTTTTTTTTTTTCCATTTAATCAATTCTGAGCTTTGGTAACTAGCATGCTTGAGTGTCAAGAAAACTGTGTTTAAAACGAGCTGAAGAGTTGCATTGTCCCAATACCTTATTTCACTCAGTTTTTTCCTAGCTTGTAGTGGATCTCGATTATGTGTGAATCGACGAGGCTTTTTGAATCTTTTTTTTTGCCATCTAATTGATACTAAGGTTTAGTAACTAGCATGCTCGAGTGTCCCGAAAACCGTGTTTAAAACGAGCAGAAAAGCTATATAGTGCTAGTACCTCTTTTCACTCAGTTTTTTCCTAACAAGTAGTGGATCTCTATTATGGGTGAATCGAGGGGCCTTTTTGAATATTTTTCTTGGTTGTCTAATCGATACTGAGGTTTGGTAAACAGCATGCTTGAGCTTCCCGAAAATTGTGTTTAAAACGAGCAGAAAAGCTGCATAGTCCCAGTACCTTTTTTCACTCAGTTTTTTCGTAGCTTGTAGTGGATCTCGATTATGGGTGAATCAAGGAGTGTAATAACAGCTTTCTACCAGTATGCTTTAGAACATATACAATAAAAACATACATAATTAGTATATGAAAATAGTTGGGCCCAAATTTTTCTTTACTTACAAAACATAATTCTTTACATATATCAAAATAACAAGTACAAAAACTTAGCGACAGTGGCCAGTAATGCCAATCCTCCCCGCTTGTCGATGTCCTTCCGACTGCTACTCACCTATTTCCTGCAAAAATATGGAAAAACAACGGGGTGAGCATAAAAATGCTCAGTAAGTAAATCCCTTAACTCTTCTCCTTCTTAGGTTCTTTCCTTACTTAATTCCTTCTCTTTTCTTTCTCTGTTTCTTACTCTTACTGTTTTTTTCTTTCTTTCTACTTCTGTCTGTTCTTTCTTTCTTATTCTTTCTATTCTTCCTAACCATGATGAAATTCATGGCAATATGCATGAATAAAATGCATAAAATGTTTTTTCTTTCTTATTTCTATTTTCTTGTTCTATTTCTTTTCTTTTCTTTCTTGTTTTTCTTTTCCTTTTTTTTTCTTGGCTTGTTCAAGCCTTCTCATTCTTTCATATTCTCATTCTTTCATATTCTTATTCTTTCTTATTCTTATTCTTTCTTTTCTTATTCTTTGCCGATCGGACTCGGCTGATGTATGGATTTGGAATCTTGGCCGTGTGAGTGAGTACAGTCCTTATCTACATGCACTCTTGTGGACCGTACAACTTCTTTTTTCTTCTTAGGCCACTCAATTAAGGTGGCGTGCATGTAGGAATTCTTCTCGGTACAACCCTCATCCACATACACTCTTACGGGTCGTACAATTCTTCTTCTTCTTATGCCACTTAATTAAGGTGACGTGTATGTGGGAATTTCTTCTTAACACTCACGGTTCCCCATCACACCAACCTATTCTTTTTTCTTCTTTAACACTTTTTCTTTCTTTAATTCTTTAATGCTTATTCTTTCTTTCTCTTTATTCTTATAATGTTTTATTCTTTCTTTCTTTATTCTTTATTCTTTCTTAAGTTTCTACACATACACAATTATATGCATATGGATAGCTCATGCTTAAAATTTCTTACTTAAATGCGCTTATGAAATGCACATATGCAATGTTGCATAAAATTAAGGTTTCTACTCAACTCATACTTCTCTTAGGCATTTCATCAAACAATACTTGTGCATAAACAAACCCTAATGTAATTATCATTCTATTTGTTTCTTAAACCATCCAAATTGAGAGAAAAACTCTCTTGTAACATCACCATACCTACACGGCAAAAACACTCCCAAAAGTTTCTCCAATTCTTCCAATTTCAACCCATCATCAAACCATCACATACACTCCTCATATTCAAGTATATCCAACAACAAGCATAACTAATCATCCATCTCATCTCAATTTCTCAATAATCATAACATATGCATATTTAAAAGAAATCTCTACTCACTTGATTTTCTTAAACTTTAACTTGAGTTGGATTTTGAGTGGAATTTACTTACCTTATGCTTGAGTAGTCTCTCCTAAGCTCTCTACTCTTGTTGGATTCAAATCTTCTCTTAACCCTAAGCATAAACTTCATAAGAACTCAACTTTTACACAAATAAATCATAGATAAAGAGCATGAATTCTTACCTTTTGAAGCCTAAAATCAAAACCCTATGAAAAACCACTCAAAAGCCCTCAAAATCCTTGGAGGATTGAATGAAAATTTGAGAGAAAATGGGGGAGGAGTGTGGCGGTGGAATGAAGAAAATAAGGGTTTCAAACCCTTAACACTTTAGTTTATAAATACACTTTCCCATTTTGCCCTTACTCTTTCTTAGAAATTTCATGTATGTCCCTTAGTCAATTACCATAATGCTCTCATTTTTAATGCATTCTCTATGAAATTCTATCTCTTTTCACTCCCCGCTTTTCCAACTAATTTTGAGTGAAAAGACCATTTTACCCTTAATACAAGTTTAAGGCATTTTCTTCATATTCTCTTAAAATAATTCTAACAAAATTTAACTAAGGGCTATAAAACATAATTTAACTAAGGGCTATAAAACATAATTTAAATCATGTACCTCCATGTTGAGCATTAAAAGGAGTCTTTCCAAATCTTTTTTTTCACCACCTAATCGATACTAAGGTTGGTAAATAGCAAGCTCGAGTCTAAACGAGCAAAAATACTGCATGGTCCCAATACCTCTTTTCACTCAATTTTTTCCTAGCATGTAGTGGAACTCGATTATGGGTGAATCGATGAGTCTTTTTGAATCTTTTCGCTGTCTAATCAATACTATGGTTTGGTAAACAGCATGCTTGAGCATCCCGAATACTATGTTTAAAACGAGCAGTAAAGCCGCATAGTTCCAGTATCTATTTTTACTCCATTTTTTTAGCCCATATTGTTTATCGATTATGGGTGAATTGAGGAGTCTTTTTGAATCTTTTTTTTCTCTGTCTAATCAATATTGAGGTTTGGTAAACAGTATGCTCGAGCGTTCCGAAGACCATGTTTAAAACGAGCAGAACGGCTGCATTGTCCTAGTGCCTTTTTTCCCTCAATTTTTTCCTAGCTTGTAGTGGATCTCGATTATGGGTGAATTGAAGAGTCTTTTTCATTCTTTTTTTCTGCCATCTAATCAATACTATGGTTTGGTAAAGAGCATACTTAAGTTCCTCGAAAATTGTGTTCAAAACGAGCAGAAAAGCTACATAGTCCCATCACCTTTTTTAACTAAGTTTTTTCCTAGCATCTAGTGGATCTCGATTATGGGTGAATCGAGGAGTCTTTTTGAATCTTTTTTTTTTTGTTGTCTAATCAATACTGAGGTTTGGTAAACATCATGCTTGAGCATCCCAAAAACTGTGTTTAAAACGAGCAGTAAAGCTGTATAGTTCTAGTGCCTATTTTTACTTTCTTTTTTCAGCCCATATTGTTTATCGATTATGGGTGAATTGAGGAGTCTTTTTGAATCTTTTTTTGACCCGTCTAATCAACACTATAAATTGGTAAACCGCATGCTTGAGTGTTCGAAAAACTGTGTTTAAAACAAGTAGAAAAGCTGCATAGTCCAAGTATCTTTTTTCACTCAGTTTTTTCCTAACTTGTAGTGGATCTCGATTATGGGTGAATCGCGGAGTCTTTTTGAATCTTTTTTTTTTTTTTTTGTTGTCTAATCAATACTGAGGTTTGGTAAACAACATGCTCGAGCATCCCAAAAACTGAGTTTAAAACGAGTATAAAAGCTGCATAGTCCCAATACCTTTTTTCACTTAGTTTTTCCCTAGCTTGTAGTGGATCTTGATTATGGGTGAATCGAGGAGTATTTTTGAATCTTTTTTTTGGACATCCAATTGATACTGAGGTTTGGTATTCAACATGCTCGAGTGTCCCGAAACTGGGTTTAAATCGAACCGAAAAGCTGCATGGTCCTAGTACCTCTTTTCGCTCAGGTTTTTTCCTAACGTGCAGTGGATCTCGACTATGGGTGAATAGAGGAGTCTTTTTGAATCTTTTTTTATGTCTTCTAATCAATATTGTGGCTTGGTAGACAACATGCTTGAGCGCCCCAAAAACTGTGTTTAAAAGGAGAAGTAAAGCCGCATAGTTCCAGTACCTATTTTTACTCAATTTTTTTAGCTCATATTGTTTATCGATTATGGGTGAATTGAGGAGTCTTTTGAATCTTTTTTTTTTTTTTTTTTTTCCATCTAATCAATATTGAGGTTTGGTAAACAGCAAGCTCGAGCGTCCCGAAAACCATTTTTAAAAGAAGCAAAAAAGTTGCATAGTCCCAATGCCTTTTTTCACTCAATTTTTTCCTAGCTTGTAGTGGATCTCAATTATGGGTGAATCGAGGAGTACTTTTGAATCTTTTTTTCCACGGTCTAATCAATACCAAGGTTTGGTAAAGAGCATACTAGAGTCCTCAAAAACTGTGTTCAAAACAAGCAGTAAAGCTACATCTTCCCAACACCTTTTTTAACTTAGCTTTTTCCTAGCATTTAGTGGTTGTTGATTATGGGTGAATCAAGGAGTCTTTTTGAATTTTTTTTGGCCATCAAATTGATACTAAGGTTTGGTAAACAACATGGTTGAGCATCCCAAAAATTGTGTTTAAAACGAGCAATAAAGCCGTATAGTTCCAATGCCTATTTTAACTCTGTTTTTCTCAGCCCATATTGTTTATCGATTATGGGTGAATTGAGGAATCTTTTTGAATCTTTTTTTTTTGCCATCTAATAAATACTGAAGTTTGGTAAACAACATACTTGAGCGTCTCGAAAACTATGTTTAAAATGAGCAGAAAAGCTACATAGTCCGAGTACCTTTTTCACTCAGTTTTTTCCTAGCTTGTAGTGGATCTCGATTATGAGTGAATCGAGGAGTCTTTTTGAACCTTTTTTTTGGCCTTCTAATTGATACTGAGGTTTGGTAACTTGCATGCTTGAGTGTCCCGAAAACCATGTTTAAAACGAGTAGAAAAGCTGCATAGTCCCAGTATCTCTTTTCACTCATTTTTTTCCTAGCATGTAGTGGATCTCTATTAGGGGTGAATCGAGGTGTCATTTTGAATCTTTTTTTTTTGTCATCCAATCAATACTGAGGCTTGGTAGACAGCATGCTTGAGCATCCCAAAAACTGTGTTTAAAACGAGCATTAAAGTCACATAGTTCCAGTACCTATTTTTACTCTGTTTTTTTTCAGCCCATATTGTTATCAATTATGGGTGAATTGAGGAGTGTTTTTGAATCTTTTTTTTTTTTTTTTGCCGTCTAATCAATGCTGAGGTTTGATAAAGAACATGCTCGAGCATCCTGAATACTGTATTTAAAACGAGCAGAAAAGCTGCATAGTCCCAGTAGTTTTTTCACTCAGTTTTTTTCCTAGCAGGTAGTGGATTTCGTTTATGGGTGAATCGATCAGCCTTTTTGAATCTTTATTTTCGCCGTCTAAACAATACTGAGGTTTGGTAAACAATATGCTTGAGTGTCCCGAAAACCGTGTTTAAAACGTGTAGAAAAGTTGCATAGTCCAAGTACCTCTTTTCACTCAGTTTTTTTCCTAGCATGTTGTGGATCTCTATTATGGGTGAATCGAGGAGTCTTTTTGAATATTTTTCTTCACCATCTAATCAATACTTAGGTTTGGTAAACAGCATGCTTGAGCGTCCTAAAAACTGTGTTCAAAACAAGCTATAAATCCGCATAGTTCCAGTACCTATTTTTACTCAGTTTTTTCAACCCATTTGCTTTATTGATTATGGGTGAATTGAGGAGTCCTTTTGAATCTTTTTTTTTTTTTTTTTGCCATCTAATCAATATTGAGGTCTGGTAAACAGCAAGCTCGACCGTCCTAAAAACCATGTTTAAAACGAGTAGAAAAGCTGTATAATCCTAGTACCATGTTTCACTCAGTTTTTTCCTAGCTTGTAGTGGATCTCGATTATGGATGAATTGAGGAGTCTTTTCGAATTTTTTTTGCGTCGTCTAATCGATATTGAGGTTTGGTAAACAACATGCTCGAGTGTACCGTAAACTGTGTTTAAAACGAGCAGAAAAGCCGTATGGTCCCAATACCTCTTTTCACTCAGTTTTTTCCCAGCATGTAGTGGATCTCGATTATGGGTGAATCAAGGAGCCCTTTTGAATCTTTTTTTCGCTGTCTAATCAATACCGAGGTTTGGTAATTAGCATGCTTGAGCATTCCAAAAACTGTGTTTAAAACGAGCAATAAAGCCCCATAGTTCCAGTACCTATTTTTACTCCATTTTTTTTTTAGCCCATATTGTTTATCGATTATGGGTGAATTAGGGAGTCTTTTTGAATCTTTCTTTTTTTTTCTGTCTAATTAATAATGAGGTTTTGTAAACAGCATGCTCGAGCGTCCCAAAACCGTGTTTAAAACGAGCAGAAAAGCTGCATAGTCCTAGTACCTTTTCTCACTAAGTTTTGAATAATGCTACACATACATCATTCCCATACAATATTTCTCATACAACATTATGTGGCAAGATATGATTGTATGAAAGTTTAATTTTAACTTTAAATTAGCCAATCATATCTTGCCACATAATATTGTATGAGAAATGTTGTATGAAAATGATGTATGTGTAGTATTACCTAAGTTTTTTCCTAGCTTGTAGTGGGTCTCGATTATGGGTGAATCGAGGAGTCTTTTTGAATCTTTTTTTTCACTGTCTAATCGATACTGAGGTTGGTATGCTTGAGTGTACCACAAACTGTGTTTAAAACAAGCAGAAAAGTGCATGGTCCCAATATCTCTTTTCACTCAGTTGTTTTCCAGCATGTAGTGGATCTCGATTATGAGTGAATCAAGAAGTCTTTTTGAATCTTTTTTCACTGTCTAATCAATTCTGAGGTTTGGTAAACATCATACTTGAGCATCCCGAAAACTGTGTTTAAAACTAGCAATAAAGCCGCATAGTTCCAGTATTTATTTTTACTCCATTTTTTTCAGTCCATATTGTTTATCAATTTTGGGTGAACTGAGGAGTCTTTTTAATCTTTTTTTTTCTGTCTAATCAATACTGAGGTTTAGTAAACAGCATGCTCGAGTGTCCCAAAAACTGTGTTTAAAGCGAGCAGAACGGCTACATTGTCCTAGTACCTTTTTTCACTTAGTTTTTTCCTATCTTGTAGTGGATCTCGATTATGGGTGAATCGAAGAGTCTTTTTGAATCTTTTTTTTTTTTTTTTTCCATCAAATCAATATTGAGGTTTGGTAAAGAGATACTTCAGCGCCCTGAAAAATGTGTTCAAAACGAGCAAAATAGCTACATAGTCCCAACACCTTTTTTAACTAAGTTTTTTCCTATTATGTAGTGGATCTCGATTACGAGTGAATCAAGGAGTCTTTTTTAATCTTTTTTTTCGCCGTCTAATCAATACTGAGGTTTGGTGAACAACATGGTTGAGCATCCCAAAAACTGTGTTTAAAACGAGCAGTAAGGTCACCTAGTTCCAATACCTATTTTTACTCCGTTTTTTCAGCCCATATTGTTTATCGATTATGGGTGAATTGAGGAGTCTTTTTGAATCTTTTTTTTTTACCCGTCTAATCAAGCAACCCGAGCAACCCAAAAACTGTGTTTAAAACGAGTAGAAAAGCTGCATAGTCCCAGTACCTTTTTCCACTCAGTTTTTTCCTAGCTTGTAGTGGGTCTCGATTATGGGTGAATCGAGGAGTCTTTTTGAATCTTTCTCTTCGCCATCTAATCAATACTGAGGTTTGGTAAACAACATGCTTGAGCATCCTGAAAACTGTGTTTAAAACGAGCAGTAAATCCGCATAATTCCAGTACCTATTTTTACTCAGGTTTTTCAACCCATATTCTTTGTTGATTATGCTTGAGCATCCCTAAAACTATGTTTAAAACAAGCTGTAAATATGGATAGTTCTAGTACCTATTTTTGCTCAGTTTTTTTTTAGCACATATTGTTTATCAATTATTGTTGAATTCAGGAGTCTTTTTGGATCTTTTTTTTCATTAATCAATACTGAGGGTTGGTAAACAACATGCTCGAGCGTCCCGAAAACTATGTTTAAAAAGAGCATAAAGATGCACAGTCCCAATACCTTTTTACACTCAGTCTCAGTATTTTTTTTTTTTTTTTTTTTTTTTTTTTTTGCAATCGAGTCAATACTAAGGTTTGGTTAATAGCATGCTTGAGTGTCCTGAAAACAATCCTTAAAACGAGAAGAAAAGCTGCATAGTCCTATTACCTTTTCTTACTCAGTTCTTTCTTAGCATGTAATGGATCTCGATTATGGGTGACTCGAGGAGTCTTTTTGAATCTTTCTTCTCACCATCTAATCGATATTGAGGTTTGGTAAACAACATGCTTAGCATCCCTAAAATTGTGTTTAAAACGAGCAGTAAATCCGCATAGTTCCAGGACCTATTTTTACTTAGTTTTTTTCAGCACATACTGTTTATCGATTATGGGTGAATTGAGGAGTCTTTTTGAAACTTTTTTTTGCTGTCTAATCAAAACTAAGGTTTGGCAAATAGCATGCTCGAGCGTCCCAAAAACTGTGTTTAAAACGAGCCGAAAAGCTACATAGTCCTAGTGCCTTTTTCACTAAATTTTCTCCTAACTTGTAGTGGATCTCGATTATGGGTGAATCGAGGAGACTTTTTGAATCTTTTTTTAGCCGCCTAATCAATACTAAGGTTTGGTAAATAGCATGCTCGAGTGTCTCAAAAACTGTGTTAAAAACGAGCAAAAAAGCTGCATAGTCCCAATTCTTTTTTCACTCAGTTTTTTCCTTGCTTGTAGTGGATCTCGATTCTGGGTGAATCGAGGAGTCTTTTTAAATCCTTTTTTTCTCCATCTAATCAATACTGAGGTTTGGAAAAGAGCATACTCAAGCACCTCAAAAACTGTGTTTAAAACGAGCAGAAAAGCTGCATAGTCCCAGTACCTTTTTTCACTCAGTTTTTTCATAGCATGTAATGGATCTCGATTATGGGTGAATCGAGTAGTCTTTTTGAATCTTTTTCTTCACCGTCTAATCAATACCAAGGTTTGATAAACAGCATACTCAAGCGTCCCAAAAACTATCTTAAAACGAGCAGAAAAGTTGCATAATCCTAGTACCTTTTTTCACTCAGCTTTTTCTAGCTTGTAGTGGATCTCGATTATGGATGAATTGAGGAGTCTTTTTGAATCCTTTTTTTGCCATCTAATCAACATTGAGGTTTGGTAAATAGCATGCTCAAGCGTCTCGAAAACAGTGTTTAAAACAAGCAAAAAACCTGCATAGTCCCAGTTCCTTTTTTCATTTAGTTTTTTCTTAGCATGTAGTGGACCTCGATTATGGGTCAATCAAGGAGTCTTTTTGAATCTTTCTTTTTTTTTTTTTTTTTTTGCCGTAAAATTGACACTGAGGTTTAGTAAACAACATGCTTGAGCATCCTAAAAACGGTGTTTAAAACGAGCAGTAAAGCCGCATAGTTCCAATACCTATTTTTACTTAGTTTTTTTTAGCCCATATTGTTTATCGATTATCGGTGAATTGAGGAGTCTACTAGAAATTTTTTTTCCCGTCTAATCAATACTGAGGTTTGGTAAATAACATGCTCGAGCGACCCGAAAATTGTGTTTAAAATGAGCAGAAAAGTTGTATAGTCCCAGTTCCTTTTTTCACTTAATTTTTTCCTAGCTTGTAGTGGATCTCGATTGTGGGTGAATAGAGTAGTCGTTTTGAATCTTTTTTTTGTCGTCTAATCAATACTAAGGTTTGGAAAAGAACATACTTGAGTGTCCTGACAACTGTGTTTAAAACGACCAGAAAAGCTGCATAGTCTTAGTACCTTTTTTGGCTCAGTTTTATCCTAGCATGTAATGTATCTCAATTATGGGTGAATCGGGGTGTCTTTTTGAATATTTTTTTTCAGCGTCCAATCAATACTGAGGTTTGGTAAACAGTATGCTTGAGTGTCCCAATAACTTGTTTAAAACGAGCAGAAAAGCTACGTATTCCTATTTCCTTTTTTCACTCAGTTTTTTCCTAAATTGTAGTGGATTTCAATTATGGGTGAATCGAGGAGTCTTATTAAATTTTTTTTTTTTTTTTTTTTTTTGGCCATCTAATCAATACTGAGGTTTGGCAAAGAGCATATTCGACTTCCCAAAAACTCTGTTTAAAACGAGCAGAAAAGTTGCATAGTCCTAGTACCTTTTTTCACTCAGTTTTTTCCTTACATGTAGTGGATCTCGATTATGGGTGAATCGAGGAGTCTTTTTGAATATTTTTCTTCAACGTCTAATCGATACTGAGGTTTGGTAAACAGCATCCCTGAGCATCCCGAAAACTGAGTTTAAAATGAGCAATGAAGTCTCATAGGTCCAGTACCTATTTTTACTCAATTTTTTTCAGCCCATATTGTTTATCGATCATGGGTGAATTGAGGGGTCTTTTAGAAGATTTTTTTTTCGCCGTCTAATCAATATTGAGGTTTGGTAACCAGCATGCTTGAGCGTCCCAAAAACGGTGTTTAAAACGAGTAGAAAAGCTACATAGTCCCAGTACCATTTTTCACTCAATTTTTTCCTAGCTTGTAGTGGATTTCGATTATGGGTGAATCGAGGAGTCTTTTTGAATCTTGTTTTCACCGTCTAATCAATACTGAGGTTTGGTAAATAGCATGGTCAAGCGTCCCAAAAACTACTTTTGAAACGAGCAGAAAAGCTGCATAGTCCTAGTACCTTTTTTTACTCAGTATTTTCCTAGCTTGTAGTGGATCTCGATTATGGGTGAATCGAGGAGTCTTTTTGAATCTTTTTTTTTTTTTTTGGTGTCTAATCAATTCTGAGGTTTGGAAAAGAGCATACTCAAGCATCCCGGAAATTGTGTTTAAAACGAGCATAAAAGCTACATAGTGCCAGTACCTTTTTTCACTCAATTTTTTCCTAGCATGTAGTGGATCTCGATTATGGGTGAATCGAGGAGTCTTTTTGAATCTCTTTTTTCACCGTCCAATCAATACTGAGGTTTGGTAAACAACATGCTTGAGTATCCTGAAAACTATGTTTAAAACGAGCAGTAAAGTCGCATTTTCCAGTACCTATTTTTGCTCAGTTTTTTTCAGTCCATATTGTTTATCGATGATGGGTTAATCGAGGAGTCTTTTTTATTCTTTTTCTTTTTGCTGTCTAATCAATAGTGAGGTTTGGTAACTAGCCTGCTCTTGTGTCCCAAAAACTCTGTTTAGTACATGAAAAAAGCCTGCATAGTCCCAGTACGTCATTTCACTTAGTTTTTTCCTAGCATGTAATGGATCTTGATTATGGTTGAATCGAGGAGTCTTTTTGAATCTTTTTTTTTTTGCCATCTAATCGATACTGAGGTTTGGTGAATAGATGCTTGAGCATCCCAAAAACTGTGTTTAAAACTACCAGTAAAGCCGTAATGTTCCAATACCTATTTTTACTCAGTTTTTTTTAGCCCATATTGTTTATCGATTATGGGTTAATTGAGGAATCTTTTTTTTCTTTTCCGTCTAATCAATACTGAGGTTTGGTAAACAACATGCTCTAGCATCCCGAAAACTGTGCTTAAAATGAGCAGTAAATCTACATATTTCTTGTACCAATTTTTACAAAGTTTTTTTCATCCCATATTGTTTATCGATTATGGGTGAATTGAGGAGTTTTTTTTTTGAATCTTTTTTTCGCGGTCTAATCAATACTGAGGTTTGGTAACTAGCATTCATGAGTGTCCCAAAAACTATGTTTAAAACGAGTAGAAAGCTACATAGTCCCAATACCTCTTTTCGCTCAGTTTTTTCTTAGCATGTAGTGGATCTCGATTATGGGTGAATCGAGGTGTCTTTTTGAATACTTTTTTTCACCATCTAATCGATATTGAGGTTTGGTAAACAACATTCTTGAGCATCCCAAAAACTATGTTTAAAACCACGAGTAAAGCCGCATATTTCCAGTACCTACTTTTACTCAGTTTTTTTCAGCCCATATTTTTTTATCGATTATGGGTGAATCGAGGAGTCCTTTTAATCTTTTTTTTCTTTTTTCCATTTAATCAATACTGAGGTTTGGCAAACAACATGCTCGAGCGTCCCGACAACTGTGTTTAAAATAAGCAGAATAGTTGCATAGTCCCAGTACCTTTTTTCCTTTAGTTTTTTTCTAGCATGTAGTGGATCTCAATTATGGGTGAATCGAGGTGTCTTTTTGAATCTTTTTTTTTCGCCGTATAATCAATACTGAGATTTCGTAAATAGCATGCTTGAGCATCTCGAAAACTGTGTTTAAAACCTCCAGTAAAGCTGCATAGTTCCAGTACCTAGTTTTGCTCAGTTTTTTTCAGTCAATACTGTTTATCGTTTATGGGTGAATTGAGGAGTCTTTTTGAATCTTTTTTTCTCTTTTGCCTTCTAATCAATGCTGAGGTTTGACAAATAGCATGCTTGAGTGCCCTAACAACTATGTTTAAAACGAGCAGAAAAACTCCATAGTCCTAGTACATTTTTTCACTCAGTTTTTTCCTAGCTTGTAGTGGATCTCGATTATGGGTGAATTGAGGAGTCTTTTTGAATCTTTTCTTTCGCCATCTAATTAATACTAAGGTTTGGTAAATAGGATGCTCGAGTGGCTCGAAAAATGTGTTTAAAACGACCACAAAAGCTGCATAGTCCCAGTACCTTTTTTTACTCAGTTTTTTCCTAGCTTGTAGTGGATCTTGATTATGAGTGAATCGAGGAGTCTTTTTTAATCTTTTTTTTCACCGTCTAATCAAAACATTATGCTCGAGCGTCCGAAAAACTGTGTTTAAAACTAGCAGAAAAGCTACATAGTCCCATTACCTTTTTTCACTCAATTTTTTCCTCGCATGTAGTGGATCTCGATTATGGATGAATCGAGGAGTCCTTTTGAATCTTTCTTTTCACTGTCTAATCAATATTGAGATTTGGTAAACAGCTTGCTTGAGCATCCCAAAAGTTGAACTTAAAACAAGTAGTAAATCCGCATAGTTCCAGTACCAATTTTTACTAAGTTTTTTTTTCAGCTCATATTGTTTATCGATTATGGGTGAATTGAGGAGTTTTTTTAATCTTTTTTTTTTGTGGTCTAATCAATACTAAGGTTTGGTCACTAGCATGCATGAGTGCCCTGAAAACTGTGTTTAAAACGAGCAGAAAAGCTACACAGTCCCAGTACCTCTTTTCGCTTAGTTTTTTCCTAGCATGCAGTGGATCTCGATTATGGGTGAATCGAGGTGTCTTTTTGACTCTTTTTTTTTGCCGTCTAATCGATACTGAGGTTTGGTAAACAACATGCTTGAGCATCACGAACACTGTATTTAAAACCACCAGTAAAGCTGCATAGTTCCTGTACCTATTTTTACTCAGTTTTTTTTAGCCCATACTGTTTATCAATTATGGGAGAATTGAGGAGTCTTTTTGAAACTTTTTTTTTTCTGTTTAATCAATACTAACGTTTGGTAAATAGCATGCTCGAGCATCCTGACAACTGTGTTTAAAACGATTAGAAAAGTTGCATAGTCCCAGTACCTTTTTTCACTCAGTTTTTTCTTAGCTTGTAGTGGATCTTGATTATGGGTGAATCGGGGAGTCTTTTTGAATATTTTTTTTTCACCATCTAATCAATCCCGGGGTTTGGTAAACAGCATGCTCGAGTGGCCTGAAAATTGTGTTTAAAACGAGCAGAAAAGTTGCATAGTCCCAGTACCTTTTTCACTTAGCTTTTTCCCAGCATGTAATGGATCTCGATTGTGGGTGGCTCGAGGAGTCTTGTTGAATCTTTTTTTTTGCCGTCTAATCAATACTGAGGTTTAGTAAACAACATCCTCGAGTGTCCTGAAAACTGTGTTTAAAACGAGCAGAAAAGCTGCATAGTCCCAGTAGCTCTTTTCACTCAGTGTATTCGTAGCATGTAGTGGATTTCGATTATGGATGAATTGAGGAGTCTTTTTGAATCTTTTCTTTCACCGTCTAATCAATGCTGAGGTTTGGTAAGCAGCATACTCGAGCATCCTGAAAACTGTGTTTAAAATGAGTAGTAAATCCTCATAGTTCTAGTACCAATTTTTACTAACTTTTTTTCAGCCCATATTGTTTATCGATTATGGGTGAATTGAGGAGTTTTCTTGAATTTTTTTTTTTCGCGATCTAATCAATACTGTGGTTTGGTAACTAGCACGCACGAGTGTCCCAAAAATTGTGTTTAAAACGAGCCGAAAAGTTGCATAGTCCTAGTACCTCTTATCGCTCTGTTTTTTTCCTAGCATGTAGTGGATCTCGATTATGGTTGAATCGAGGTGTCTTTTTGAATCTTTTTTCACCGTCTAATCGATACTGAGGTTTGGTAAATAGCATGCATGGGCATCCCAAAAACTGTGTTTAAAACCTCCAGCAAAGCCGCATTGTTCCAGTACCTATTTTTACTCAGTTTTTTTTTCAGCCCATATTTTTTATGGATTATGAGTGAATTGAGGAGTCTTTTTGAATTCTTTTTGTTTTGCCATCTAATCAATACTGAGGTTTGGTAAATAGCATGCTCGAGCATCCCTACTAGTGTGTTTAAAACGAGCAGAAAAGCTGCATACTCTCAGTACTTTTTTTCACTCAATTTTTTCTTAACTTGTAGTGGATCTCGATTAAAGGTGAACTGAGGAGTCTTTTTGAAACTTTTTTTTCATCATCTAATCATTACTGAAGTTTGGTAAACAGCATGCTCGAGTGGCCTGAAAACTGTGTTTAAAAAGAGCAGAAAAGCTGCGTAGTCCCAGTACCTTTTTTCACTTAGTTTTTTCCTAGTATGTAGTGGATCTCGATTGTGGGTGACTCAAGGAGTCTTTTTGAATCTTTTTTTTTTCTGCCGTCTAATCAATGCTGAGGTTTGGTAAACAACATGCTCGAGTGTCCCGAAAACTGTGTTTAAAATAAGCAGAAAAGCTGCAAAGTCCTAGTACATCTTTTCACTCAGTTTTTTCCTATCATGTAGTGGATTTCGATTATGGGTGAATCGAGGAGTCTTTTTGAATCTTTTTTTTTTTTTTTTTTTTTTTTTTTTTTTTTCTTGCTGTCTAATCAATATTGAGGTTTGGTAAACAGCATGCTCAACGTCCCAAAAACTATGTTTAAAATGAGAAGAAATGCGGCATAGTCCCAGTACCTTTTTTCACTCAATTTTTTCCTAGCTTGTATTCGATCTCGATTAGGGGTGAATCGATGAGTCTTTTTTAATCGTTTTTTTGCCATCTAATCAATTCTAAGATTTGGTAAACAACATGCTCGAGCGTCTCGAAAATTGTGTTTAAAACAAGCAGAAAAGCTGCATAGTCCCAGTTCCTTACTTCCTTTTTTCACTTAGTTTTTTCCTAGCTTTTTTGGATCTCGATTCTGGGTGAATCAATGTGTCTTTTTGAATCTTTTTTTTCACCGTCTAATCGATACTGAGGTTTGGTAAACAACATGCTTAAGCATCCCAAAAACTATGTTTAAAACGAGTAGAAAACTCGATTCTGGGTGAATCAAGTACCTATTTTTACTCAATTTTTTTAGCCTATATTGTTTATCGATTATGGGTGAATTGAGGAGTCTTTTTTAATCTTTTATTTCGCCGTCTAATCAATACTGAGGTTTGGTAAACAACATGCTTAAGCATCCCAAAAACTGTGTTTAAAACGAGCAAAAAATTTGTATAGTCCCAGGACCTTTTTTCACTTAGTTTTTTCCTAGCTTGTAGTGGATCTCGATTATGGGTGAATTGATTATGGAGGAATTATGCAAAAAAGAGCTCAACAACAAGGTCAAGGATTTCAAAATAGCTCTAGTTCTTTCCAATATTTTGATGATCTTAGAGGATCCGGAACTAATTGATAAGAATGCAAAATGTCATATTTAACCCCCTTAATGTCTAGTCTTTTATACTTATTTGCTGCCTAAATATACTCATCATTATTCTATTTTGATTTAGGATGCAAATGGAGGCGTTAATTGCAAAACGGAACTAATTAAATGAATTCGAATAGTTTCAACATTGTTTAATAATCTAGGAATAACTCTCTCATCCGAGCTCCGGTTGAGATGATTCAAAATGCTGTGGAACCCTAAGAAAGAGATCTACAACTTTCATGTTTTGAGTTTGGAGAGATACTCACTGCATCAAGGTTGTAATAGAGCTTGAAGTTGACGCACCTGCACTGTTGACGTTCTGGAACATTCCACCTTGTCATGCAATTCAAATAGGCAGATTATTACAAGAAGTTTTGAAGACCTGTTACACGCAAATTACAGCTGGACACACCACTTTCCTATTTTGTATTAAGACTTTATTTTATTTTCAATTACTCAGATTAGGATAAAGGTGATTTTGGGATTTTAGAATATTTTTAGGAGATTTAGATTTAGTAGAATTAAAATTCGAATTGGATATTGAGAGAGGGAGATTAGATTAGGAAAAACACATATCACACACGCCTCTCTCTTCTCTCTTCTGGAATTTTTCTTCTTCGTTTTCTTCTTGAACTTTTCCTTTAAATTTTCGTGATGGCCACGAGTGGCTAATTTTTATAACTTGGTCGAAGGAAACAAGACCTCAGAATCAATAAACTGTGAGATCAATCTGGTTTTTTTTCTTTAAGTGTTCAATTTATGTTTCAGTATTGGATGTTCTTCTATGCATATTGTCATGATTGTTGCATTTAATTACTAGGAGGCCTACTAGTTTATTAGTTGCTGCAATCTACTGCTAAGTTAGATATCAAATCCGTAATTGTTTGATTCCTCTAAGTTGTGAAGCAATTAGGGTTAATAATTTGCTGCGTTAGGAATTAGTAATTCTTAAGAAGAACACTCGACTAAATTAATGCAAC
The DNA here is from genome assembly GCF_008641045.1 of Pistacia vera. Taxonomy (NCBI): domain Eukaryota; kingdom Viridiplantae; phylum Streptophyta; class Magnoliopsida; order Sapindales; family Anacardiaceae; genus Pistacia; species Pistacia vera. Next base: position 618,023 of record NW_022195028.1, on the reverse strand, counting down.
CGCTTGAGTTTGTATTGTTAGCTTCATCGATCTCTCTAGGTCTTAGGGCTGCCACTAGATTAAATTTTTAGCGCTTGTCTAGGGTTGTTTAGTAGTAAGGTTAATTAGATCGCTTGTTTCTTAATTAATTACAACTAAGGAGAGATAGGAAAATAGTTCCAACGGTGAATATTCAGGGTATGAATTGATTTATTTTTGTATCGATGATCAGTTGTAAGATTCCGATGGTGGATGTTGACCTAGATCAAGTTTCGTTATTTGATTGATTTCGATAGTTTAATTTGAATTGTTTTTCCTGAAATTATTTCTGATTTACTCAAAACCCCCCATACTGGTTCACGTAACATTAAACTCGGCTAGACACTCTTCGTGGGAACGATCCCTACTCACACTACTATATGTATTTTTTAGGGTTTTAATTTTGGGTGCCTACGATAGCACACTACTAATGTACCGGAATACTAAATTGTTATTTTAGTTTATGTTGTATTTTCTTTTAATTTTAGTGTTTTTAAATTAATGTTAATTTTTATTTTGAGTTATTGTAGTTTAATATTTGTATTGAATAAAGTTTTGTTTTTAATTTTTCTTCATTTTTTGAATTATATAATTATTATGAATTTATTATTATAAATAATAATCGAATTAACATAAATACAAATAACAAAAATAAAAAAATAAAATATATTTTAGAGTAGATGAATAGTGCCACACCAAATTGGTGTGGATGAATAGTGTTACACCAAATTTAGCGTGACACTGTTCACTTACACCAATTTAGTGTGGTTTTTGGTGTTGGGTTAGAGCACATTTTCCACATACTTACACCGAAATGGCTTTGGGTTGGAGATGCCTTGAAGAGATATCCTGCCTTAATATATAAATTAAGGCAATTGGCAATTAGTTGATCATTTATGGAATAATAGTGTATGGTTTTTTGTGGAAAGCATATGCATTTTGAGATTGACAATGGCAGAAATGAATTCAGGCGATAGCCGGGGAGGATGTAGCAACAATACAGCAATAGACATGCCATGTGACTTGATTAAACAAAAGGAAGAAGAAGAAGAATATCCATTAAAGTACAATTTAATTGATTACAAAAAGAATAAAACCTTGTTATATATAATCAACGACCTGTAGCTGCTAATATATATCTATTGTCTCATAGATGTTTACGAAGGGCAAAGTTGCATTAACAGGCAGCATTCAAAAGTCAAAACCACAACTACAGGCAATGTATGAAGCTTCGTAATAGTATCAAGAGATATAGCAAAATGCGAGATGAAGAATAAGAATTGTGTTACCATTAATGAGTTTGCTGTTATCATCTAGACCTTGTTACACAAGATTGTGCAGTTTGCTGCAACCTCCGAGATCCTATATATTCAAACACATGAAAACCGTCAGCTTCGATTTTGATGAATATTTATAATGATGAATATTTATAATAAGAGTAATGCTACAGTTATCGAAAGTAGTGCACTAAATGATGTGGCGCAATCCTGACTATTGATTAATTATAAGTTAATATTAATCGACGGTTAGGATTTCGTCACATCATTTGGTGCATGAATTTGATGCGCTATTTTCGGTAACTATATCATTTTCCTTATAATAAAGTGTTAACTAGATTGACATAACATTTATAATAACTCATGATTGTTTAAATAAAAAAAATATATATTTGAAATGTTAACTTTTTAGGAAATATTGATAAACTCCAACACGATTTCACCTTCTTCCAATAAAGTATAAATGTTAACCAATTGGATGTAGTTGGATAGCGAGAATTTATGTTATTTAGAGGTTTTGTATTCGACTCTCACAAAGTAATCAACTACCACATTGTGACTTTTTTGACTCATTATTCTTGTAAGGTGTTTATTGTGCAATGAATCTTAAGGATTAGTTAAGGCGTAAACAAGCTGATCTGAATAACCTAATCACAAAAGTAGAGTATTCAATAAACCCCGGGGATTAGTTACCAATGATTAGTCGAGATGTGCATAAGTTGATTTGAACAACCTGCTCTTACAAGTAGGGTGTTCAGTGGACCTTGAGGTTAGTCGATGTATGCGCAAACTGACCTAGACACTTCAGTCACAAAAAAGAATAAATAAATAAATGATTTTAAGAAATGATAAAGGGGCTTATATGATTTTATATAGGAACTGTATTGACCTTGTACCCATAAACCCCTACATATTATCAAATATGCCTCTTATACTTTTTATTAATATTAAATAATGCTCACTTCGAGCACGGGTATTACAACACTCGAGCACTTCAATTTATTTAATCGTGCTCGAGTTTGTTCATTATATTCGAATTTTCAACTCCATTTGAATTAACACAACTTTTCTTGTTTTCGTTATACACAAAATACATTTTCGACATTTTATGTTTTTTAATATTATATCATTTAAAAACAAAAACAAAAACAAAACAAAAAAAAAAACCACAATAATTACTACATTTTAATCTTAAATCAGATTTTTTTTTTCACTTGTATATTGAGGATAAGGATTTTGTGTTATTTGGTGATAAAGACAGAGATAAAATTAAAATAATAATAATAACATAAGAGGTCTTACTTAAAATTTTTAGTAAATTTGGGTAATTTTTTATTTAACTAATAAAGAAGTTTAAATAATTAAACTATTTAATGATCTGATAAAATTTATTACTAATTTAAAATCAATTAAACATTATTGAACCAAAATATGAACCTCTAGAAACCAAGTCAAACATGACAAAGTAAGAATATTTGACTTCACATTAACTTGCGCCGACCCTGACCCGGACCCGGACTCCGCCCAACTTGCAATTACCCACTTCGTCTTTGACAGTCGAGTAAATAGCGGCCAACTCCAACTAAACTCATCTCTACTTCTTAAACTCTCTCTGTTCCGTCCCATTCGTTCTTCATTCATCGTATTTTGCGAAATGGAGACGAACTTGTGGGAGTGGGACCACTGGGTCGAAGCAGCACTCTCAAAGCTTCAAATTTAAAAAGTGCTTCGCTCTCTAAGGCCCATTTACGTCTCCTCTAATGAACTACAGAAAGAACAGTCTCCACCCGTCGAAGAACGTGACGATCATTACGAGGTGTTCGATGAAATGCAACCCTGAGATCGATCTGCCGTTGAAATATCAATCTCTGACTCCACCTTTCACAGATGGCTCCATGGCATTCCTTGTTCTGGTACTTTTGCTCCCTTTCTTTGTCTTATATTGATTGGTTTTAATGATATTTTTATGTGGTTTTCATTATACTTGGTTTTGCTTCTTTTTATCCATTGTTTTTAGGATGATATTGCCAAGATTTTAGTTAACGTTTTGTAGGATTGTACAATAGCCCCGTATCATATTCATAGTGAATAAATTAATACATACTGTATTAATTAAAACCCTGTATACTCAATGTATATACATAATTCTGTACAATAAGTTTAGGTTGTAAAATTTATTAAAATTAATCAAAAAATACTTTATGATTAAAATATACCCAATATAATAGTCATTATAGTATTGCAAATGCTACAGGACAGTTGGCTTACCAAACATTGTCATATAGTTATTGGTGAACGATTTATGCACTAGTGTCGCTCCTTGGATTTTACTTGGACAGGGCTATTAACAATATGAGTGGAGACATGGCTTAGTACTTTATTTGATACTTAACCGTTTCTTTTTGGATTTTCAGGAGATGAGATTGTCTCCAGAGATGAGTATCTAATGGTAAGGCCACCACATCTTCAAGGCAGTTCAAGAAGCTACTTCTGTTAAATCTCCTAATAAGATTGTAAACTTCAGATACACGGCTGACACCATTTATGAGTGTATTATACCTTGGATATTTTGCATCTTGTCTACGAAACCTTACTGCTCTGTGGTTCACAGTCCTCTGAGTGACTTCAACTAGTCTTTTGGAAATATTTGCTAGGTGTTTTGGTAATATACCATATGTTTGACAGATTGCCGGTCTTACTATGTTTATATGTTGTGTTATTTATTTATTTTTTAATGTTTTTACTGCTGAAAATCCTGATGTTTTAACTTTGGCATATTTTCTTAACGATGTGCTTAATTCTCTTCTTTCTGCAGCTTGTTTAGTATGGATGGAGACTTTGCACCAATGGTTGAACTTGTGAAGCTTCTCAAGAAGTATGGCTTTTTGTTAGTCTTAGATGATGTAAGTTGTCTTGATTGTCCCGTGTTCTACCCTTTTTTTTTTCTTTTTAGTTTATTTTGAACTTGTTTGACTTCAAGGGTTGGGTTAAGCGGTATAGACTTTTGGAATCAACCAAGAGGTTAGGGGTAAAACACTCCCCAAAGCACTTACTTGGATACATCCAATAAGTTTCTTGTAATCCCCAGTTTAAAATTCATGAACATTTAAGAAAGGTTGGGGAATTTCTAGGCATAAAAGAAAATGTTCAAGTAGTTAGCACTTGAAGAAATTGTTATGAGTTTGTCTTTTACATGACGCTTGTTGAGGAATTGGACTACATACTCATTTATTTCTTGCACACTTAAAGCCTTTAAATTATGCTACATAAAAAGGTCTAACATTTCAGTTTTTCAAAAACTATTCTAATTATATTGATTCTTCAATAAATCATTTTTCAGTTGATATATATTCTCTTTCCTCTCTTTCATATGCTAAAAAGCTTGTCCAAAATTTTATAGTGTATGGCATAGGGAAAGATGTTATCTTCTTCATAAATTAGCTGCAGGTGTATGCCAGCACCAAGTAACTATTCCTTAACTATTTTCAGCCTCATGGAACATTTGTCTGTGGCAAAAGTGGTGGGGGAGTGGCTGAGGAATTCAATTGCGAAAGAGATATAGACATATGCATTGGCACTCTGAGTAAGGCGGCAGGTTGTCATGGTGGTTTCATAGCACAGAAAGCAGAACAATTCCCTTACATTGTGCTTTTTTGCTCAAATGTAGGCCTACAACAAGGTTGTTTTAGTACTTCAATAGATTTTCTTCGAAATTTTCTCTTTAATTTTCGCTTTTGGTGATTGAAGAATTGCCTAGCATATTGTCGCAGTGTTTACAGACATCTGGTGTTAAACTATTACAGAAACAAGTGCAATGAAATTGCTTAGAAAGAACAACCTTGAATCAACTTAATGCTTAACAAAAGATTCACGAGTTTCCCCAATTTAAGTTTACATGTTTCCATTGTTGGTATCTCAACAGAAGCAGAAGCCATTTTAGCTTGAGAGTAAAAGTATTGAAGGTTTTTGTAGGATCAAGGATGAAGGGACATAATTCGTTTCTTTGATACAAACAATAAAAGATATCTAATTTCAAAATTTTGGTTTTGATTGCTTCTTTGCGGATTGATGAAGCTATTTTTTTTCTTTCGGCGGGACATAGCTTGAAAGTTATTGATTTTCACACAAAATAGTTACTGACGCATTTTATGATTTCCATTTTCTTGTTTGCTATAAAGAGCATCTTATGTGCATATGTAATGTTTCTATACAGCAAAAGGTGGAAGCAGTTCATACAATCTAGGGGTTGTTTTTTTATATTTTCAACTTCTGCATCAACTCCCATTGCTGCTGCAGCACATGGTACAGACAAATTAGTGGCATAACACTTCTTGGATTGTCTTAGTTAGTTTCCCATTAATGAGTACTAGCACTTATGGAATGTAAAAAGATGTTTTAAAAGGTAAAGCAATCGTATGATGAATTGTTGTGGTATAACCAGTTTTGCCACTAGATGCGAGTTCCAATGACAAAGAGAGTTGAATAGTTATTCCAAATTGAGTTTGGTTTGGGGGCAGGAAATTTTGCATGACGAGTCTGTTTGTGGTACAATTGTGCCCTTGCAAAATGGTAAAAAAATAAAAATGAGTAAATCCTTTATGTTGAAAGAAATTTATTTTATGATGTCTCAAGGCATCTTATGCTTCAGCCATTACCTCTTGTTGCGGTACTTTCTGTTGTTGACAAAGCAAGTATGACTTAGCAGCTGCTGTTATTGTGGCAAAATAGGAAACATGGCATAGAAGGGCTATTTGGAACCAGGTTCAAGACTTTCATGCTCTTACTGGAGTCCGAATCTCAAGTCCCATTATATCTCTTATTGTAGGGAGTGAAGAGAAGGCCCTCCTAGCTAGCAGGTATCTCCGGTCTTCTCTCTCAGCTCCTTCTGGTTTGTGTGCTTATAGCCATGGCTACAACAGCTTCATACTGTTTCAATTTTATGGAGCAGGCATCTCTTAGAATCTGGTTTCCATGTGACTACAATCAGATGGCCAACAGTCCCTTCCAACTCATGCAGGTTTGTTGCAGTTCCTTTATAATACTTTTTATACTTTCTGTTAACTTGTCTAACTTAGTTTCAGTTGCATGAGTCTTTCCAACATTCCTATAATGTTCACTCCCATCTGGTACGGTTGTATTTCCCAAGTGTTCCCTCTAATATGCCTAAAAATGGTTGTTGATATTGTGAGACAACTTTTCATATGTAGAACAATTTTGGTTTGCCAGTGGCTGAACCAAAATTGTCCATTTAGATCCTCGTGAACAATGCATGGTGGAAATACTTTATTTTAACTTATAATGGTACATGTAGCTTTCAAACATATGCAAAACATGTGTTGGGTTAACAATATACCGCAGATTCCTTTAGTCTCCTGTCTCACACACTGAACTTCCTGGCAATGGCTCGTGTTAGAGTTAGATCGTGTTCAGTATTCAGTTTAGCAAAGTTGTTCATCCATCAACTAACATACCAAAAATAGAACATATTGGAAATATGTCTAGAAAACTGAGAACTTATTAAAGAAATCCACGGCGATTCATATTATGTTCTATATGTTGTTGAAGATTGGACCAACTTGGGTTGATGTCTATCAACATTGTCAGTTATATTGTAATATTTTTGTATCGAAATGTTTTGCTGATCGCTTACTTTTCTTTTACTTTTTCAGATTACGGGTAACTCTAACTGCAGTGCGTACTACAGATGACATAAAGAAGCTCACGACTGCACTCTCTTGTCACATCAACCTTGAAGACATTCCCAACAATAGTTCAAATGTATATTCTAAGCTATAGAATTTGATTTATTTATTTATTATTATTATTTTTTTTTTCAAACCATATCCTTTTAACTTTTTTCAAGAATAAGATTAAAGTTCTTAAATTGAAAAACCATCTTGCATGCATGTTACCTCTAAATATAATATAAGAGCCAAATTATCATTCTTTCCTTGCTAAAACAACAAATATAAATATAAATTGGGTGGTGATGATGGCATGATAATAATAAATGTTCAACCCCGTTTATGCAAAGGTGGATTCGGGGTGGCTAGAGCCAGCCAAGAAGATGATGATGAAGTTGAGGAGCATCCCCTTCTCTTCTGCTCACAATCCATTAATATTTCCTTTCTTTCACCTCCCACGGTTTGCCTCATAGCATCCTCTTGCTTTTCAGGTTGCAACTGTAACAAAAAGTGCATGCCAACTTTAACATATATCATCTTCAATACATAGCAAAAAAACTGATGATAAAAATGAAATTGAGATAGCAGGTGAAGTTATACATACAAATGAAACAACAGTGACAGCAATGGGGCGCCTCTCAGGCCGTGGCTTGAATAGGGATATTGAATAGTTTTCCATTTGGGGAAGGTCGGGAGAGAGTAGGAGGTGTGGTGGTCAGGTGGAGGAAGAGGAAACTGAGGGAGGTGTTGGGACCATAGTGAGATCTTCAAGAGGGACTATATCCTTAGCCGACATTGCCATGTCTGGCCACATAAAACTCCCCTGTGGCCTACAAATCCTGAAGCCGCTCTTCAATCTTTCTATTTTGGCGGCTTTGTCTTCTAATATTATTGTTTTTGTCGTAGCCGCAGGTGATATAGTGGGGTTGATTTTGATTTGTTTGTTTACTCCACTGATGATTTTAGCTTCTCCATTAGAAGTTTAGAACCTGCATGATTACCATTAATTTATGCAATGTATGAAATTAGTTAAAGTTTTAAGGAGAGACACCATAAATAACCAATCATCACTAAAATATTAACTAATTAATACTATCGAATGTTTGTTAATCATGTCCAGCATTAATTATTGTACCATTAATCACCACATGTTTTCAATTATCGGACAAAGATTCAAAAGCAGATAAACATATCAGAAATGAAAGGAAACTCAGTAATTGAAGGTTTAATAATTGAATACCTCTATTCCACGAAGAGAAAGTGAAACTTCCATCATTTGTCCTTCAATCTTAGCTTTCTTATTCACCAAATCTGTATACATCTCCTGCCAAAACAATCCAACAAACACCGAAAGAGTTAGATTAACAACACTCTGGGGGATCAAATCCCCTGTTCACTAGTTAATCATTTACCTTCAATGGAAGCAAGAAGTTGTCATGATCAAAGTTCTGACTCGTGTTACAAGAACTTGGAGTGTTCACAACAGCCACATCATCCTCTTGCTTCTTTAACAAGAGCTCCTGCATGTTCCTGTAGATTTCCAAACAAACACAGATATATATATCAGTATTATTCAACATCAATTTGTTATAAGGAAATTAACAAGCCTCAGGCACGTAGTAACCTTTCCATTTTGGCCATGGCTTCCTTGAGCAGCTTGAAATCCGCGGCACAAACAGGATCCTGAATCTGGTTATCACCAAGGCTCCAACCAGGCCGTGGAATCCAATAAGGATCCTCAACTCCAGCCTCTTTGCGAATATTAACCAAATCAGCCCTCTCCAACCAGTACTCCATGGCTCCGTCGGCGTTATGCCTCCTTCGAAACCTCTCCTGTCCCCCTGGCGCCACCTTCCCCGCCATGTGTTTCAACAAATGATCCAACAGACCGGTATCACCGATCAGTTTCCTTGCCTCCATTCTCAACGCCGGCCTCAATATTGGCTTCCCAAACACCGTTTCTTTCTCCTTCATTATCTTCAGCATGTTCACTTCAGCTATTAGATATCTCTCTTTCGACCATCTAGAACTTAAGTTGTTTGTCCCTTTCTTCTTCTTCTTCCTCTTCTTCTCACAGCTAGTAATGAACACGTGCGCCGCCCTCTTTCTTTTCCGATTCCCCTTCATCTCCTCAGGTGACCGATCTAACTTCACATCTTCTTCTTCACCGTCTAGTTTCTCCGTCTCATCATTTCTGAGGAACAGAACTTTCTTCCTATTGCCCCAGTTGAGCATCCCGCTACTCTTAAGCTCAGTCAAGCAGTGGCCGTTCTTGGAAGGTTCCAATGAGACGTTCTTGTTTGCAAGAATCTCAACAGGCGATGATGAGAGTTCATGTATGTATGTGTGTGTGTGTGTGTGTGTGTGGGGCGAGAGATATAAATGTGATTTCACTAATTTGTGTCAGTGCATATAGATATAGTACTTGCCTGGTGTGTGTGTGATTTCACTAATCTGTTTGCTCCAGCCGATATGTAAGTATTTGTTTTAGGACTAAGCTACATGAAACATTTATGGATTGTTTTATGTTAACAAGGCTCATGTGAGTATTGTTTTTGCTAACTCTGTTTTCAGGTGACACGATCAGCCCTCAACTATCATCGAATTGTGCTGCTTGGTGCATTGTTGTCACAGGATAGCAAAATCCGATAGTAGTTGAGGTTCGATTTTGTGATTTATGAATGGAATGTTATTGTATCGGATTTGGTCATTGTGGATGTCAATGATTCGTGCTATAGGAGTGTCATGGTTAGTATCCCGGCATGATGGTGATGGTGATTCAGAGATTTGGTTATTTTGAGCTCGGTGTTGCTGGATTATGATAGTTGTTATTGTGCAAGTTATTTTGCCTACATGAACATTTGTGGTTTGACGTTTGATGATGTAAAGATTTGTTAGTTGTATTCAATATACTATAATTTTGATGTATTCAATTGTATGTGTCCCAATCATCTATGTATTTATTAATACTCAAGCAATATATCAAAGGTGTGTTTTCTGGATCATGATATCTTATGCCAATTAATTACAACAAACAAATTGCCAAGCAAATCATGCCACCTAATTATGGATGACGATTTTTTACTTCTTTTGTCAGTATGTGTGCATTGCATTGGCATCCGGAAGGTCTAACCATCTTGACGTTCTTATAATGTTTTCTAAGTTGTAGGTTTAACAAATTTTTTACTATCCTTTCCTTTGGACTTGCACCAATGAAATATTCCTAAAGTGACCAATATAGGAATAGATAGAATTGTATCAAGATATCCAAATTCATGGTTTGGCAGTGTTCCTAGAAAAGTTATAACAACTTATAAACACAACCAATCATATCCTGATAATGGTTCGGCAATGGAATGTAGACCTCAATGACACCTTATGGATAAATTGTGGATCAGTATCTACTCTATTACCATTCTATAGCCAAATTGATGGTTTGAAGGTGAAGTTATCAACCGTAGCAGACTTTGAACAATCATAATTATGGACAATGGTTAGGCAACAGATTCCACACTATTTGTTAGACAATTTTTTAAAGATGTCGAACTACAATATCAATAAAAAATTAAAGTGGCTTAACGTCTCTCTAAGTTGGTATCAGGCAAGCTGCCTAATACGTGGTCTGACTATAAAAAATAACCTGGGACTGACTAATATAGGAACAGATGGAATTGTTTATCTTTTTGATATATCGAGCTATCCAAATTTCGGCCATCCTTAGATCATGGATAAGTATTCAAATTTATGGTTTAGCAGTGTTCCTAGAAAAGTTATAACAAATTATAAATGCAATTAATTACATCTTGGTTATGGTTCAGCAATGGCATGTAGACCTCGATGATACCTTGATCTGTCAAAATTCTAGGCATTCTTAAATCATGATATCACAATCGCTATTTTTTTTAATTACCATTCTATAGCCAAATTGATGGTTTGACTATGAAGTTATCGATCATAGTAGGCTTTGAACAATCATAATTATGGACAATGGTTAGGCAACGGATTCCACACTATTTGTTAAGCCACTTTAATTTTTTATTGATATTGTAGTTCGGTTATATCTGTGATGAGGCCTTAAGACACGAATTCCTCTTTTCTTTGAATTCTTTTTCAATACCAAGCTCGCCTATCATTCTAATACCACTAAACAATCAGATTCTACCAAGGAAGAGAAAGATTTTGACAGAAGAGCAAGCACATTCATTGAAGATGAAAAGTGATCCCCTCCCACAAGGGGGCTGAGAAAGCTGTTCTAGATACACCAACTCGGTCATCAAACTCATTTACCACTAAATCCACTAGAAATGACAGATGTATAAGGAAAAAACTACCTCGATCCCGATCAAGGCATTGGTAGTTTACTTGCCGCCCCATTCCATTCATCCCGACAAGAGCGAAAGCCCAACCATTCATCATGGGAATGAACCTTCTCGATAAGCCCAATCGAGGATTTCTCGTAACAAATGCATTCGAAGCACTTGTGAAGGAAATTGGCATTCCAAAGATGTGCATTAATAACAAGTATACAGGTATATTGGATTGCTATTACTAATTGTGGTTTAATGACATTTGTCTAGGATTGCTATCTATAATTATATAGGCGCATTGTATTGACATTGGAAAACTTTCTTCGTATTGAATTCGTATTTAATTGCGTTGGTATTCGGAAGGTCTAAATAAGGGTTATAAAAGGGGCACATGTTCAGTTGTGTATCATTGCAATTTGTTAGTACAATTTTTTAAAGATGCCGAACTATAAGATTAATAAGAAATGAAGTGGCTTAATTTCTCTTTGAGTTTATATCAGCAAAGCTGCCGAACTATAATATTAATAAAAAAATTGAAGCGGCTCAATGTCTCTCTTAGTTTAAAATTTCAGTATTAGTCTATAAACGATAAAGGTTATGATTTGCATTGTAATAAACCATTTGCTATGCTATAATTTATTCAGTATATCAAAGGTGTGGTTTCTGAATCATGGTATTTTATGCGGATAAATTGTAATAAACAAAGTACCAACTAATCATGCAGCTCAATTTGTTAATACACTTACTTTTTCATTGATATGTTCAGTATTTTGATGATGTTTGGTGTTCTCATATTTAATGTTGTTCTTAATGGTGTTAGTCTCTTGATATCGTGTTTTGTAGCTTTACAATTGCTCCTTTTTTATGTGTTGGATTTGTACTATTAATAATTTTATAGGTGCATTGTGTTGACGCTACAAATATTTATAGATATATATTTATCCAAAATTGATTGGTGCATTGTACTGTTATGTGATACTGTCAATGTGATATTACTATTAATGGTCAGGATATCAGAATTTTGGTTTAATTATGGGTTAATGTATTTCCTTTTTTATTGATGTGTTCAATCTTATGATGATGTTTGATATTCTGCTATTTAATGTCGTTCTTAATGTAGTGTTTTTGTTAAAGTGTTGATGAAATAAATGGTACTGTTTATGTCACATAATAGTATAAGTTTGTATTAAATGCAACTTAAATAAGAATTATAGTTGTCCACATAAAAAAAATAAAAAAAATCCCAATCGTTATTTAATTTTGTTATTATTGTTATGTTGTTTATTAAGTGTTATTGAAGTTGATGCAATTTTGTGGATAGATATTTATCTGAAAGAGATCAATACATTGTATTTGCTATGTATTATTGTTAATGCGAAATTAATGTGAAGTATGAGGAGTATTTATCTGAATATGACCAATATAGGGACAGATGAAATTGTATCCAGGTATCCAAATTCCAATCAAATTCATGGTTTACCAGTGTTCCTAGAAAAGTTATAACAAATTATAAACGCAACCAATCATATCCTGATAATGGTTTGGCAATGGAATGTAGACCTCAATGATACCTTCTGGATAAATTATGGATCGTATATTGACTACAACCACAAATCACCGTTTATTGACTACAACCAATTCCATCTAATATATCAACCGTTTGATGATGTAAATATTTGGATAGCTTGAACAATCATAGTTATGGACAGTGGTTAGGAAATGGATTCCATACTATTTGTTAGGCAATTTTTTAAAGATGTCGAACTACAATATCAATAAAAAATTAAGTGGTTTAACGTCTCTCTAAGTTGGTATCAGGCAAGCTGCCTAATACTTGGTTTGATTATAAAAAATAACCTAGCATAGACTAATATAAGAACAAATGGAATTGTTTATCTTTCTGATATATCAAGCTATGCAATTTTCGGCTATCCTTAAATCATGGATAAGTATTCAAATTCATGGTTTAGCAGTGCTCCTAGAAAAGTTGTAAAAAACTATAAATGCAATTAATTACATCCTGGTTATGGTTCAGCAATGGAATGTAGACCTCGATGATACCTTGATCTATCGAAATTCCAAGCATTCTTAAATCATGATATCACAATCGGTATTTGGCCTATCACCATTTTATAGCCAAATTGATGGTTTGACAGTTAAGTTATCGACCATAGCAGGCTTTGAACAATCATAATAATGGACAATGGTTAGGCAACGGATTCCATACAATTTGTCAGACAATTTTTTAAAGATGTTGAACTATAATATTAATAAAAAATAAAGTGGCTTAATTTCTTTTTGAGTTTATATCAACAAAGCTGCCGAACTATAATATTAATAAAAAAATGAAGCAGCTCAATGTCTCTCTCAGTTGAAAATTTTAGTATCAGTCTATAAATGATAGAGTTTATGATTTGCATTGTAATAAACCATTTGTTGTGTTGTAATTTATTCAATAAATCAAAGGTGTGGTTTCTGAATCATGGTATTTTATGCGGATAAATTGTAATAAAAAAATTGCAAAACTAATCATGCAGCCTGATGGGTTAATACATTTACTTTTTCATTGATATGTTCGGTATTTTGATGATGTTTGGTGTTCTCATATTTATTGTTGTTCTTAATGGTGTTAGTCTCTTGATATCGTGTTTTGTAGCTTTACAATGGCTCCTTTTTGATGCATTGGATTTGTACTATTAATAATTTTATAGGTGCATTGTGTTGACGCTATAAATATTTATAGATATATATTTATCCAAAATCGATGGGTACATTGTACTGTTATGTGATACTTTCAATGTGATATTACTATTAATGGTCAGGATATCATAATTTTGGTTTAATTATGGGTTAATGTACTTCCTTTTTTATTGATGTGTTCGGTATTATGATGATGTTTGGTATTCTGGTATTTAATATCATTCTTAATGTAGTGTTTTTGTTAAAGTGTTGATGAAATAAATGGTACTATTTATGTCACATAATCGTATAAGTTTGTATCAAATGCAACTTAAATAAGAATTACAGCTGTCAACATAAAAAAAATTACAAAAATAAAAAAATCCTAGTCGTTATTTAATTTTGTTATTATTGTTATACTGTTTATTAAGTGTTATTGAAGTTGATGCAGTTTTGTGGATAGATATTTATCTGAAAGAGATCAATACATTGTATTTTCTATGTATTATGCTTAATGCGAAATTAATGTGAAGTGTGAGGAGTGTTTATCTGAATGTGAAAGGTTTTATACACAACTCTTGAAATTAATGTGTTTCTTATATATATGTAGTTGTTTATGTTGTCGTACGTGATTAAGAGAAATAAGTAAAGGTACTTGAAAGTACATCATTAGATCATTGTTCCCAAAAAAATTAAAAAAAAAATTGTTGGCATAGTTGTTGGGATATAGTTCCTGTTATAGGTAATGTGATACCTTCAATTATTTGTATCTTTCTATTGTAATGTTGTATATGTTGGATTATGAATTCGTCTATAAAAGCTATTAATTTGCGTATAATAATATTATAGAATTACAAAAAAGAAATTGACAAATAATATTGTAAAGATAATTGTAAATCAGTAAGTTCTTCTTGGAGTTTAAAATTTCAGTATCGAACAAAAATTCCACATACTATTAAATTGTGATAAGAAATATTTATAGTATGAATTAGATAATAAAATTGAAACATTATTTTATTTATTTATAATTGTGATACAACAACATTTGCTTTAATTGTAAAATCTCAGTTGGGAGTCTTTATTGCTTTTATTGAATTGTATTAAGAATGAATTTCATTTTGCAGGCAAGTCATAACAATATCTAATAATTTTTTTAAAGATATTGATGAATCAAGAGATGATTGGATAGTCACTGTTAGAGTATCTATATTGTGGGAATGTAGGAATTTCAGAATGGGTGACGAACTTATGAGCCTTGACATGATTTTGATTGATCAACAGGTATAAAATATAGTATGAAAATAATTTTGAGACTTTTATTTCCGATTTATACAGGTTTGTTTAAATTTGTGACTTTCATTGGTTTTTTAGAATCAAGTTATTCATGCCTCGATACCAAAGAATAGGATTACAAAGTTTACAAATTAGCTTCATGAAGGGTTGATATATTTGAGCAGTCATACCATCTACTCCCTCTTACAGACCCGTTGACGGTATATACAGTACACAATTTCTCATGATCACGACTATATAAGAAATAAAAGAATTGAGAATTGTCATTTCGAGATATAAATTTGAATTTACTGGTCTTCATGATCTTCAGAATAGAACAAATGATACAAGGTTATTATCAGATATAGTTAATTTGAATATTGTATTTTAACTGTGTGAGAAATATTTTTGTACATCAAATATGATAAATTATATGTAGATATCATTGGAGTTTTGAATGCAATAGGAGAAATTGAAGATATCAAGTTGACAAAGACTAAAAAAAGAGACATTAGATTGCAGATGGCAGAGTAAATTCTTTTGTTAATATTTTTACATTCTTCTTCCACTTTAAATAATTTACACTAATATTAATTTAAGAGAAGCAGTTGACATTATGTTATGGGGAAAATTTTCTGAAGAAATAGGTGAAGATTTGCAATCAACAAGTACCGATCCAATTGTCATAATAGTTACTTCAACAAATGTTAAGGATTTCCAAGGTAATAAAAATATATTATGTGAAATTAATATATTTTCGATTACTAACTTATGTTTTTTTCCATACAGGAAGATTATATCTCAATACAACTTCGGCATCTAGAATTTATATAAATTTAGATATTGGGGAGGTGCATTCTCTACAGAAAGAGTATGTGTTTGAGAAACAATTTTTTAAAGTAATTTCACGGATAGAATCATATTTAAAATTTTATCTACTCTTTGTTATTTCAGAATGGGAATTTTGCCAGTAATTCAATTACAGAAAAAGATTCTGAATCAAGTTTCGATTGAGAAGGAAATGTTTGAGAATAGAACATCACTTAAACATGTTACCAATCTTGTGTAGCATGATGTTGATGAGGTATAATATTCACTAAAACGTTAAACTGATTATTATAACATAGTTTGTGAACATAAATGACAATTGTATAGGTGATGGAGTATACAATTAAGGCCAAGATAACCGAAGTTGATGATAGATATGGTTGGTGTTATAATTCCTGCACCTATTGCAAGAAAAAAATTCCTAGTATTAATACCTATTTATATTGTGAGCGATGCAAAAAGGAATCGAAATCTCCTCAAATGAGGTATATCATTGTTTATTTTTTACTGTTTATAATTATGTATTGTCAATGCAATAAGAAGTATATTCAATTTCAGATATTTATTTGTAACAATGTTTGCTTAATGTTATAACAGATACAAGGTAGAAATGCGAGTGTCAGATGGAACTGCTGAAGCAACTTTTATATTGTTTGATACAGTAACCCAAAGATTGGTTGGGCTATCATGTTCTCAACTGTTGAACAAACAAGGTAATGATCAAAAGAATATCTCAAAAGTTTTGAGTGAGCTGTCTGGACAGATATTCGTTTTCAAAATCAAGTAAGGAAGGATATGAATCTTATACTATCACAAAACTTTTTCTGATTGATGAGAATCTTGAGGATGAATATAAGTTGTGAGAATTGCAAAAGGTCAGTATAATTTTTATTCTTAGATGGTTAATTTTCATACTATTGAAGTGATATCAATGTTTTGTAAAAAACAATAGGCAAATAATGGAGAATATGGATCACAATCCTCAATGTCAGACGTGACTGAATACGAAATACTGACACCAAAAATCAAAGATGTGTCTAGAAAAATGGTAGGAAGCTGATGATGCTGAAAACAGGATAGACAATTCTTGTACAGACATGTTAGACACATTGAAAGAGAGGGAACGAGGAAATGAGTAGAAAGAAAGTGACGATGAGAATGTTAAAAGTAGCAGTAGAGGTTACAAAAGCAATCCAAAAAAAAAGTTGAGGTCTTGATGAAGTGATCATGTCACATTTGATAGATTAAGTATATAATGTAATTGGGACTTCTTTTATGAAAATGCTTTATCTTAATTGATGGATGCCAACATAAATAAATATAACGTTAAACCACAATTAGTATAAAATAGTGAACAAACTATTTCGTGTAAAAAAGAAAAAATATCGTTCCCTTCACTCAAGAATAACAAAATTGAACCTTTGACTCTATGAACAATCAAGTTGTATGGTTGAAATATGAAATATGATCAAATTATATAATGTGTAACAAAAAAAAAAAAAATGTCATTAATAATCAGGTATAATTCTAGATTTGACATATTGTTTACTACAATTAGTATAAAACGTTATGGTTTAGTTTTGATATTTTGAGCCGAAATAGATAGTGAATTACTTCATAGATGTTACTGTGAAAGAATTAAATGCATGTTGTCCCTTGAAATTCATGTGATTTTATGTCAATATTTATTTATGGGATCATATTTGTTTGAATTATAGTTTATTGATAGTAATACATCATTGAGGAAATACAATTTTCTAAGATAAATTATCACAACATTAATAGTTCGATATACTTTTATATTTGAAAATCTTTAATTTTAAAAAATAATAATAATGAAACTATGAAATTTCTAATCAATTATAGTTTTCAAATTATTAAATTTTTTGTTACTGTTTTAAATGAATAAATTAAGTATAACATATGTTTATGGTTGGTCCGGTAATAGGACCATTCTCCATTTAATTTTAGTAAATTTTTCATTAATGTTATAATAGGAAAAATGTAGATGTGAGTATGTTTGACGGAATTGCCGAAATAACTTTTATGTTGTTTGATATAGTAATCCAGAAATTAATTGGATTATCATGTTCTCAATTATTAAACAAACAAAATTTTTGAATGAACTATGTGAACAGATGTTTGTTTTGAGAACTAGACTGGAGGTTACTGATTTTAAAGAAATATATGATTCCTATATTGTGAGAAACATAGTAGTAGACAATGTCAAACTTGAAAATTATTATAAGTTACAAAAATTACGGAAAGTGGGTATAAATTTTAAGTTTAAATAATTGATCTCAATATTATTAAGGCAATATTAAATATCATGCACAATTCACTACGAAATACTGACATCAAATGTCAAAAACATGTCTACAAATATAGTATCAATTGTACAAGTGGATGATGCCGAAATATAATTAGACCATTTTTATACAAACATATTAAGGGCATAACAAAAGAGGAAAAGAACTATAAAAGTGATCCAAAAGAAACAACATAACATTGCAATATTCATGTAAAAATGCTAACCAAACGTTTTTTAATTTCACATAAAAACTATAAAAGCAATCCAAAAAAAAAAAAAAAAAAAAAAAAGAAAACAACATAGAAATTTTCATAAAGTATTCATTTCATATTGAATAGATTAAATACATAAATGAATTGGGTCTTCATTTGTGGATATTTCTTCTCTTGCTCGATGGGGGTCTACCTCTACGACGAGGTTGATGCTCATGCGTTGGTTAAGAGAATACATTGACTGTATCTTGAACTTCTATTGAATTTGCTGACAAGACCATGTTCTTTCGTTTGTTCATCAATTCCAGACATAATCCAATGTACTTCTCTGTTTGCAAGTAAACAAAATAAACACAATTTTTCTGATCTTCTCAAGTGATCAAATTCATTTCACCAAATTCATATATAAAATATAGTTTGTGGAAAAACATATTATTTTGTTATAAAAATATTGTGAGTTTATAAAAGTGATACAACAACGTATATGATTAATAATTTATAGAAGTCATACTGCTTCAAGTTTTCCAAATGCATTTTGTAGCTTTAAAGCCAACTGATGATTTTCTTCTGTTAAGGTTTCAACCTGAATTTGAGTGAAAACAAAATCATTAAAATCATTAATGGTACTTAAATAGATATAGCATTTGAAATCATCTAGAAAAGTGAATCATATTCTACCAGAATCTCTATACCTTCTTTTGGGATTTGAAGTACAAATCTCTATATCTGGTTTTGCTAATTTTTTATTAGGTGTATTAAATGGTCAAACTTTCCTTTCAATTTTTCAATTGTATTACTTGGTTCAGCCTGTTTCATCTGCTAAGGTGATTGTAGTTCAACTTCTTGGTCGCTGTCAGTGAAAACCACTGATTCTATCACACGTTGAACAGTGTCATTGTGAGTATCCATAACTGTTCCTTGGAGTCTTGTAGAGCGCCTACCAAGACCTCTACCAACTTTCTTCCGTTTAGTTTTCGGAGATAAATTCTTTGCATTTTCTTTCCCCTTAGTTTGTGATTCTACCACCTTTGATGATTGATTCGTCTTTTCCATTCTACCAAGATTACATAATAAAGCAGATCAAATATGAAACTGAAATATATTAACAACAAAAACAAACGGTAAAAAAAAAAAAAAAAATCATTATCTCAAACATGTAAATTCTTAAACAAGAAATTTCACTGTAAAACGTAGTTGTAACAAAACTTTTTTTTTTTTTTTTTTCTTCCCTTTTTGTGACCCTTCAAGTATTAATTTCTTATGAACGGTAAACCTAGGTTTTCATTTTTAATAATGCTTGATCCAAATTTTTTTATAGGTGTTATAATTGCATAGAAATAACTTCAATTAGTAGGAATGCCCATCAAATACAATTGTATACTGTAACATTAAACAAATTTTAATGATAGATTACATAGATAAACAGATGAAACTACTACCAAAAGCAAAGAACAATATTGAAAAAAGGGATGAGATATACAAATACTGAATCAACAATGTAGAAGATGTCGACATGAAAGCTTCAAACCCTTCGAAAGAAAATCGGCACCGACACAAGAGAAAGCCAAAACGATTACACCGATAGCATGTTGGATAGACAATGGGCGTGAACACGGCTTAAAGAAGTAGAAAATGTGTTAAATAAAGAAACACCAGATAAACGAATATATTAATGAAATATAAATCACTGTTAATCCGTCGATTGTAGAAAACCGGTTGGACCGATGTTTTTGAAATAGCAGGTGTACTTTTTAATAAAATAATATTTAATTTTTTAGGAATACCCAAACAACATTATTGTTAAATATTTCGAAAAGTAGGTGAAATATATTTAATTCAAATAAGCCAACCGGTAAAACATAAATGGAATGAAAAACTAAAATGTCATTAGTAATTTAATAAACTATTTACCTGATTAATATAAAACCATCAACCAAATTAAAATAACAAATTACTTTATTATACGATTTCATATTAATTAAGTTTGATAATGTTTATAAACATTATATCATTCATTGAACTATAACATTCTTACCATTGGTCTACTGAACATATTGTTATGCTAATATCAAGCTGTAACTGTTGTATGAAACAATGGGCTTTAACTAAATATATATTATTGTTTCTTTTGAAACTATCCAAACAATTTTTTTTTTTTTTTATCATTATACTTATTTATTACTATTTCTTTGTTGGTTTTCCAGATGTAATCATTTATTAAATCAATGAAACATTTCAAGTCAATGCATATCACCTCGGTTGGGTTTTTGATATTTTCGGGTTCTTCAATTGTTGCATTCATTTAATAGAACACGTCTATTTGTTTTCTATATGTTCGTTTTCTCTTCTTATTTAAGCTCTTCTTGACACTATATGTATATATAGGTATCAATCTCAACTTTTTTTCATATAACTTTTATACGTTTGTAGACTCTCTTTATCTCTATCACCTTTAATTGGTTTGATAATGGTTGGAGAAAAAGGAGACTCGAAATGGATTTTGAGCGACATCGACCACAATGTTACCGATATAAATACTGCGAAAACAAAAGTCAAAGAAGGCATGCATTTGTTGGTCGAAGTCATGAACTCTATAGTTGTGTTGTTTTAGATTTGAAAGCAAATGATACTGTGCTTTCTGCAAATGAGGATTGACTTGGAATGGGAAAGCGTCAAGAGAGAAGGTAATACAAATTTTGTGTAATATAAAAGTAAACAAAAAATATTAGAAATTCTCTATTATTTGTTGACTTATTTATTTGGAATTCAACTTTAGATTATTCTATTATATATATATATATATACAATTGTAATGCAATTTGTATTTCTAGCATGTTTAAATATTTATTGAAATTCATTGTTTTTTTAAACTTGTTGGTGCGGCAATGAGTGACAGACAAATGGAGTTCAAACAAATACTACCCAATGTTCATAGCAACATAGAAAATCTAAATAGTACAAGAGAAAAATGCAATGATATGATTGATGCTTTATTTGAAATCGTGGATGATGTTAAGCTTATTGTTGCTAATCTTAAGACACGGGAGTATTCGATCGATCTCAAATCGAAATGTTCTGATCAGATGACTACAAAACTTGGACCTTCACCATTTACTAAACCTTGATAAATATATAAAGCAATGCACACATGTATTTTGATATTAAAATATATTAAACAAATCTATGTTCTCATATAGATTGTTTTTTTTTTTTTTGTTTGTTTACTGTTTGACATTATTTTGTATTGGTTAAACAATAGATTTCAATATTGTAATAGCAGTATTTCAATATTTGCTGATACAATCCAAATTACGTTCTTAAGAGTGTACCAGTGATTAACCAAGTATAGTAGTTACAATAGCTCCACACACAGTTCAGTAATAATATATCAGGGAATATTTTTACAAATACAAACATAAACCACTATGAAACGTAACCCAGTGAACATCATCATTCAACACAATCCTTGTTGACATCTAAAGCTCACCAAATCGATTCACATCAATACCCTTCTCATTATTCTTCTTAAAGTCAATCCCGCATTGGCACAAGAACTCCACCGAATCACTTGCAAACCACAACTAGGTAAATTTCCATTCTCGTCCGAATATGTTAGCCCCGATTGAATCAATTTCAACATATCGACATTATCTTTCAACGTCTAGTAGTTATAATTGTTTATATTCTTGAAAGTCCCAACCAGACGCAAAACAACGCCAGGAAACTCAGTATCCATGGCTATGTAATTATACTTATCAACAATTTCATGAATTAAAGCAAATTCCTCTTCCAGATTATCATTCCACACCTCTCAAATGTAAATTGAATCACCCTTGGGCAAAACTGACATTTTGAAAACCAAAAATCAAATCTAAACCAAAAAATTCGACGGAAGTACTATAAGAACCCAATCCGTAAGCAAAGCATAAGTAAAAGGAAACCTCAAGGCCTTAACCGAGTTACCGCTGTTGCCACAAACATTGACGTTTCAA
Organism: Pistacia vera; assembly: GCF_008641045.1. Taxonomy (NCBI): domain Eukaryota; kingdom Viridiplantae; phylum Streptophyta; class Magnoliopsida; order Sapindales; family Anacardiaceae; genus Pistacia; species Pistacia vera. The sequence continues at coordinate 595,443 of NW_022195028.1, read as the reverse complement.
TCCTCTTTTACGAGATCTCTCTCTTCGTCTTGCAAAATCGAACTCTTTAAGAAACTAAAATCTTCATCAAGAAATCTGAACTTAAATGCATCACAATAGACTTCTCGAGTGTTCAAGAACATGCGTGAGACAAAATCAAAAGCTTTATCTCTTTCCTTTTCAACTGAAACAAGGGTAGATTTTAGCTTGCTATTGCAGTCCCACAATTCTTTCTCCTTTCTTTCAAGAACATAATTTTCTAACTTTGCATTTGATGATTGTTCAATAATTGATAATTTCTTCTTATGAAACCTCGATTCATTCATAACTTATGCTATCTGTTTCTCCAAATCCATTATTTCCTCTGTGATTTTGGCCGTGTGAACAACAAATCTTTTTTTGTTTGTTTCCAAATTTGCAATGACTTTATCGGAGGCCAACCATCACCTCCTGATTTCCAAATAAGCCATCACTCTCTGTTCCACAAACATGTCAACAACAACAACAATATAATTTTTTTTTTAATAAACTAAAAGTAAACCAAATTCATCAATTTTAAATCACAGAATTCACCTCTTCTGATGTAAGTTCTTCAAGATCTTTTTTAGACATTGTCTTTAAACTGTTGGGAGGAATTGAAACGTGAGCTTCCTCATCACACACCTTTTTACGCTTACTTCGCCTGATCAGTGGCAGCTCTTCTATATCTTCATCTTTATCTTCAATTTCAAATGTAGATGGTGTCGCAGAAATAGGGCCCATCAATTTGGGCGTAGAAGTTGATATTAAAGCTGCTGAATTTGGGGAAGCTTTTTTGATATCCACTATAACCAGGGGAAAAAAAAGCTACACGAGAAACAATTAATAAATAAATGAAAACTGATTGTGTAAAAAATTGCAATACCTCTTTTGAATTGAAGAATCGAGTATTTCTCCAACATATCGAAAACATCAAATGTTTGTTTATTGTGAATAAAATTCTCCAATTTTTGGATGCTAGATTGGTTTACATCTATTTTCTCGAGATTGTGGTGGGTTATTTTAGCTTTTGTCCATTCTATGGGTAATCCACCCCAACCTTTTTTGCAACCCAACAGAAAATATCTATCATTCCATCCAGGCACTTTATTTGATAATCCAGTTAACAATCCTCAACCTTTTCTACCATCGATAAAATAGAACGGACTATTCAACCTCTTTTTCAATGCATAGAAGTAGTTAAAAATATAAAACATGGGTAGAATATCATGCATCAAACATAAAGCTTCAAAACCCAAAACTATTTTCTAGGCATTGGGATGGAGCTGACTGGGTGTAACGTTATAAGAAATCATGACTTCTTCGACAAATGAAGAGAAAGGAGGAACAAGACCACACTAGAGAAAAACTTCAAAAAATGTGAAAAACCCAGGCGGGGGATGTGAATCTAAAAAAAAATTAAAACCATCGCATGGTAATAAATCAAAAACATCGCTGATATTGTAATGTTTTCAAAATTGCAAAAGATCAGCACAGGTAATTGTGCTAGGAATTTCTATAAGCAACATTGTCAGATAGAAAAATGAGATGCAAATAAAGCCCAATAAGAAAAACTGAAATTACCCACAAATTGTTAGTTAATATAATGCAATTAAAAACAAAGTTGAACGGTGATGTGAGTTGATAAAAAACAATAAATTTAGTCAGTAAAGTAATATAATTCAGTTTGTTGATACATACGAAAGCTTTTGAAGTGCAATTGTGATTACAGAATCAACGAAAAAAATGCCCTTAATCCCTAATTTTCTTTTAAAGACGATGAAAATGTTAAACGACAACGTTTTAACCAAGCGAACGATATCCAACTCCAAATATAATTATTCCTGATAAAAAACTTATCGTAGTCATTTAAAATAGAAACAAAATATTTAATAATTTAACAACTATAATTAATTATGAACTTCATGGTTTCATTATTGTTTAAAAAAATATATAAAGATTTCAAGATATAAAAATATATCGAACTATTAATTTCCTAATGATTTATTTTGTAAAATTTAATTTGCTCATATTGCATTGCAAGTGAGATGAATCTAATCCTATAAATAAATAGTGAGGTATAATGCATGGCATATATATATATATAGAAATTATTGAAATTAATAACATTGCTATATATATATGTGTGTGTGTGTGTGTGTGTGTGTGTGTGTGTGTAGAGAGAGAGAGAGAGAGAGAGAGAGAGATTTATCTGAACGTTAGACTACTGTTATCTTATATATGGTGTGTTTGATCTACTTTAAGGTTTAGATTTTCTTTAATCTTTATATCGTGCTGCTTTCGTTTCTTAAATAATTTATGCATAATAATATTTATATGCATCTTACTAATGTATTTCTCTTACATCTTTGTTTTATTGTTCTTTAATGTGGATATATACAATTGGATGAAACGATTGCTCCTTATAGTTAAAGTGCAGTTCCCATTAAAGGTAATGAATATATTCTTTCTGTGAACTATTTTTGTACAATTGTTAAATTGAATATTGATTGTGATATAAAATTCAAATTACTCAAGTTTTTTAATACAGGTGAATTTGATGATTTTAATTTTTGAAAATATTTATATAAATTCTTGGAAAACCAATAAAGTACAAAATGAAAACTTCGTGGTTCATCATAATTTTTCATTAGAATTGTAATCAATTAAGATTTCCATGAGATCAAAATTTAATTGATGAACCATTTACTTATATACAATGGGCCTGTAGAATTGTGACGAGTTAATTAGAATACCATAATATAAGAATAATTGTAATAGATGCAAGTATCTTTTTGGTTATAATGTCAGAGTTGAAAGTTATTCTTAGTTGTCAAAACAACAAATGCATGATATACTTTTGGTAAACCATTGCCGAACCAACAATTTATTCATAGTTATAATAATAAATGTCGCCTTTGTTTGGAAATCTCTTTGTTGCCGAACCATTTTAATGCGTGGCTATAACAGATGAAACTCTGTTTCAGTTCAAATCTTATTGTAAAACCATAATATTCTATGCTATAAAGTTTTAATAAAACATTTGTCGATCCATAAATTTACATAAAAAACTGTAGTAAATCATTTGTTATTGTTAAATAATGAAGTCTGCGACGTAATTTTAAATCCAAGCAAAAACGTTGTCGTTTTGTTCATTAAACTCTAGTTGATCTCAGCCTTCGATTAAGCATGATCCAATGGCTTCAACACAGTCAGAGGTCAACGATATAAAAAGGCTGTTTGTTTTAGGGTTTAGTTAGTTTTCATTCTTCTATTTCTCTCTTTGTAAAACACGATAGTAGCCTGGGTTAGGGTTATTCATTCCAGTTTTGATTCTCCTTTGTGTAGTCTGTTTAGAGTATTGATTGAGGGTTGGAAATTCCTTCAAGGGTTGTGAGTACTCTGGTGAGTATGTAGATTTACTAGTATAAAGGGAATAGGGATGAATGATCATTTGTGTTGTTGATTGAGAGGGAAGTTGATTGTAATCTATGTTGTTTGAAGTGATTAATCAAAGTGCAACAAGCTTCATATTCTGGAGTTCAACGTGGATGTAACTTGTTCTACATAGAACAAGCGAACCACGGTATATCTTGTGTGATTGTTGATTTCTTGTCTTGTTAATTTGTTTTGATCTAAAATTGATTTGGTGATTTGAGAAGATTATGATTACTTTACAACAGTGGTATTAGAGCCAACACTATAGGGTTTAGATATTCTTGAAATCGATCCAAATTAGGCAGAATCATGAAATTAGGGTTTTGACAAATTTGGGGGTTTTTCGATTTAGGGTTTTTCTTGATCTCTAGGGTCCTTAATCTTTAGTCTTCGGTTAAAATCTTGAACATTAGAAGTGGTTTCGTGTCACAAGAAGGTCAAATCAAACAGAGTTAGTCAAAGATCAAGAAACTGAATCTTAGAGTTTCTCACTGGAAAGATAATGAGCACTACTACACGTGTAGAAATATCCCAGTACGATGGGAAGATGGACTTCAATACCTGGCAGAAGAAGATGAAGGCGCTTCTATCTCACAATAAGGTGGTAATAGCGCTAGAGGAAGATGGAACCAAGTTGTCCGAGGAAAAGATGAAAAAGAAAGCAGAGATAGACGAAGAAGCTTACAATCTAATAATCATGAATCTATCAAACAATGTTCTGCGGAAAGTTGATGGTATGGAGACACCGATCGAGCTTTAGGGTAAACTAGAAACTTTATATGCATTGAAATCTGCTCCTAATTTAGCATTCTTGAAAGGTGTTCTATTTTCTTATAAAATGGATGCCTCTAAGTCATTAGAAGAAAATTTAGATGAATTTTTAAAAATGACATTAGTGCTAAAAAGGAGTGATCAGGAACTAGGGGATTCTAGCCTTGCAATGATTCTGTTGAATTCTTTATCTGATGAATATTTAGTAGTAAAAAATGCATTGCAGTACACTGGAACAATCCCTAGTGTAGATCTGATAATGGCTGGCCTAAAATCTAGAGAACTAGAGTTAAAAATACAAAAAAGAAATGGGAATAACCTCTTTGTAAAAGGCAGACAAGAAACTGGACACTTAGGCAAAGAGAATGAAAAAACTGTCCAACAGAATTTAGGTTTAAAGAATAAGAAGAAAAAGAAACCCTATAACAACAAACCTAAATCAGAGACAAGAAAATGCATCCACTGTAACAAGTCTGGACACATTAAAAAGAATTGTTATGATTGGATTAGGAAGCAAAAACAAACTAGTATTGAGAGTAACTGAGCATCCTTTAGTAATAGCTTTGAAATCACTGCAGCCTTTACTGTGTCTAGTTCTAAAATTGCCAATGAATAGGTGCTAGACTTAGGATGTTCTTTTCATATGAGTCCTAACAAAACCTGGTTCCAAAACCTTATAACTGGTTAACCTGAAATGGTGTTTATGGGAAACAATCACTCATGTAGGGTTCAAGGGATTGGTAATATTACCATTAGACTTAAAAGTGGCAAACACATAATGTTAACCAGAGTAAGGTATATACCAGAGCTTAAGCGTAATTTGATCTCATTAGGCACACTGGATGAAGCTGGCTGTAGCTATAGGACTGAAAATTGTTGCATTACTGTTTACAAGAATGATCAAATTATGTTTGAAGGTGTTAAAAGGCATGGTCTGTACATATTGTGTGGTGAATACTATTAGTTGAATCTTAACTCTGCTTTTATATCTACTAACATTTCAATTGCAGAAAAATGACACTTGAGGATGGGCCATATAGGCCAAACTGGTATGAGCTATCTTAAACAGTAAGGATACTTTGGTAATGAAAATGTGTCAGATTTAGGATTTTGTGAAACCTGTGTCATGGGTAAGCAGCACATACTAAGCTTCCCAAAAGGAACTCACCTGTTTGTGAATTGTTTAGAATACCTTCATGCTGACCTTTGGGGTCTTGAAAGAGTCAAAACACATGGGGGGAATAGTTATTTTCTAGCTATAGTGGATGATTTTAGTAGGAAGGTATGGGTTTATCTCCTTAGGTCCAAAGATGAGGCATTAAGTAAGTTTAAGGGTTGGAAGACTTTAGTAGAAAACCAACTGGAGAAAAAAGTGAAAGCACTCAGAACTGACAATGGTTTGGAGTTTTGTAATACTGAGTTTGATGCATACTGCAGAGACCAGGGTATTATGAGACATAGGACAGTTAGGAGAACTCCCCAACAAAACGGAGTTGCTGAGAGGATGAATAGGATGCTGTTAGAGAAGGTCAGATGCCTCCTTTTCACAGCAGGACTACCTAAGTCCTTTTGGGGGGAGGCTTTAAGCAATGCCGCCTATTTAGTAAATAGGACTCCCTCTAGTGCAACTAGTTTCTTATGCCCTGAAGGAAGATGGACATGAAGAAAACCCTCACTTAGCCACCTAAGAGTATTCGGATGTGTAGCCTATGCACACACAACAGATGGAAAATTAGAACCAAGGTCCCTAAGATGTGTGTTTTTGGGGTATCAAGAAGGGACCAAGGGATATAGGCTGTGAGAGAGAGAAACTCCAAGGGTTAAGGTCATCATCAGTAGAGATGTTGTATTTAACGAATGTGTGTTTCCTTGTAGGGTTACTAACACCAATGGAGGTACCTCAAGCCACCAAGTGGAGACTTCACAGCAAATCAAGAGCACTTAGTTTGAGGTGGAGTCAACCAACCACCAGGAACCTGAAATCAACAATCAAGGACCAGAATCTGAACCTGTGCACACTACAACTGATACTGAACATGATGATGAAGAAGAAAATGAGGAAAACATTGAGAATGCCCAACAAGAAGATCTGGCACAGTACCAACTGGCAAGAGATAGAACAAGGAGGGAAATAAGACCACCTGCAACGTTAAGTTATGTAGATCTCATCTACACAGCCCTGCTTGCTAGTGTAGAGATTTAGAGGACAGAACTTGACTCCTACGAATAGACCATAAACTCAAAAGATAGAAAAAATTGGCTCACTGCCATGAATGAGGAAATGGACTCCCTAAGGTAGAACAAAACCTAGATTTTGGTCCCAGAACCCAAAGATGTCAAGCTAGTGGACTGCAAGTGGCTGTACAAGCTAAAAGAGGGCATTGACAAGTCTGACCCACCAAGGTATAAGGCCAGGTTAGTGGCCAAAGGCTACACCCAACGAGCAGGTATAGACTTTACTGAGATTTTTTCCCCTATTGTTAAATTCAAAACTATAAGATTGATGTTATCTATAGTAGCTCATTATGATTTAGAATTAGAGCAGTTAGATGTGAAAACAGCATTTTTGCATGGGGAATTAGAAGAACAGATTTATATGAGCCAACCTATAGGGTTTAGGAATAAACAGTTTCCTAATCATGTATGTTTGCTGCATAAATCTCTGTATGGACTCAAATAGTCACTTAGGCAGTGGTACAAGAGGTTTGACTCTTTTGTAGTAGGTATAGGATTTACTAGAAGTGAGCATGATAACTATTTTTATTTTGCACATGTGGATACAAATCCTGTATATTTGTTATTATACGTTGATGACATGTTATTAATTAGTAAATCCAAGGTCCAAATTCAGGAGTTGAAAGGAAAAATGCATGCTGAATTTGACATGAAGTATTTAGGCTATGCAAAGAAAATATTAGGAATGCTAATAGAAAGAAATAGAAAAGATTACAGTTTAAAACTTCACCAAATGCCTTATCTGCAGAAATTTGTGTTAAAATTTGGAATGAATGACTCTAAATGTGCCTCAAGGCCCCTAGCTAGTCACTTCATCCTTAGTAAAGCCCAAAGCCCGAAAACAGAACCTGAATGATTAAAGATGGAATCTATACCATATGCAAATGCTATTGGCTCTGTTATGTATTCTATGATTAGTACAAGAGCTGACTTATCATATTCAATATCACTTATAAGTAGATTTATATCGAATCTTGGATGTGATCATTGGAATGCCTTAAAATGGCTTCTTAGGTATATTAAAAGTGCTGTGCATGTTGGGCTGAATTTCTGTAAAAGAAACTCCTCACTTGATCTGGCTAGGTATGTAGATTCTGACTTTGCAGGTGATAGAGACTCCCAGAAATCCACAATAGCTTACTAGTTTACCTTGGGAGACAACTGCATTAGTTGGAAGTCCCAATTACAGCCACTGGTAGCACTGTCCACAACTGAAGCGGAATATGTAGCTGTCACCGATGCATTCAAAGAATCCATATGGCTTCAAGGGTTCTTAAAAGAGGCCAAGCTGCTGGATGGAACTGTGACTGTCTATTCAGACAGACAGAGTGCCATTCATTTGGGACAGAATCCCGTGTACCATGAGAGAACCAAACACGTTGACGTAAGGTACCATTTTGTGAGGGATATGATCTCCAAAAGAAAATTGAACCTGCTGAAGATCCCAACCAAAAACAACCTAACAGACATGGGAACCAAGGTTGTAACACTTGCAAAGTTCAAGCAGTGCTTGAACTTATTGCATGTGGGATAACCTATCATAACCAAGAAGAAATATGGGAACTGCTTGTTGCACAAAAGAAGATACTGCCAGAAGAGACAGCCACAGACTTAAAGGTGGAGATTGTTAAATAATGAAGTCTGTGACGTCGTTTTAAAGCCAAGCAAAAATGCTGTCGTTTTGTTCATTAAACTCCAGTTGATCTCAGCCTTTGATTAAGCATGATCCAATGGCTTCAACAAATTCAGAGGTCAACGATATAAAAAGGCTGTTTGTTTTAGGGTTTAGTTAGTTTTCATTCTTCTATTTCTCTCTCTGTAAAACACGATAGTAGCCTGGGTTAGGGTTATTCATTCTAGTTTTGATTCTCCTTTGTGTAGTCTGTTTAGAGTATTGATTGAGGGTTGGAAATTCCTTCAAGGGTTGTGAGTACTCTGGTGAGTGTGCAGATTTACTAGTATAAAGGGAATAGGGGTGAATGATCATTTGTGTTGTTGATTGAGAGGGAAGTTGATTGTAATCTGTGTTGTTTGAAGTGATTAATCAAAGTGCACCGAGCTCCATATTCTGGAGTTCAACGTGGATGTAACTTGTTCTACATAGAACAAGTGAACCACGATATATCTTGTGTGATTGTTGATTTCTTGTCTTGTTTGTTTTGATCTGAAATCGATGTGGTGATTTGAGAAGATTAGGATTAGTTTACAACAGTTATCAATTTTTGCATGCAATTATAATAATTTGGACTCAACAAAGCTGAAAAAAGAATGCAATTAACAGAATATATTTTTTGTTTTGGTCAGGTACAAGATTGTAAGATGGTTCTTACAAATCAAGATGCAGTAGCTATACAGTCATATATTTAGGAATTATGTTTACAAGTGATTGAAAACTACAAATTGGAATATGATTATGGAAAAATAAGTGTCATTGATTTGAGAACAAAAGTATGCAAGGAGAATAGAAAATTGAGAATATTTATATGGAACAAAAAAAGGCCTAAATTTGCAAAGCCAATTAGAAAGTCAATCTCCAGAAAGAAAAAAGGTATTTAATATTAGAACTTCATATAATTATTATCTAGAGAGTAAACGAGTTCAGTCTATATCTTTGTTGTTTTAGTTATTTATCAACTATAAATTGGTGTTTTGATGTATGAACTTCACAGCAAAATGATCCATAATAAACTTCCAAACAAAAATAACTAGCTTATTTATTTTGGTATAGTCATACAATTATGTTGTATATTACATGGTTGTCAATACTTTTTTGATAGATATGAAATAATTGTTGAGCGAATTAATTTATGTTTTCTTTAATGATATAATTTGTTGTGTAATATAGTCTCAATCATATTATTATTATTTTGAATTCCAGGTGACACATCTGAAAAGCAAAAACAATGTGTATCGAAGACAAAGAAAGATCCAATAATTTCTTCAAATACTTCTATAAATATAAATGAGATATTTAATTATTGTTTTTGCCTTCTGGGTAAGTTTTTCTATTATATAATTTGTTGCATGGTATAGTATTAATTCTATTATTATTATTTTGAAATCCATATGAGAGATCTGAAAAACAGAAACAATGTGTATCAAACACAGCGAAGGGTTCAACAAGTTCTTCAAATGCTTCTGTACATGTAAATGAGATACGCGAGGAAAATAGAACGGAGGGGATGTCTAAATTAAAAAGGAAGAGAGGTAAAAAATATCATATTAGTGGTTACCTATGTTTTTTAGATTATGATGAGTTAAATTGGTTGATTAAATCTATGTTTTTCAGGTGCTTCTCCATGTGCAGATCTTGATTCTAATAGTCCAATTACTAATGCAGAACAATACAATCATGAGTTTTGAATCTGACAACATACATTCAAACATTCAATTTTTTATATTTTAAAAACATAATATTATTTCATTACATTGTAAAAATAAAGGTGTGGAACTTTGCCGAACCATTTTTAACATTTCAAGTGTTGTTGAATATTGTGATGACCTTTTTTCATCATTTTCATTCCTAGGCCAGACATTGAAAAAACAAAAGAAATCTTTATCAGAGACAAATAGAGGTTCAAAATCTCACTCAACAGAAAGAGGTAACAAATGTCATAATAATTTCTTTAAATACTTCTATAAATATAAATGAGATATTTACTTACTGTTTTTGCCTTTTGGTTAAGCTCTTCTATTATATAATTTGTTGCATGGAATAGTATTAATTCTAATATTATTATTTTGAAATCCAGATGAGAGATCTAAAAACAAAAACAATATGTATCAAACACGAAGAAGGGTTCGACAAGTTCTTCAAATGCTTATGTAAATGTAAATGAGATACGAAAGGAAAATAGAACGGAGAGGGTGTCTAAATTAAAAAGGAAGAGAGGTTAAAAATATCATATTAGTGGTTACCTATGTTTTTTAGATTATGATAAGTTAAATTGGCTGTCTAAATCTATGTTTTTCAGGTGCTTCTCCATGTGCAGATCCTGATTCTAATATTCCAATCACTAATGCAGAACAACACAATCGTGAGTTTTGAATCTGACAATATACATTTAAACATTCAGTTTGTTATATTTCAAAAACATAATGTTATTTCATTACACTGTAAAAATAAAGGTGTGGAACTTTGCCGAACCATTTTTAACATTGCAAGTGTTGTTGAATATTGTGATGACCTTTTTTCATTATTTTCATTCCTAGGTCAAACATTGAAAAAACAAAAGAAATCTTTATCAAAGACAAATAGAGGTTCAAAATCTTGCTCAATAGAAAGAGATAACGAATGTCATATTGTTAGTTAGACATATTTAAATGTTAACTCAAATATTAAAGTTACTTGGAAAAAAAATTGTCATTGTGAGTTTCCAAATTAACAGAACACATCTAAGTATTAACTTTATTACTTTCTAAAAATATCACGGTATTTCTTTGCACATTGGCAAAAGAGTCCTGGAACTTTGGCGAACCATCCTACAAGTGCATTCATTGTGGATCAATCATGTGGTATGAAGAGCGAACTGTTAAGAACCAAGAGCCAGCCATCCCTTTGTTTTCATTATGTTGTTGGATAGCAAAGTTCGGTTATCGTTTTTGAAAGAATCGCCAGAACCATTAAAAGGTTTCTTGGATGTGGGTAGTGGTAACAAGGGGATTAGTTTCAGAAGCAAAATAAGGATATACAATTCATTGTTCTCATTTAAATCAATGAGAGGGCATGTTGACCATGAGATTAACCAAGGGGGTGGTCCATATGTTTTCAAACTTTGTGGACAGAATTACCACCGAATAGGATCATTACTTCCACCTGAAGGAAGGAAACCTCAGTTTGTGCAGCTTTATATTTATGACACAAAATATGAAACTAGTCATAGAGTAACTTCTATACGAGATAATACAGTCGATGGTACTGTTGAAAGGGAATTAGTGCAGGAATTGCAATTGATATTTGATGCCAACCATGAATAGGTTAAAAGTTTTCATTCTGTCAGGAACCATATGCATTGGAATGATATTAGAAATATGCATTTGCGGTTAAAAGAGAAAAGGGAAAAAGATGGAAGACAATAGAATTTGCCAACTACATATGAAATTGCAGGTTTAATTGTTGGTGATATTAGAATTTCAGAAACTGGAAAAGATGTCATTGTTCATCATTCAAAAAAGGGTCTTAAAAAAATTTATGACTTGCATCGAAGCTTTATGGCATTAAGTTATCCAATATTATTCCCATATGGAGAAGATGGATACAAAGTTGACATTAATTATAAAGAGTTTCCTGACAAAAAGTCTTCAAAGAGAAATAGGTTGAGTATGAGAGAATATTATGCATTTCAGTTGTAGTGTAGATTAGATAAAGGGAATACTCTGATGAGATTAGGCAGATTATTTTTGCAATATATTGTGGATGCATATATGGCTATTGAAGAGGAAAGATTTCACTGGATTGGAAACAATCAGAAAAAATTGAGGAGTGATTTGTACAGTGGGTTGATGGATGCCATTTCAAAAGATGATGTTAATGCACAACATCTAGGGAAATCTACTTTGCTCCCTTCATCTCACACTGGTAGTCCTCGATATCGTGTTCAAAATTATCAAGATGCAATGGCGATTTACAGATGTTTTAGATATCCAGATATTTTTCTGACGTTCACCTGTAATCCCAAGTGGCCAGAGATACAATATCTATAGAATTGTATTGGACAATGTGATCAAGAAAGTAGAGTAACTACAGTTTGCAAAGTTTTTGAGATCAAATTGCTTGAGCTAATACGAGAGATAAAAAAAGATGAATATTTTTGTGAAACAGTGGCAAGTAAGTAATCCAATGAATAATATTTCTACTTTCTTTAAAAAATTTGGTTCATTGATAATTTATGATATGAAATTATATTATACCAACTATTGCTGAACATGTTATAATTGTTTTTTGTCAGTTATCTACACTATCGAGTTCCAAAAGAGAGGCCTCCCACATGCTCATATATTCGTTTTTCCTCATTCCGAATATAAGAATCCTTCGGCATCCAAAATAGATGAAATAGTTTTTGCTGAAATACCAAATAAGGAAACTGATCGTGTTGCCTTTGCAACTATCGAGAATCACACGATCCACGGTCTGTGCGGTGATGTTAAAAAGAATTCACCATGTATGGAGAGAGGAAAATGTAAAAAATATTTTCCAAAGAAATTTGTTGCTCAAACATCTATGGATGACAACGGATACCCAATGTACAGAAGACAGAATAATGGAGCATTTGTTGAGAAAAATAGAATCAAACTGGATAATTGTTTTGTTGTTCCTTATAATAGGAATCTTTTGGTTAAGTTTGATGCTCAATAAATATTGAAATATGTAATCAACATAGATCAATCAAGTATCTATTCAAGTATTTCAACAAAGGGCCAGATAGAACGAGAGTTTCTATGGGAATTAAAAACAATGGTCAACAGAACAATCAATGCGAGATGTTACAAAACAAAAATGAAATAAAGGCATATCTGGACTGCAGGTGTGTACAAAATACATCAAATATAATGTTTTTATATTGTTTGTTCATGCTTGTTATAAATATAATATTAATTGATTCAATCAAAAACATTATAGATATATCTCTTCTATGGAAGCTTGTTAGAGGATATTTCAATTGACATGCATTACAGAGAACTGGCTACTGAAAGATTGCCATTCCACTTAGAGAATGAACAAACATTTATTTTTTATCCAAGTGTTTGGTTAAGCTTTTGGAAATCAAGGTTCTTACGCAAACGAAATTGATTGAGTGGATGAAGTGTAATCAACGATATCATTCCGCAAGATCATTGACTTATCCTGATTCTCCAAGCAAATGGATTTGGAAGGATACAGAAAGACAATGGTCCTCATGACAAAAATCAAGGTGTATTGGCCAAGTGTATTTTGCATTTTTAGGGTTTGGTGAGAAATATTGTTTGCAAATGCTTCTAAACTTTGTAAGAGGAGCAACATCATTTGAAGATATTCAAACTGTCAATGGAGAAATATTCAGTACATTCAAAGATGCATATTATGCATTAGGATAGCTGGATGATGATAAAGAGTGGAATGATTGCTTGGATGAAGAATCAATGTGGGCTTTCGGAAGACAGTTAAGACACCTCTTTGTAACTATTCTTGTATATAATGAAGTGGTGAGTCCAAAAGACTTGTGGAGAGCAAATGCAGAACGCCTATCTAAAGACATTCCCTCTATTCTTAAACAAAAAATGCGGATGACAGAATTGAGATGCACTGAGGAACAGATTCATAATCATGCATTGTTCGAGGTTGAAGAGCTAATGAAAAAGGCAGGAAAATCCTTGGCTGATTTCCTTGGAATGCCAATTCCAAACTGTTCATTTTTAAGAATTCACAGAATAGATTAATCGCTGAGAAATTAGATTATGATATCAACAACATCAAAACATTGCATAATGATTTGTACAAGGGTCTCAACAATGGTCAGAGAAGCATATACGATTCAATCCTTGATTTCGTCAACAATCAAAGTGAAACACCATTTTTTGTTTACGGACATGGTGGAACAGGCAAAACCTTCCTATGGTCAACAATCGTAGCCAAATTAAGATCCGAGGGTAAAATTGTACTGGTTATAGCTACATCAGGAATTGCTGCTATCCGGTGGAAGAACAATACATTCACATTTTTGAATTCCTTTAGATATCACAGAGGAAAGTACATGTGATATCAGAAAGGGGACACAATTGGCAAAACTACTCGAGCAAACAACTTTGATCATTTGGGATGAAGCACCCATGGCAAATAGGTATTTCTTTGAAGCTCTTGACAATACTCTAAAAGATATTTTTTCTGAAAAAGATCAATCAAATGCAAATAGAATATTTAGAGGCCTCATTGTTGCCTTGGGTAGTGATTTCAGACAGATTCTACCATTTATAATAAAAGGGAAAAAACATGACATAATACAAGCCTGTTTATCATCATCTACCCTTTGGAAACATGTAACAGTGTTGAGACTTACAGAGAACGTCAGATTGAAGACAAACTTGGTAAACCTAACAGAATTGGATCACTTGAAGACTTTTGACAAATGGTTACTTGATATTGGAGAAGGAGTGGACATTGCAGAAGATGAGAGTTACATCCAAATACCTGAAGACTTGAAAATCGATCAACATACCAGTCACGAAGAAACAATTATGAATGCTATTTTTTCCAGATTTATCTGCTCAGATAAATAATGTTGACTATATGAGAGAGAGAGAGAAAGAGAGAGAGAGAGAGAGAGAAAGAGAGAGAGAGAGAGAGAGAGAGCAATATTGACACCCAAAAATGAGATAGTACATAGATTGAACAACTATATCACCCAGAGTCTGCCAACAAATGGAAAGACGTATTTTAGCTCAGATAGCACTTTCAAAGTAGCAGGTATCTCAAACAATGATGACATTCTCTATCCGACCAAATTTCTTAATTCTTTGATGTGCTCCGGCATGCCCAAACATGAATTGCATCTAAAAATTGGCATTCCAATTATGTTGCTGCGTAATTTGAATCAATCTGATGGTCTTTGCAATGGAACCATATTGATTATAACTCATTTAGGAAAGTGGTCCATATAAGCAGTGATTATTACCAGGTTAAATATTGGGGATATTGTTACAATTCCTAGAATAATAATGTCGAATGCAGATATGAAGTGGCCTTTTAGGTTGAAGAGAAGACGGTTACCTATGACAGTTAGTTTCTGTATGACAATAAACAAAAGCCAAGGTTAATCACTCAAAACAGTAGGATTGTATATGAAACATCAGGTCTTTACACATGGTCAATTATACGTCGTACTATCAAGAGTAACCTTAAGACAAGGTATCAAGATTCTACTAGCCCTGCAACGAGATGAACCGACAGAGACATTGACAAATATTGTTTTCAAGGAAGTGTTTAACTGAAGGGATTGATATGTTGTATATAATATAAAGCATTGTTTATAACAGAGAGGATTGATACATTGTATATAATATAAGACATTGTTTATGAGAGATTAATGTGAAAAATTAATAATATTTATATGAATGTGAAAAGGTCACATTAAATGTTTAAATATATATAGAAACATAAATTCCTTGATACAAAGATATTTATACATTTTATATTATTATTGTTAGATACGATGAATGCTACATTATATGTATTATGTGTTATAAATACATATTTTTTTACATACGCAACTCGACCACAAACTCTTGCACGAATACATCATCAAGATATTTAACATCAATATTACAATTAAATAGTTTAAATATTTACAGAAGTAACATTACATGGGCTGGAGGCTTTTTTTCACATACACAAAAATTAGTGTCAACTAAATACATCCACGTCCATAATAATAACACAACTATAAACACTTCCTGGCAAATATTGTCAAAATATTGGCAAATACTATCAAAATATTGTCAAAATACTTAACAAACAGTTTAAAAATTTATAGAAGTGGCATTAAGTGGACCAGAGAAAGGTACAATAGAACTACAGTCAATATAATCTCTATTAGGCGGCATCTTCTCATTTTTCAACACAATTGTCTCTAAAACACTAGAATCTTCATTTGGGAATGTGTGCTTAAATTCTTTGACACAAGCTTTTCTGGTGGCCAAAAACATTTCTGACACCGAATCATAAGCCTCTTCTTTATCTTTCTCAACTTGTGCAATTAAAGATTTGATATTATCATTTTCTTCAAACAATTCATTACTTTTCTTTTTAAAGACTTCCTTTTCCTACTGCTCATTTGCAAAAGATTGTTCAGCATTTCTAAATGATTCTTGACAGTGTTTTAATTCGGTTTTGACCTTTTCAAATGCCTCCTTTGAAATTTTCAACTGTTCTTCCAATTTGTGAACCTCGGAAATCACATCTTCCTTTTGTTTTTTCAAATCTGAGATCACATCTTCTGAAACAAGCCAACGTTCTCTGATTTTTAAGAAACCTTCATAAGCCTATTTCAAAAACAATGAAACAACGTTAACATCGTCGCGCCAAATAAAGTATATATTCACATGATAAAGTGAAATAAACGTTAGCTCTTTCCTTAGGCTGAATGTTTTGCTGTCTAGCTCTTCTTTAGAAAGATTTTTCCATTTTCATTCAGAATTCGTATTTGAACCCTCTTGTTGACAGGTTTTCTGCTGTTTCAACAATTTATGTAATGGAATTTCTTCTAACTGATTATCTTCTTCTTCAATCAATTTAACATGGCATGAACCAGAATTAGGTTGCATAGAATTGGATACTAAAGCAGGTAAAACAAGAGTTTGTAAAGGCATTAACAATTCTGACTTGGTTGCTTGATCCTCCTTTATACAGAACTTCAGAATAAAGTTCATCAAGTTTTTAGGAGCCATTACTACAATGAAAAAAAATACCATCAAATAAAAAAAAATAGAGAAAACAGACAATCAGTCAACTTAATAGAAATTATAAGACTTTGTTATTACTTGGGAGACATTTATTCTTCGTGATACGTGATAGAGACACAATATTACAACTGGTGATTTTGATTCAAAAATAGAATAACATGTGAGCACTATATCAAACTGCTATTAATATACTCACCGTATATGACTCCAACTGCTACAATTCTCATTAAAACAACAGTATCTCATATGTACTACAGAGAACACCAAAACCTTAGCAAGTGTTCCGAAAAATAAATAGATAATTAGATGATAACAATGATGGTAACTTCTGAAGCATTTATACCACTGGCATTTCATAACATCAATTCATAAAACAACGAAAGTATTATAATATACACTAAATACAACAAGATAATAAACAAAATTGTAATGAGAAAAACACCCATTTCAGTAGTAGATTTACCGAGAACATAATGTGCAACGCGACTACCAGAACAATAAATAAACAACCTGACCTGAACAAACAAAATCGTAATAAGAAAGACACCAATTTCAGGAGTAAATTCACTGAGAAAATAATCTACAACATGACTACCAGAGAAACCAATAAACAACCTGAGCACAACAAATTATCAGCACAACCATCTAACAACAACTTCTTATAACAATAATAACAAATCTCAGACTCTATAAGAATAACATGCACTTTAATCAAAGTTAAAATCAATGGCAAATTAATTAGACAAATGTAAAATAAAAAAAGACATCGTCACTGTAACTAAAAAAAATTTACTTTACTTATCTCAACTTCAATCAACGAGAAAAGATGAACGTGGAAAACGTGACAAATGAACTGGTACAAATGCCTTTAATGCCGAAACTGATAGAGAAAACCCTAAATCCCCAAATTTACTTCAAGTAAAATACTGAACATTAAATCTGCATATATACTTTAACTATTAACAACATTTTAAATGACAACGTTTTTCATCATTTACGAATTTTACAAAGCCAAAATGACAGTGCACTGTAAAACTTTATTATTACCATTTCAGCTGAACAATATCACTATAACTTAACATAAAAGTATAAAAGAAGGGAAAATAAAAAATTCCTTCAAAATCTCACTATCAAATACTAAACCTGACAATAGAAATGAATTTGACACTAACAATTACAAAAACAATAGAATTTCAAATTCAATAATATAAGCAATAATGATTCCATAAATACAATAACATGAATTTGAAACAGCATATTGAAAATAGAGAAATCCTTATAATTTAATTGTAATGACATAAATGATAGATAAAATACGCAATTGCGTGTTACTTTGAAACCACTTCATTTTGAAATAACATTAATGGACAACAAAAGATCAACTTGAAGCAACAGAAAGTAAAATTTTACCATATGTACATAATTATGCAGACAAATAATACTTTTCCCATGGGAGAAGATCATCATGCAAGTATTACAATGTTGACGACCGAAAACGAAAGTGTTAGGAGGAAGACAACCTAAAACACAATGGACCAATTCTATATATCCTTATTCAACAACATATTATGTAGATATTACATACAAGCAAAACAAAATGTTAAAATTACAGTCTCTACAATGTTCTAATCAAAGAGCAAGAGACCTTACCTCTTCCATTTTCCATAGGCCTTCCTCATACTTGTAGCACCTCATAAAGCTTTCATCACTTCGAGTGCTAACACATGATGCATGAGTGCTCAGTACATGTTAAGAACTCACGTAATCGAGCAGCCTTCTGCAAGATAATTTTATCTAGTTAATAATTTTATCGGGCATTAGTGGAGGAAGCAGTGGACCTTCTATAGGAAGGTAATGTGATATGTTGAGGACTTCCAGGTTTGGTAGGTCATCCAATATAAGCATTAAGGCATCCTTAACTATCACTGAGCATCTCAAGCTCAAAATCTTCAAATTTGGAAGAAATTTGGCTATCGTAGAAGCAAAGAGAATGTCAAAAGGACCCATGACCTAAGTTCACTGAAGTTCTTGCAATTTAGGGCTATTTCCTCTATAAGATAAGGCAGATTTACTATACTAGGCATTGTCAGAGATTCAAGACATCTCCATGTATGAATGGCCTTACAAATTACATCTTTCTTTATTTTGTTCCAAGATAGCATAACGAGACCCCTCAGCTGGGGGCACCTGTAGACAACAATATATGGTGGGTTACTTCCCAATTCACTGTACCAAAAAGAAAATTAAAGATGATGATCACTGGTATCAAAGGCAATGCCAAAGACTTAGTCAATAAACAGCGAGAATAAAAAAAATTACCTTTCAGCAAGATTTTAATAGAAACATAAAAACATTACCTTTCAACAATATAAGTAAATTGTTCATCCCCTACATACAAATTGAAGTGAAAAATCAAGGTTCTTATGTTTCCCTAATTGAGACTCAATGAAATCTTCAACAAACGAGTCAATGCCTTATCAGAACACTCATCCATGTAAACATATGGCTCTAATGGGATTTTGATGAAATTTGATCTCAACATTGACAAATCAAGAGTTTTCCAAAGTAGAGGATCACAGCAAGCTAAACGCCATGACTTACAAACGTGAGCAATCCCTGAAGTCATTTGGAAGACATCAAAAGATTGGAAGATTTTCACCAATATGTCAATGTCTAGATCCTCCTATGTTCTTACAATAGAGGCACCCTCTTTCATTTGACCAGTTGCCCAATTATCTCACAGAACTTTCAGAGCATCAGCACACCTGCATAAGATATCCATATAATCCATGTACAATGCACAAAATATCATTCAATACATTAATTTATATGAATTTAAAAAGATTCATACTAATCGAATGTATCAAATACTTAATATACCTACGTAGAGATATAGATGAATGCAAACCCTTTACATTTAAGATAAATTAATACTTAACATTAAATGATTATGACAAAAAAAAGTTTATATTCGTTGAATAGAATAATCAATTTTTCTTGATAGAATCAACAAGGAAACAACGATATCTGATATATATATATATATAACAAAATCAAATAATTAATGTTCAACAAAATAAAAATACCATCATTAATTTACAAAAATACTAAAAATGAGATTCAAATAACAACACTAACTCTCAGTAATAATTAACATGATATTATCTACCAAATCCAAACACACATAAAACTATTCACTATCCAATATCTACACAAAAATTATATAAACCACTAAGACCATAACAACATTATAATTTCCATATACTTACACCAAAAAATCATGATTCCTTACAAAAGAACGAAAACACAACCCACAAATCTATTACAATTACCATCACAAATTGTGCAACAAATCATTGCAAAAGCAATTCAGAATAACAACAACACTCTTCAAGCAATACGATTGATGTAAGTTTTACTAATATCGTCATGTTTCGTTAATCTGTTGATTTCATTGTTTTGTTAGTCATACAAAAAACCATATTTCGACTCCCAACAATTGAAACAGATTATGCAAAATCCCTTGTGTCTTTAGTTCTTAACAATTTTCTAACACATAAAAACCAAAATACATGTTAGAATTGATATTTAACTGAACCATATTTTTTACACTTTTTTATTGTTAACTTGTTGATCATACAGGTAATGATATTATGATTACCAACTGTTGAAACTATTATTTACACTTTTTTTTTTTAGTTGTTAAGGATCTTGTGTTTGGAAAACACTTTTTTATTATTATTATTATTATTGTGGATCTTGTGTTTGAAAACCATTATTTACCTTACAATTTACAGGTGCAAATCTCTAAACGAACAAACAAACGTAAAGGAAGTCGTACATAGAAGAAACATCTTCAAATAACAACACAAACTACCAGCAATAACAACGATGGCTTTCAATTTTGAAGATCCTTGCAGAAGCAGAAAATAAGCATGCTTCACAACTTCTTGGAACACATTTGTTCTTCGTGGAACATGACAGAAATAGAGGATTACAACTACTTATTGCATCTTGCAAACAAAATAACCAGTAAACAATGTATTAAACCGTCGTTGCTCTAACACTATGCACGACAGTAGAGGTGTAAAAATTCTAATGAAATTAGTGAAACTAACCAATCAATTCCATAAAATGAAAAATTAAAGGGAAATGTGCAAGTCCATGATTCCAACTGCAACAATTCTCATTAAAAGAAGAATATTTTGGATTTGTGACAAAGATAATCAAAATCGTTTACATTGGGACAGATTAACGTCGCCAGAAAATATCACATGTCCAAGATGTAACATAGATTACCAAATAGTATGTATGAAATATAATTTTTAGTGAGTTCCTTATATGATTTATTACACATGTAAACATTTAAATGCTTTTTAATTTATTCTGAAAATAGAAATTAAAACTCATTGGATTGTCTACACACGCTTGACAAACATCAATCTAAATATATTATAATGTAAATTAACAAATTCTATAAATAAACATTCCTATCGCACATAAAAAAAACTTCCATTCTATTACCAACCAAATTAAATCCCACGTCAAACGATAACATCCATTTGGAGCATGGTTGTTGAACTTTTTTTACTATCCAACCGATATATTATAATATCATCATGACATTTCTGACTTGAATACTTAACAAAATATTTATTACGTTTACTACTGTTTTGTATCCTCTTATTAAAAAACTTATTAATGTTTTTTCGATCAACGTGTTTACTTATTATTAGACATTTATTCGTTTTCCCAAAACGCCTTTTGTATTCTCAAAAAACAAATAAATAATTTTAAAATTTAAATAAATAATTTACATAATATTAAAGTGATACCAAGAAAAATTCAGAGAAGTCATGACCAGATATTAAGATAAATCATTTTTTTTATCAACCAAATTAAATCCCATGCTGAACAATAACACCCATTTAGAGCACGGTTGTCGAACCATTATTCACTATCCAACCGATATATTATAATATCATCATGACATTTCTAACTTGAATACTTAACAAAATATTTATTACATTTGCTACCATTTCATATCCTCTTATCCAAAAAGTTATTAACTTTTTTTCAATCAACATGTTTACTTATTACTAGACGCTTATTTGTTTTGCCAAAGCACCCTTTGTATTCTCAAAAAACAAATAAATAATTTTAAATTTTAAATAAATAATTTACATAATATTAAAGTGATACGAACACAAATTCAGAGAAGTCATTGACCAGATGTTAAAATAAAATTAATAATTATACCTCTATAATTATTAATATCAATTGTACACAGATGTTATTAAATCACTCATGCAAGTTGAGAAGACTATCTGAATATTATATGGTCTAATCGTACAATCGATATTAATTTTGCAGATATGTCTTTGATATTCGATGTCATATTTTCATGCATATACATTTTTACTGCCTTTTCCAATTTAGTTTTATTATCCTTTCTATTAAACTCGTGCCAATTAGATTTTATTCTTCTTAAACAACCATGTTTATTTATTATAACATCTTTGTTTGTATTCCATCTGTTTCTTTTATATTCCTAATTAAACGAAACAAATCAAAATATGTTCTGATGTGAATCAACAAAATTTTAATTAACAAACTAAGATACTCAATAAAACATAAACAATTAAACAAGACCAATGCCGAACCGTATAAATATTTTATATTAATTGATATATTATCACATCATCACAACATCTCTGACTTGAATATTTAACAAACTATTTATTACCGTTTCCTTTAAACTGTGCCAATAAGATATCATTATTATTAGATCACCATGTTTATTTATTGTTGATCGGTGCATTGTACTATTATGTGATATTTTTGATGTGACATTACTATTAAAAATTGGGATATTAGAATTTGGTTTTAATTATGGGTTAATGTACTTACTTTTTGATTGATGTGATTGATATTTTGATGATATCTTGTATTGTGATATTTGTTGTTCTTAATGTACAGCTTTTGTTAAAATGTTGATCAAATAAATGATATTGTTTATGCAGATATTTATACGATATTAATGGAATTCATAAAAGAAGACATTTATTTTGATGAAACATGATCTGTTTTCCACTGGTTTAAAAAAATTCGTACTAATCAATTGTCTCAAATGCTTAATATACCTATATAGAAATTTACATGAATGCAGACCATTTACATTTAAATATAAGTAATACTTAACATTAAATGATTAATACAACCATCATTAATTTACAAAACTATTAAAAATCAAATTCAGATAACAACACTAACTCTCATTAATAATTAACAGAACATTATCTAAGCAGTTGAAAAACAAAAAATTAAAAAAATAAAAAATTGTTCACTACCCACACGCGAACTATATAAACCACAAATACCGTATCGACAACATAATTTCCATTTACTTGCACCCCAAAAACAGCACCAAAACATCATGATTTGTTACAAAAGAACAAAAGAACAACTCACAGGTCTATTACAATTACCATCAGAAATTCTATAATGAATCATTGTAAAAGCAACCTACAAAGATGACACTGCTTTGCAATCAATACGGTTAACATAAGTTTTACTAAAACCATTGTATTTCATTAATCTATTGATTTCATTATTTTCTTAGTCATACAGAAAATGATATTATACAAAATGGTTAAACATACAACTAATAACAATAAGATAGTGGTTTATTCCGCAGCAGTCTTATAACAACAATGGTTAACCATACAAATGACTCTGCTGAACCATGTGCATCTTTAGTTGTTAATAGTTTTCTAATACACAAAAAAGCAAAATGCGTTTTAAGATCCATATCTAACTGAATCATATTTGGCACACTTATTTATTCTTAATTGCTTAATCATAAGGTAATGGTATTGTGATTCCCAACTATGAATTTTTTTTTTTTTTTTTTTTTTAACTATTACGAATCTTGTGCTTTGAAACCATTACTTACCGTATAATTTACAGGTGCAAATCTCTAAACAAACAAGCAAACATAAAACAAATATTACAAAGAATGGACATTTCGAAACAACAACACAAACTCCCAACAATAGCAACAATGAGACTTTCAATTCAGAAGATACTTGCAGAAGCAGAAAATAAACAAGCTTTGCTACTATTGGGAACATATTTGTTCTTCATCGAACATGACAAATATATGAGATTACAACTACTGATTACAGTTTGCAAAAAATATAACATGCAAGCAATATATCACACTGCCGTTGCTCTGCTTACTGTACATGACAACAGAAGTATACAAATTCTAATGAAATCAGTAAAACTACCTAATCCTTTCTACAAACTGAAATATTGCAGGGAAGAATTCAAGTCCCTGACTCCAATTGCCACAATTCTCATTAAAAGATGAATATTTGGGACTTGCAACAAGGAGAATCAAAATTGTATACACTGGGACATATCAACGTCAACAGAAAATACCACATGTCATATATGTAACATGGATTACCAAATAGTCTGTATGAAATTTAATTTTTAGTAAGTTTCTTATGTAATTTCTTGCACATGTAAGAATTTAAATGCTCTTTCGTTTAATTTGAAAGTAGAAGTTAAAACTCACTCAATTATCTATGATTAATCCAAATATTTAATAACTTATAAAGAAAAATTGATCACAAAATTACAATGATCAGTAAAACGTAAACAATATTTAACAAAAATATTAAACACCAATGATTATGACAATTTCAAATAATTAAACACGTTCGACAAACAACAATCTAAATATTGTTCCTATAACATATAAAAATAAATCTCCATTCCATTATTCATTAGATTAAATTCTACGCCGAACCACAACATATTTTGGAAACCCGCCTGCTGAACCATTATTAACTTTTTATTATGGTTTCCTTTAATGCACTACAAACAGTTTTGCTACCGTTTCGTATCTCATCGCCCAATAAGTTGTCAACACTTTTTCAGTCAACGTGTCTATCTGTTACTAAATGTCTATCAATTTTCTCGGAGTAACTTTTATATTGTGTGATACAATACCTCAAAAATTGATTGGGTTGTCATGTTCTCAACTGCATCCCAAAAACTTTGAATAAACTGTATAGATAGACATGCATTTTCAAAATCAATATGAGGATTATGGATGTGAAGGAACCATTGGAATTTTATATTATGACAAAAATTCTCGCATAAAAGATGAGTTCAAATTTATTCCTTCTGTTTGTTTCCTATTTTTATTTAGATAAAACAAGTCAAGATATATTCTAATGTGAAGTAACAAAATTTTAATTACAAGACTAAAATATTGGATAAAACATAAACAATATTTAATATTTTAATAGATATTTAATAACAATATTAGACAAAACTGTTTATAAAAATGTTAAAAAATTAAACATATTCAACAAACATCAATCTAAATATATTATAATCTTAATTAAAAAAAACTAGAAATAACCATTTCTATTACATATTTAAAAAAACTTTTGTAACATTATGCCGAACTATATGCATGTTTCATAACCATATTGCCAAACCACAATTAAAAAATTAATAAATATATTATGACATCATCATATCATCTTTGACTTTGATACTTGACAAAATACTTATTGTCCTTCCTTTAAAAATGTATCAATAAGATTTTATTATTAGTAAATCACAATGTTTATTTATTATAATATCTCAGCATCTTGCCAAACCATCATTAACTACCTAACTAATATGTTGCACTCTTAACAAAATATTTATTACGGTTTTCTTTAATATTGTATAGATAGTCTACTAACATTTCGTATTACCTTATCCAAATAATTATTAATATTTTTTCGATCGACACGTTTATTTATTACCAGTTGTCTATTCATATTCCACCTCTTTGTATCCTATTCTCCAATAAATATTGCTCTGACATCAATCACCCATTTAACTTTCTTCAGATACTATACACTTTAATTGTTCATTTCTTCTCCACAACTTAATTCGAAAATGGCTGACAAAACATGACAACCAAAAGAATTTGCAATGAATATCAGCAACGACCCCAACAACAATAATTCTCCACCGAGGCAACCAGAAGGTATGAATGTTCCACATCTTTTGTATCCTAAATTACAAAATGCCAATCAAGACGATGATACATATTTGCGGGGATATAAAAAACATTAAAAAAAATTATTTTGATATGTCGATAGATCATCTCATAATTATATTTACACATTCATGTTACCGTTTCCATATATTTATAAAATATGATTGTATATTGTTTCTGCAATTGGTTTAGACATTTTTCAAGGAATGCCGGAATTGAGGGACATTTTCAAAAAAGATGAAACCAATCTGGATGATCTACATACCACTAGAGACAAATTCAGAGAAGTCATTGACCAGATGTTAGAAACATGGAATCTGCTATGAATATTATCTATAAGATAAACAAAAGAGAGTATGCATATGCACTAGAGAAACTGAACAACTATACGAAAAATAAAAAATAAAGTCTACATCATCCAAACTCACTTCACAGTATGATAAACTGATGTAATTATTTCTTTTATAATAAAAGTATTATTCTCTATATTCAACTTTATCTTGATTTTGATGTTACTCATTAATTGATTGAAAATTGTACCTTTAATTGACGCATTGCATTTACTGTTTAATGAATATACTAAAAATTCTCCATCTTGACACATTAGTTTTTATTTAATTCTTCCATCTTCACACATTGGATAAGTATTAATAACAATTATATAAGTACATTACATAAGCATTCCAATAATCTAACCATTTTAAATAAAAACGTATAAAGATGGAAGTTAGTCTCTTCATATTCTGTTTTGTAGTTCTACAATTATTAACACGGAAATTAATTGAGATATCATGTTCTCAATTGTAAAACAGACAAAGCCTTTGAATAAACTATGTAAATAGAAGTTTGTTTTCAAACCTTGGCCAGAGAGAATCCTATACTGTGAGAAAAAAAATTATTAGTCAATGTCAAACCTGAAAATGAACTCAATATAAATTTTAAATTTAAATAATTGATCTTGATAATATTAATTGATATTAATAATTGTAAAAGTACAATTATTAATTTTATCTTAATACAATTCCATACATATATAGAAGTGATATTTACTCTAAAACTTGTATAATTTAACCATTATCATCTTTTAATCTAAATATTTTATTCTGTTAGAATAAATTTTTCTACAACCTATTTTAAAAATATTAAATAAACATATATGCATAATGCGTGAGCCCATGTCCAATTGATATACAATTTTGTACTTTTTGGCGGGTGAAAACCAATTTAGTATTGATGGCCGTTAGTTTGAATTTAACATGACAGGGGTAAATTAGACTTTTAACATTTAATATTTGATTTTAAAAAAAAAAAAAAAAAAAAACCCTCACAGGAGAATTTATTAGTGCGAAACTTAAGTTGGACAGATGGAATAAAAGAAAAAGAAAAAGAAAAGAGTCATGCTAGTTTTACAAAGACACATACAAAAGGGACATACAAAGATAATTTTCATCCTTGATTTTCATAGATTCTCTCTATCTTTTTTTGTTCTTTTTTATTTTTTTCTTTTGGATAATGTCACTTTATAACCCTTTTTATATGGGTCTTTATAAGAATAATATTTAAAATAAAAAAAAAGGGGAAAATACAAACTCTTAACTTCTCTATGAATTGCACCGCGTAAGTTGCTTTAGCTTCGTTATCAACAGGGCCAGTTTCGTCTTTTTACGCGATTCACTGACCTCTGTTAGCTTAAGGGATTAAATCCAGAGCAAATAATATCTAACAATTTGGTTGGTTGGTTGCAGTTAGATTTGCTGACTTCTCAATTCTCAGTTCTCTCCATCATTCTCTGTAAAGTGTAAACAAGCTCAAGGGTTTAGGGCTTATCAGAAACGGAGCAGGAACGCCAAGTATGAATCATTGAAACAAACCCAGCTGCTCCATTCACTTCACTTCATTCCTCTTCCTTCAATTTCATTTTTCTTTTTTTCATTCTCAAAAAGACGTTGTTTTCAATCCGATACGATCGCCAAATAATGTTGCCAAGATGTAGCGGAGCACTCTGCTCACTAAAACACATAACACATAGAAACCATATTCATGGTTCTGCTGCAGCTGTGGCTCCAGCTCCTACTCCCACCAAACAACCGGTATTCTAATTTACAGCTTTTCCATCTGTGTGTAGTTTAGATTTATATGTGATTTTTTTTATTATCAGGTAAATCTGGATAAATTGTTTTGGTCTAAGCCTTGTTCCTTGGCTTTGCCCCTGGATTCCCCCCACAGAATTGAGGAGCCACACTATGAGGGCATTAAGCGTTTTATTCTCCAGCTCATGTTGTTTTATAGTAAACACTAAACAAAGCAAGTCTATTCGAGACGCAAATTTGATATATGGGCGAGTCGTTTTGCAGGTTGATAAACCTGCCATATATGGTCAGTTCTTTCTCGTTTTAGTTTTCATGGTTCTATTGATTCTTTACTCTAGAATCTATAAACTTTACTAGAGATCATATCAATAGTATAGCTTTCTGTAGTAAATAGATTATAATATAGGAACCGTGGGAATGGTAATACCAGTAGAAATGATCATTGATTCTGAAAGTTGTTACCTTCTTCAAATTTGATACAATGGACACATGCTATGCTGTAAAGTAAATTTGTGAAGATACAAAAATAATCTGTGTCAATTTAGGTAGTGACGTTTGATACATGCTATTTGAGTTATTTTATTGTGTCTCCACATTCATATAGTGGTAATAAATCAAACCATTGTCTTTCTTGTGCAGTATTTAACTTGGAGAAAACCTTTAGAATGACATTCGCGTTGCTTGTACTTCACATGTGGTTTGTTCTGCGTTGCAAAAGAAGAGGGTAAGGAAGGCGTTGAGCTTGGTCAATATCTGTATGAGATCTACAATCATGACGTAGAGCTGAGAGTATCCAAAGCTGGGGTCTGTGCTCATTTTTCTTATATGAACCCCAATTAATTTGGGGCTCTATCTCATATATACTTTGTTGCATCTATGACCTTTATTCTCTTCCTAGTTATTATTATTTTTTTTTTCATCCGTTGTAACTGGAAAAATTATCAGTCTTAAAGAGATGCCTAAATCCCTGATCAGTTCATAGCTGATCTAGGAGAATATTGAAGGCCAATCAAATTATCTTGAACATATGTCTGATTTCTCTTTTTTGGGATATGTTTGAAAATTATATAAATTCATTAAGATATAATCGAAATTCTTATGTTGTTTGCTGAAAAATGTTCAGCATCAATAAGTTCTCAAAAGATAAGACCATAGATAATCAGTTCTTATGTGTGCCCTATTTGTGTGCTGTTATAGTTCACAACTGGACCCCAAAACTTATTTTAGGTTTCCATCTCTTATCTCATCCATCAGTGTGCTGGCAATGTTTTGACTACAGGCGTAGCTAGCTATGAAGCAGTTTAATATCAAAAGAGCATGTGCAATGCTTCATCATCATTAGCTTTCTATAATACTACAAATGCATTGTAATTGTCTACTTTTGCAACTATTGCTTACAAATTTTTGTAATTCAGGTTAACTTACTGTTGTCAAAATGGATGAAGTAGTCGGAGAAAATATTCTATGGAAATATTGTTGCTTATGATGCTGCCATGCTTCCAGAGGCTAAACAGGATGAACTACAAAATGTAAGATGGAGGTAAACCATTTTATAAAAGTCAGTCTTGGCATTGCATTTGACATGAAGGGGACTGTCAGTGCTCATAGCTTAATATTTCATTGTCATGGGAGAAATATTTGTGGGTAGATTTTTTGTGATTACTAACTCTCTAATTTATTGTAGTCTGGTGTTTATAATTTAGGCAGTGACTTGGGTAATAGCCAGGGGTCCTTGGGTGAGGTAGGCACTTATGCCTGGGCAAAGTTTTTTTTTTGGATATTTACCTTTTTAACAATGATATGCACTGGAGTTTTTTGTGCTGCAGGAATATCTTTTCTGATGATGGTACTTCAAAGCCAGATGATGCTGCATTATGGGCAGTTCAGGCATGTATTCAACTTTCCTTTTGTCACTGTGTTTGTCATCCTTGCTGGATGCAAGGTCTCCATTCATTTTACTGATGTGATAGATATAACAGATAAAATAATGAATCTCCTGGCTAGGATTTAAATAAATGTCATTTTTGGAATATAATACATCAATCCTCCATTACAAAGAGATAAATGTTTCTTTCCAGCAATGAAGGAAAGTTCGTCATGGTCACTGCTATATGATCAGGTGTAGTGAACTATCAGTTCACTCATAGAGCTGTTGTTTCTTTCCGTATTAAACAGCATACTTTGTCAATCATTGTGGTACCAATTCCCATACAAAAGGGGTTACTGAAAATGCCATCTTTCTATCTTTCTGTGTGTGGATCAACTTCTATCTGCAAATTATTCCACCTTCTCTGTGATAATTCTAAGATTTTATTTGGCCTTTTCTCTCCTAAAGCCATATAATTACTGTATCTTTTTCATCTCTGCAGGATATGACAAGGTATGTCCGTCGGGAAGTCAGTTGCCTGTCTTTAACTGGTAAGTCAACATTCCTCTTTTCTCTGATAGGATAATTTTTTTGTTGTGCAGTTAATTAAGTGTGTTGCCCAGCTATATTTAATTGATAAAATACACTCACCCTCTTGCATTTCAGTAACCTGTAAATGGTTGTTCTTATAGTTTTCTGGTGGGCACTAGTAATTTTCAATATTTAATTTGCTACTATCTGAACTGCTGAAAAAGTTGTCCTTGGTATATTTATTTGACAAATTTGAGAGTTCATGGGCAGGCAAAGAAGCAATCTTTTCTGGGAATTTCATGTTCACCCCATTAGAGATTAAAGGATCTGGTCCATTGAGAAAGTAAAATGGCTAAGAATCCATTAATGCATAATGGAGATCATGTTGAAAGCATTCTCGCAGAAGGAGAAAGGGATTGTAGTCTCTTCTGTTAATTTATCATTGTAAAGTGGGTGCATTGTCATCTGAAGCGACTACTTCGTTATAAGCTTACATTCAAGTGGTTCTGCGATAAAGTGATCAAGTTGATGATTTGTTCAAAGTTGTTGATTGCTTAACTATATTACAATTGAATTCGATTTTTATTTTTTTGGGTGAAAAGCCCCGATGAGAAATATACAACACTTGAATTCTATAATAAGGTGGAAGAATGGTGCATTTAGTAATGTTAGTTATTTCAAATTATAGCAGTTAACTGAAACAATGTCCAATACTCTGTTTCATTTTTTTTTTCTTTTTGTACTCATTTTGGAGAACATTATGGTCGTTGGTTCTTCTTAGATTAAATACTTGGCAGCGAGAGTGGCTAAATAGTGTAATCATGCAACATTTGATGAATCTTCGTGGGCAAAATTGGTGGTTGTCTTAATTCTCAGAGTGGATACTGTGCTTGCATATAAATATATGCCTAGTTAGTAAATACGGGTACGGCAAAAAAAGGATACGGGAATTTTACGAGTATAATACGGCAAACAGTAAAAAATACGTTTATAAAAATTCGGCCATAAAATTCGGATACGGGAAAAATACGGTACGAGTATATACGGGTATAATACGGTGCATTGTCAATAATACGGTTTGAAAAATACGGCAATATCAATCTTAGTTTTAATACTTTTATGGATTACTTGACTAAAATCAATATAGTATTTTAAATGTAAAGTATTCAATTAACCAATAACACAAATATATAATATATAACTGATATTTAAATTATAGTCTCCAAACTCAAACACAATATTTAGTCATGATTCTTTACTAATTTAAAACTTGATAAGTTTGATATTAAATGCAACCAATTTTAACTTTCTATTAATCCATTAAATTATTTAAATCAAAAACTAAAATTTTGTCTCACAAATCTATATAAAAGATTAGTGTTACAATAGTCTAACTATTATTTTATACCTATAATATATGACAGTTTTTTTTTTTTTTCATAATAAATTATTATTTTAATTTCATTAATCCAATCTAATTTATTAGATAGTATGGAAATAATTTAAAATATGAAATGTGTTTTGACTCAATATCATAATTAAGCAAATTACTATTTAATTCAAGAAAATTATTCATCACAAAATGAATACAAAGAGGTAGGTGAACTCTAGGTATTACTTTTGAGTTTAATATGTAAAGGTGTCAGGTGTGGGGGAATGGGCGGGAAAGTGGATGTCTTTGGGCAGGTTAGTTTTTTTAGTTCCCCCCTTTTAAAACGACGTTGTTTCAATTATTATTATTATTTTTTTAAAATTCGCGAATAATTTGTGAATTATTCGCGAATTATACGGATACTCTAATAATTCGCGAATAATTCGACAATCTTTTATAAAATACGTAAATACGCGTTTTATACGCGTATTTACTAACTATATGTATAGGTGATGCATTTTGTGCATTTTTCTTGCGAGTAAACGACTTTTACCACCCAAGGTTTGCCTTAATTACACTTTTCCACCCAAAACATTTCAAAATACTATTTTCCACCTAAAGTTTATTTTCCGTTAATATCCAAAATCGATTCTGGTCGATTTTTGGGTGAAAGTGTCATTAAGGCAAACCTTGGGTAGGAAATATCATATACTCTTTCTTGCCTAAAGTTGTGAGTAATGCTAATACTATGGTCCAATAAAATTAAGGTTGTGATGTATTTACAATATGAACGAGTCAGGTTTTACCATTCCACCATTTGACACCGTAATAACTAGTAAAATATACTTATGTGTTGTATTGGCTGAATTATATAAACATATTAAAATCAGCTAACTAATAATATCATTTTAATTAATAACATGATTTCGATTTATTATTCCTAACCAAAAAAGTTTCTTACAACTATTTGAAGTTAAATAATTAAAAGAAAATTTTCTATTTAGTAATTAATTTTCAACACCATGAAAGGAAATATTTAGAAAATTGGAATGATAAATGTAAAAATTCTAAATGTTATAAAAAATAGTATAATACTTAACACGCAGATATTCAGAAAAAGCACACAGATGGTACAGGGCGGTAACTGTCCTCAAATGAGCAACGAACAATGAGTATCTCCATCAGTCTTCATTTTTCTCAAACTTCTAACTTATTTGAATTGCCAATTCCACTTTCCAATCTTAAAGTAAGATAATTTCTCCTTCTCTCCCTTACCATTTTGTGTACTGTTTTAATTTCAACTCCATTAATTTCCATGCAACATTTATCTTTCTAACACCAAATTTTCTTGCAGAGTAAGAGTCGAACCAGAACAACTGTAACTCTACCTTCTCAAACCACCCAGAAATCAAATGCAGCCTCGAGAACCAGAATTCCTTNGAAAGAAAAAGAAAAAGCCTGAAATCCGTATATGTATGAACAAAAAGTACAAATCATATTATGTGCAAATCTATATATATGCACACACAAAAAAACATAATACCTCTGAAAAGCAATAATCATACTTAAGATCCACAGTTGTCACTAGCTCCATATCTAGTACCTCAAAAAACCATTTCCTCCCCACCAAACTAACTTATAATGACCTTGCAAACTTTCTATCCCACTTTATGCATGCATCATATCTAACACAAGAAAAACAATAGAATATTGAATGAATTTTACAAGAAAAAATTGTACAAATATATATAAAAAAAACTTAGATTTACGTTTCATTCATTCTCGACATTATCATCATCGTTATAGTTTCAAGCATAGTTAGGATTGTAAACTTCCAATGACGGTTAATGTAACAACTCGCCCCATTGTCAAGATTTTTCAACTTTGGACACACAATCTTTCAAAGTTTTACCTTCTAGCCTTGCAGCCCAAAACCCGTCTTGACAACTTAGGAGCTTGCAAGCTATTTGACTAGCCTTCATCTTTCTTTCCCTAGCAATACTGGATCTTACATTCACACCCTTTTTGGACCCAACATCCTCACTGGCCATCCTAGGGTTAGGATTAAAATGTTCTGCATATCCTCAGTGATGGATCATCCACAAATTTTCGATTGGGATCAATTTTGATACCATTTGTAATGGTTTGACCTACTTTCAAGATATTGTCCACTTTTAAGGCATAATCTTTCAGGTTTTGTCTTCGGCATTTGTATCCCAAAATGTCATCTTGATTAGAATTTAACAAGGATATATATATATCTTCTTATCGATATTTTAGATGTTTTGTATATTGTGAACGTTATTTCTCTTATATTGATGTGATTATGACTTTTGTGTTGATGTTCATGGATTCCGCTTTTCTTGGCTATTAGTTACGTGGAAATCTTCTTGGCATTTCATCTCTTTTTTATCTCCTTGATTATTTGTGTGCTTAGTTCAATAATACTACGGACACTGGAACTATACACCGAATTACATGTCACGTGACTCAGACCAGCTACATATCACATTAACAAATATTTTGCGAGTGAACGGCCATTCATCAACTATGGACGACCGTTCACTATTATTAACCGGGAGTCCATCCCCTCCATGCAAAATGAACAATGGACTCCCGTCCATATTATATGGATGGGAGTCTATTTACTATGGACAGGTGTCCTCCTATAATGGACGTCCGTCCATAGTTTAAATTTAAAAAATTTGAAAACAAAAATCATGGACTCCCGATATGGACGGGGGGTCCATACTAATGGACGGGCGTCCACATTTAATGGATGTCCGTCCAAACTTTAAATTAAAAAAAAAATTCTAAACAAAATTAATGGACACCCGTTCATATGTTATGGACGGTCGTCCCTGAATAATGGACGGGCGTCCACATATAATGGATGTCTGCCCATACTTTAAATTTAAAAAAAATTATAAACAAAATTCAGGGACGCCTGTTCATATGTTATGGACGGTCATCCCTTAATAATAGACGGGCATCTACATATAATGGATGCCCATCCATAATTTAAATAAAAAATGCAAATAATAAAACATAATTTATGGACGCCCGTCCATATGTTATGGACGGCCATCCACATATAATGAACGCTCGTCCATACTATAAATTATAAAAAAATTATATAAAAAATTTATGAACGCCCGTCCATATTTTATGGACGGGCAACCCTGATTAATGGAGAGCGTCCTTATTAGATGGTCGCCCGTCCATTGTTTAATGAGTAATTTAAATGGAATTTAGGTCAAATTAATTTGGGCCCCAAATTAAATTAATTTAAAAAAACAAGCCGCTCTTCTTCTTCGTCTTCATTCCCCATCTTCGCTCTTCTTCTTCATCGAAGTTCTCATCTGCTGCTCTTCTTCTTAGTTGAAGTTCCTCATATGCTGCTATTCTTCTTCAAGTTCCTCATCTGCCATTATTATTGTAAGTGTTTTAGTCTATTTGGTTTCTATTAATCGTGTTTTATTAGTTTTGATTGATGATTGAGCTTGTTTTACAGCGTTCACTTCTTTGTCTTGGTTCCTCATCTGCCGCTCCAAGTCTTGAAAGCCATTTGCCATTTTTCGAGTAAGTGTTTCAGTTAATTTGGTTTGTGTTCATCATGTTTTATTGGGTTTGATTGATGATTAAGGTTGAGTGGCTAAGGTATGAAGTATTGGTTATGACAATTCCATTATGGAAAGCAATTGATGAATGTGTTAATATTGTCGTCGAAGCCATCTGCTATTTTTGAGTGTATATTTTTTTATGCAAAATTTTGAATGAATTGCACTGAACAAATAATTGAAACCTGAAGTAGTTTATAATATATAAGTGTTTGATGCTTTCGTCCTGATTGAACCAACGAGTTTTGCGAGCGAGTATAATAGAAGATCTTAATTGAATACATCACATATGGGTTCTATACATGAAAAGTCAAGCTAGTAGGAGAATCGGTTGAGTTGAGGTTATGGAATGCAGTGATGGGTATCAAGAAAAACTTCTTCTAACTATCCTTTGATAATTTGATTTCTACATTGCTCTAAACCTTGTTTTAAGTCCCATTCACAGTGCTTCTTTCGACATTTAGAAAATAGTTATTGTTTTTGTTTAGTCTTCCATAAATAACACATACCTAGCTATATATGGTAGAGATTTATGCACCTAAATAGAGAGGTAATGTAATGAATTTTATTCATCTAAATGTAAAAAAAAAAACTATTACAAATTTTAAAATAATCTGAAATGCCTCATAAATAATGAGGAAAAATCGAACAATCTTAAAAAACAAGGAAATCAAAGTAGATGTGAGAGCCTATATTAATGAGCTTAATCACTTTCAATCTATATAAAAGAATAACCCTTTTCGCAATGCAAGATAAATAGCTAAAAATAATTGTCATCGTCTAAACAAAGAAAGCAGAACGAAACCCAAACTATTCGCAAAACCGTATGTATTAGTTTTATAACCTAATGGAAAGAAAAAGTATGCCATGTAACCTCAATGCAATATCTTTAAAACAATTTTTTTTTTATATGGTAGAATTTTTATTTATGAGTCTTATAATTCATTATATATCCATCATGTTGTCGGGTAGGATCTTTGTCCATGTCTGTTTCATCATGAAACTCTTCATATATGAAGGAAACATAGAAAGATCGTTTGATTGAGCAATCCTTTTGGGCAGCAGGAACATTAATATTAGCTTGAGAGCAATAAATGAAAGGTGTTGTTATGCCTGAAAAAGTAGGGCTGACGCCAAGCCTTGTCAGCGTGGACGGTCAGAGCTTAGGTAGGTTCTGCAGTCGTTCAGACGTAGCCACGTCGCATGCTGACGCAAGCGGCATGCTCCTGCCAGTGTAGTGGGTATGCGCCAGAGTGAAGAAAGGCTGGAGATGTTCCACGTGTCCAATCCCTGCACAAGTCGAGGAAATCACTCGAGCAGGTGAGCAACGAGACACAAAAAAGGATTTGCACGGCAATCTGACCCACTCACAGATTCAGTAATCATTACCTCAATTCATCCCACTATAAATAGAGGGCTCCTCTCCCGTTTGTGGGATTAGCTATTTTGTCTCTAAAATAGCATACATTCTCTCTCTCGTGCATTCACTTGTATTCTCTAAGCTATAAATTAGCTTGCTCAACATGACCTGATCTCATTTATTAATACAATATCAGTGGACGTAGGATTCGCTTGTTTAAGCATCCGAACCACTTTAAATATTGTTCTCTATCTCTTATTCAATCCAATATCCTCATATACACGTGTGTCTTCTGAGTCAGCTCAGCATTTCCCATGTGCGATTAGTTGGTGTTAAAATCAAGCATCAATAGTTTGGCGCTAGAATGAGGGCCTGATTTAGTACTTGTTCTTCATCGGGAGAATCTCTAACTAATCAGTCCCACAACAGCAAATGGCTCGCCGATTTGAATCTGAGCGAACCAATCATGGTGATGAGGAGATCCCCTAGGTACAAGAGGACACTTCTCTTGAGGTGCCCTCAGTCCCGCAAAATACCATAGGGGATATCCCTTCAAGGTCACGGTTTTACCCAACCATCATGAGCTACCTAGAGAGGTTCAATAATACTCTTCAAATGGTCAGCCAAAGGCTGGACCGGTTGGATCGAATCGTGCCACCCGAATCAAATGAGACAGTGCCACCACCAAAAACGCTTGCAGGTCGCATGAAGGCATGGAAAAGGGTAATAGCCCATGCCGCGCGCACTGCAGCGCGTCAAAGAAAGGGAAAGCAAGTGGCAAACAGCGGGCCTAAAGGCTCCGAGGGACCAGCGAACACCAACTGCACCCTGGGTAGAATACCCATGGCGCAAAGAATCGGTGACATGTCGCGGCCTGAGCTGTCCCGTGCCACGTCATGCGAGAACTCCCATAAGAGTGCAAGGCAGGGAGATTCCCATTATCGTAGAATGACGACTTCGATCGTCGTCGCGCGGGAAGTTCCCACCATTCGTGGGTCGGTTTGCACCACCGCGGAGATCAAGAAGGTTTCATCACACGACTCTAGCCAACGTGTGTCAAGAGCGGTTGGGACTGCCGACCGAGGCGAGGAGGAATCTAACCTATGGTCTTTCCTCAATCGCAACCATGAGGACCCGCGTTGCGGAAAGCGATCCCCATGTGGCTCCACTGCCTCAGATCGAGGATCTATTGCGAGCCTTGGATCAGTTAAAGGCTCAGCGAAATGAGCAAGGGCAGGTCGCAGAGACGTCTCCCTTTTCTCCGACTGTGTTAGCCGCCCCTCTCCCATCTAGATTCAAAATGCCCGATATGCGAGTCCATTCAGACTCTCATCATCGCGGGAGTTCGTCCACAAACGGATCTGTGGAAAGAGCTGCAATCAGAGGATGATGTTTCTCTCACCCGCTTCTATAGCCTTACAGAGAAATACCTCCATCTTGAGAATTCCGTGGCGGCGCTCAACCACCATGACCCTAGTCCTTCAGGCAGTGCGTCTGATCAAGAGGAAAATAGGAGGGCTGATCGCAGATGGGCTAATGATGATCAGCGGAAAGGAAAGAAGCAGCGATATGAGCCCAAAAAATCTTACACCCCAGTTCCTCGTCGCGATCGCGACAAGAGTCAGTACACTCCTCTGAATGCATCCGTCTCTGCTATTCTTGATAAGTCAGAAAAGGCCGGTTTGCTTGGGGAGCCTGAGCCCATGAAAAATCCCCCTTCAGCCAGAAACAGAAAAAAGTATTGTCGCTATCATCGGGATAATAGGCATCACACTGATGAGTGTCGGGCCCTTAAGCAAGCAATTGAAGACCTCATTAAGCAGGGGCATTTCAAAGAGTATATTGATGACTCTACTCCCATGCGGGAGAAAAATCAAGAGGAACTAGGTAAGAAGCGTCGTGGTTGCAAGGGTATCTATAGCGTAGGGATAATCTTTGGGGGACCACACCTCGGAGGGAATTCGCGAGGTGCCCAAGAGAGGTATGCTCGCGTAGCCCATCACGACCCCATCCATGTAATGAACATGACGCCGTGACCGTTACAGGTTTGCAGGGAGGAGGAAATCAGCTTCTCCAAAAAAGACGCAATCCGATTGCATCATCTCCATGACGATACTCTCGACATCATGCCCCAGATAGGGCGTTGTGACGTCCATAGAATGTTAGTAGATAACGGAAGCATTGTGAACATCCTATTCCAGCAAGCTTTCGAAAGAATAAAACTGGATGAGGCTGACCTAAAGCCTGCCTCCATCCCTCTATATGGTTTCACCGGGGATCACCTGATCCCTAAAGGGACGATCTCGCTCCCAGTCACATTGGGTGACTCCGACGAAGTGACTAAAATCACTGAGTTCTTAGTAGTAGACTACCCGTCTGCTTTCAATGGCATTCTAGGGCGACCTCTACTCAGAAACTTCAAAGCAGTTACTTCGATTTACCATCTCAAGATGAAGTTCCCCACCCCAATGGGGATAGGGGAAGTAAGCGGATCTCAGCACGCGTCTCGCGACTTCTATGTAAGGGCAGTGCAGATGGCGTGCAGGGGAAAAGGCACTCTGCATGGCATTCCCAAACAGGCAATGGCGATCAGCTGGATTGAACCATAGCCTGGTCCAGCGGAGGATAACTTAGATCCTCGTATCCAGGAAGGCCCTTCCAGTGGGCCAGTTGAGGACCTGTCTAAAGTGTCGGTCGATCAAAACGAGTCGAGTCGAGCCGAGTGTTGAGAATTGGAAGCAATCTCAACCCCCAGCTCACCAGTGACCTGACTAGCTTCGTCAAGGAAAACATCGATGTGTTCGCATGGACACATGTTGACATGGTCAGGATCAGCCCGAATATCATTTGCCATGCTTTGAACATCGATAATGAAGCCAGGCCGGTCTGCCAGAAGAAAAGAGCAATGGATCCTGAGCGATATGCTGCCTTAAAAATTGAGGTAGATAACCTCCTTCAAAATGGATCCATCCAAGAGGTGCTCTACTCGAGCTAGGTTGCCAACCTGGTTCTGGTAAAGAAGCCCAATGGTAAATGGCGGACGTGCGTTGACTTCACTGACCTCAGCAAAGCATGTCCTAAAGACAGCTTCCCCCTGCCAAGGATTAACCAGCTTGTTGATGCCACCTCCGGCATGAGCTACTGAGTTTTATGGACGCCTACTCCGGATATAATCAGATTCTGATGTACGCACCAGACAAGAGCATACCTCATTTGTTACAGATTGGGGGCTGTATTGCTACAGGGTTATGCCCTTCAGCCTAAAAAATGTTAGAGCTACCTACCAGCGACTGGTTAACCGGATGTTTTTCAAGCAGATCAAAAAGTCGATGGAAGTCTATGTTGATGACATGCTGATCAAATCGCATGTTGCTTCAGATCACATAGCACATCTCGCTGAGATGTTTGGCATTCTCCAGAAGTAAAGAATAAAGCTCAATCCTCTCAAATGCTCATTCGGAGTATCCTCAGGAAAGTTTCTGGGGTACAAAGTTAACCAGAGGGAAATAGAGATCAACCTCGAGAAAATCCAAGCTCTCATCGATATGAAAAGCCCGACCAATCGAAAATAGGTTCAAAGTCTCAATGGGCGAATAACGGCACTCAGTCGCTTCATATCGAGGGCAACATATCGTTGCTTGCCATTCTTCAATATACTCTGGGCCAATAAGAAGTTTGAGTGGACTCCCGAATGCGAGCAGGCATTCCAGAGCATTAAAGAGCACCACGGAAAGCCACCTCTTGTGTCCAAGCCTCTCCCGCAAGAAATTCTCCTTCTGTATCTGTCCGTCTCTCAGTATGCGGTCAGTGCAGCTCTAATCCGAGAAGAGGACAGGGTTCAATGGCCGATATATCACGTGAGCAAGCGTCTACTGGATGCCGAGATGCGGTATCCAGAGATGGAGCGATTAGCTTATGCCCTGCTGATCGCCTCTAGAAAGTTACGACCTTACTTCCACGCCCACACAATCCATGTAATGACCAGTTACCCACTCAAGCAAGTCTTCCAAGAGCTAGAGGCATCGGGTAAATTGCTCAAGTGGGTCATGGAACTAAGCTAGTTCGATTTGTAATACAGACCGAAAGCAACCATCAAAGGGCAGGATATTGCCGATTTCATCTTAGAATTCTCATATCATCCAATGAGGAAATCCGAGCAACAAGCCAGCGAAGTCACCCAGGAAACTGTTCAGAACCTATCGACCTAGAGCCTCTATGTTGATGGGTCATCGAACAGGAAAAGGGTTGGGGCAGGCCTTCTCCTCCTAAGTCCCAAAGGGACTCGCATTCATGGCATTCTCCATTTCGGGTTTAAAGCGACCAACAATATGGCTGAGTATGAAGCTCTACTCGCTGGATTACGGTTGACAAGAGAAATGGGATCAACCGCGATCAGCATCCATAACGACTTCATGCTGGTTGTCAACCAGATTTTAGGGCAATATCAGGCCAAGGAAGAAAACATGATCAGCTATTTGAAGAAAGCTAAGGCCGCACTCGAGCTGTTTAAGCACTTCACGATCACGCATATCCCTAGAGATAACAATTTTGTCGTGGATACCTTGGCAAAGATAGCCTTATCGTTGGACTCGGATGTGCCAGAGAGCATTCCTGTTCGGTTTATAGAGGCCCCCAGTATCAGCTCGCCCGAATAAGCCATGAATGTGACCGAGTCAGTCTCCTGGATGACCCTTATCATTTAGTATCTTCGAGATGGGACCTTGCCCAACGACAAGGTCGAGGCAAGAACCTTGTGAACCAGAGCTACTCATTACACACTTATAGGAGATCAGCTGTACAAGCGAGGGTTTAACGCCCTTCTTCTCCGATATATAACTGATGAAGAAGCAGACTACATCATAAGGGAGATATATGAAGGAATCTATGGTAATCACACGGTCGCATGATTTCTCGCCAACAAGGTTGTTCGTCAAAGGTATTACTGGCCCTTGATTCAAGAAGACACCTACAACTTTGTTAAAACGTGTGACAAGTGCCAGCGGTTCGCGAACATACCGCGAGCACCTTCCCACCAGCTGATAACCATGTCCAGCCCCTGGCCATTCTCCATGTGGGAAATCGATCTCATCGGACCCATGCCAGTTGGTAAAGGGGGAGTCAAGTATACGGTGGTCATGGTAGACTACTTCACCAAGTGGGTCGAAGTAGAGCCATTGGCCGAGATTACCACCAAAAAGCTCAAGGATTTCATCTTCAAGAATATTGTGTGCCGCTATGGGATTCCTCATACCCTCATCTCCGACAATGGGAAGCAGTTCGATAACGAGGAATTCAAGTAGTTTTGCGACGAGCTGGGTATCCATAAGAAATTTACCTCAATCGCAAGACCGCAAGCAAATGGTCAGGTTGAAGCTATCAACAAAACCATCAACACACTCTGAAGGCCAAACTTGGCGCAGCCAAGGGGAATTGGGCTGATGACCTCCCTGAAGTCCTATGGGCATACAGGAC
Source organism: Pistacia vera (assembly GCF_008641045.1). Lineage (NCBI taxonomy): Eukaryota > Viridiplantae > Streptophyta > Magnoliopsida > Sapindales > Anacardiaceae > Pistacia > Pistacia vera. The sequence goes on along the minus strand of NW_022195028.1, from coordinate 553,183 downwards.
AACTCCGAGAACCTCTACCTTAGAAACACCCTTCTCACTAGCATATGGTTGTGAAGCAATGATCGTTGTGGAGGTAGGAACTGGTTCATTTCGGAAAGACCTGTTCAACGAAGCAGACAATGAAGCGCTCATATGCGCAAGTCTGGATTTAGTCAAAGAGCATCGCAGCAAGGCTCAACTAAGAATAGCAGCCTATCAGCAGCGCGCGAAAAGGTTCGTCAACTTTAAGGTTAGAAAAAGAGACTTCCAGGTTAGTGACCTCGTTCTGAAGGAAGTCTTTCTTGGTACGAGAGAACCGAGTGCGGGAGTATTAGGGCCGAATTGGGAAGGTCTGTACCGCATCACCAAAGTTATAAGACCAGGGACTTATCACCTCAAAAAGCTGAACGATTCCAAAATACAGCGAGCTTGGAATGCTAAGCATCTCCGCCCATATTATTAGTAAATTCCGAACTCATTTTTCCCTTGTAAAGATTTTACTTTTCTCAAGCTTTGTAAATAATATAAGTTCTTTTGTAATCACTTTTTCTACATGTATACAATTATGTTCGCATAGATATTATTTGTACAAATGCTATTGTAAGCAGTTAGAATGCAACCTCATGTGTAACTTTGTGGGGTACAAAAAATTATAAGTACTCACAAAAAATTTAGAAAGCGATGTCATTATTTATTATAAGAATAAAAAGTACAAAAAGCGAGCATCAGAAGGGCAGTACAAAAGAAAAGGCAATCATTGGCCTTCGTCCCCAAGTCCTGGAGGCGCGACCTCAGTGTCCCCAGGCTGGTCGCCAACCACTTGGCCGGCCGCGAGCTCTTCTAGAACATACTCTGAATGCTCTTCCAGGTCAGGTCCTTGGGCAACCTCCTCTGCCTCCGCATCCTCAATCTGCGCCATAGAGACGAGGATGTCCTGGTATTCGTCTAGGATGTCGGTCAGACTGATGGCAGGATTCTTCGGCCGTAGGGTATAGATGGAATGAATTGCCAATTCAACAGCCCTCTTCTCGATCTCCAACTCTTGTCGCTGCATCTCTTCGGTCAGCAAAGCGACGTGACCCTAGTTAAATTGGAGTTCGGCCTCAAGCGCCCACCTTTGCTTCTCAGTGGTCTCCCACAGCTCTATCATTTCCCGCTCTGCTCACAAGGCCCGCTCAGAGTTCTTTTGTAGCTCATTTTCTTTCTCGTTAGCCTCCTTGGTGAGTCTGGCCACCGTCCTTTGGAGCTCTTTTACTTCCTTTCCTCGCTTCTCCAGCTCGGACTTCTGATAGTTCACCGTACGAAGAGTAGCATTCCTTTCATTCAGGTACTGATTCGCCTGAAGGATGAATAAGTCTTTCTCTGCTTCAACGGCTTCCAAGTCCCGTTTAAGCCGCACGTTCTCTTCTCTCAACTCGACTAGCCCCTCAGCAACTCCCAGCTGAACCTTCTACAGGGCAAGTGCATGGAGAGCAAGGCCTGTGAAAAAAGAGAGTAAAAAGTTAGTTTCCTTTCTACTTAAAATAGTAAGTGTAAAGTCCTCGCCGAGGACAGCTCGTGTTACCTGCCTCAAGTGCTGAAAGGACGTGGACATCAAGTCTATGGGATTGGAGGCCACGAACTTCTCGAACGCCTTCGCGAGCCTGCACTCCAGTAGCGTAAAAACCACCAGTTGTCAATGATTCGGAAGTTGCCTCATCGAGTCCAGCACGGGTGTGTTCGTGCCCATGCTTGCAGCAGGTAGCGTCTCGCCCACTAGTTCCTTACCTGGTCTCCTCCCAGGATCCGTGGCCTCCCTCTACCTCGTTCGTGACCCCCCCGGAGCAATTGAAATGCTAGTCATAACCCTAAAAGGCCCTCCCGAGCAGAACGCTTGGTAAGGCTGCGACCTCTCGGGCTGAACGGCTAGGCTCTCTAGTTCGAACTCTGACTCTTTAGCCCGAAATGCTTTCGCTTCTTGGACTTTTAAGCCATGGTCTTATGCTTTGGGCGAACAGCCGAAGGCTGGGGAACGCTTGCAGGTTGAGCCGGAGCACCCACTAGTGTCCCTCCGACAAGGGGACGGCTGGGAGCCTCTCTAGCCGGTCCGAGGACGTTTACTCAGGGAAGGTGAACTGTCTTGGTAGCGGTGACTTAGGCACTTTGGGAGGCATGGTCGCTGCATGCGAACATCGTTAGTAAAACAATTCGCTACATGGAAAGTTAAAAAAGGACAAGCTAAGGTTATGGTACTCACTCGATATTGTCTCTAAGGCTGCCTCGGGATTGAAGAAACCGTATCTCCGCAAGTTCACGGTTGTCACAAGCAGTCTTGCGTCGCAACTCTGTTCGGGCAAAAAGTTGAAAGCTGTGATTATGTCAGGATCCTCGAGAGCCGATAACCTGGTCGTCTTGTTAACTGCGAAGAAATAAAAGCTCGTTAGCGAAGACCAAAAAGGAAATAAAGTGGCAGAGGAACCATTCTTACCTCTTAAGTATGAAGATTGAACCTCCTGCTCCGAGTGTCAAGCACGCACCAGTCTGAAAGGCGGAAAACCAAAGCTCATGAAAGTTTCTTGCTCTCTCTGAAGAAGTGAATATTGTGCAATTACCTGAGGTGAGCCTGGGGTTTTATAGTGAAGGAAGTGACATTTGTTTTTCCGAAGTCAAACGACGTTTGAATGGAAATCATTTCTCACCATTGATTGCAACCACATGTCGCTAATCAGCGAAGAAGAGTGACCATCACGCTTCGAGAAACCGAATCGTCATTCTTTTTCATTGAAACACTCAAGCGACGACTCGTTTCTCTCCTCCATATTAAATGCGCTCACATCCGCATTTAATACTCTGATAGGGAATGTCATTTTAGCATGGCTCGCATTTAATGCGCATGGCTGGCACTTATTGCGCACAGGACACGTTTGTCAGAGCAAAAGGTGCTTCATTTAATATATCAGTTGCAAAAGTGCCACGGATAACATCTGAAGAGGTCGTTACATTAAACACTCTTCTTCATGTCAGTCGCAAAGCGACGTGTCTCTTTGCCCTCGTCGCATGTCAGTTGCGAAACGACATGACTTTGCTTTCAACAAAAATTTACCAAGTGTAATCGGGTCATGAACTTCGGTCGAAGACCAGAATCATCGTTATGGCACTGAATAAGATCTAGAACAGGTCACGAACCTTAAGGAAGATCATTTCAGGTCGCCTGCATGGGAATGTTTTCGCGACCTCTTTGCAACCAGGTTAGATCGACCAGCGTCCATTCGACGCGAATCAAATCAAGGCATAATTGTGTAGTTCTCAAGGTTCGATCCTCAAACCTTAAAAACTAGGGGACTTCTATTATGCTTGAAAAAGTAGGGCTGACGCCAAGCCTTGTCAACGTGGGTGGTCAGAGCTTAGGTGGGTTCTGCAGCCGTTCAGACGCAGCCACATCGCATGCTGATGCAAGCGGCATGCTCCTACCAGTGTAGTGGGTATATGCCAAAGTGGCGAAAGGTTGGAGACGTTCCACATGTCCAATCCCTGTATAAGTTGAGGAAATCACTCGAGCAGGTGAGCAACGGGACACATAGAAGGATTTGCACGGCAATCTGACCTACTCACAGATTTAGTAATCATTACCTCAATTCATCCTGCTATAAATAGAGGGCTCCTCTCCCATTTATGGGATTAGCTAATTTGTCTCTGAAATAGCATACATTCTCTCTCTCGTGCATTTACTTGTATTCTTTAAGCTATAAATCAGCTCGCTGAACGCGACCTGATCTCATTTATTAATATAATATCAGTGGACGTAGGATTTGCTTGTTTAAGCATCTGAACCACTTTAAACATTGTTCTCCATCTCTTATTCAATCCAATATCCTCATATACACGTGTGTCTTCTAAGTCAGCTTAACATTTCCCATGTGCGATTAGTTGGTGTCAAAATCAAGCATCAACAGGTGTTATAGGGTAACTTTTTATGAGATGATCTAACGTAACACAGACATAATAAATTTCTATTGCTCATAGCTTATAATTATAGAAAATTTGGTAAAGAATGAATTTGAAATTAAATGGAAGCTGTAAACAAAGTCAAAGAAATATGGAAACTTGTTTGGTGTTTAGTTCGGCAAAGAGACAGTACAGTTTGAATTCACTATTGGGTTGAGGGAAAGATGAGTAAAGCAACTGAGACCAAGAGATATCAAAACAAATACAAATTAGCAAGTCTATCTCATTTCCCCATGCAAGATGAGCAAAAGAAAGAAATATAAGAGTTAAAAGAAAAGGAGTAAATGTTTGGTCTTCGTGGTTTCGGTAACATTCCAGGTAGCTATATCTTTAGTACCTATATCTTTTAGCATGAAGTGAATTAGAATAGGAAATATTCTAGTTGATAGGTAAGCTTGATTTTTTATATGCAGTTCAACATGTACATGATGATGGCTTATCTTATTAACCATGTACATCATCTGTTGGTAGCCTAACAATAAGGGATTGTTAAGTAGGCATAATTATTCCCAATGGCATTATCCTTTTTAAGGTACTGAATTCTATTGAGATATTAATTGTCCTTGCTTTTGATTGGCTTGAATGAAAGCACAATTTGATCAAATGATCAATCAGGCAAGCGAACTGTTCAAACAAATTATTTCTACTATTTCCTAGGCTAAACCCTTTCCACGCAGCTTGTATGATTTCTGCAGCTGCCTCCCCTCCTTGAAGGAAATGTGGATTTTGAAACTGCTACAATAATCCATAAGGCTTGTTGCGGGTACATGAAGGAAAATACACATACCTGCATCTAAAGATGTTAGCCAACACCTACCATTTTAAAAATAATAAGAGCAGCAAAAGAAGCATATTTAAGTATGCATAAAAGTAATATTTAGACACTATGAGAAATAAAGGAATCTTTACCTACCATTCTTATTGACACTTTTGCATTTTTCAAACTTCTTTAGTTATGACTAATTATGATGATGAATTTTTTATGTATACAGGTTTTAGAACAAAGCAGGAAATAGTGAGAGCAAAAAATACAACCATTCCTCATGAAGGCACATCGTCATCTGGAATCCAATTTCGAGACTTGCGACATAAAATCAATACAAGGAGGTGTCGAAAAAAGATATTTGCCTTGGAAGAAATTTGGATTTAGGACTTATAACAAGTTTGGGTTTAGGTGATGAAATGAATGGTTGGATTCATAATTTGAAATGGGACCGGTTGGTGAGTATTAGATATGATGGATATAAGCATTTGATCTATGAGTTTTTTGGCAGGTTGGAAGTTGTGGAGACAGATACTGATGAGTTTCCGGCGTATACAATGTTTTTTAGATTAAAGAGTTAGAACTTTGTAGTGAGACCACAAGATTTAGCAACCTGGATAGGATTTGATTTTGAAGGTTTGGATAACGTATCTAGAACGTGGGATTCCAAACAAGCTTGGATGGATGTTTCTAGGATAGGGATTTATCATCCACATAGGTGTAATCCTACAAAGTTAAAGAATCCTGCTATGAGAGTATTTCACAGATATCTGACTTACACATTTAATGGTAGGAAAGAGACAAATGGAAATGTGACGGTTAAGGATTTAATGTTCATGGAAGCAGCAATAGTAGGGAGGCAAGTAAATTCAGCGAAGTTATTGATTAAGAAGTTAGGAGAGGTTCAAGCAGAAAAAGGAGAAATATATTGGGGGGTGCTTGTTACGTTAATATGTGAGAAGTTTGGTATTCAGATCACCCTTAATGATGAAGCAAATAAGATTAAGTTTTCTGCAAATAATTTGTTAGGGGATGTGACATTGTGTAAAATGGGTTTGATTAAAAAGAATATGGCAGGAGAATGGTCTATGATTAGGGATGAAATTGAGGGAGATGCAACGGTTCAAGAAGGTGTCAATATTCCAGAACGGGTAAATAAAGGACAAGTCTATGTGCACAAAAGAAGAAGAATGAGTATTGAACCTGGATCATATCAGAATGTAGAAGATATGTCTTCTCATACTTTAGACAAAATAGTAAGCAGATTTGATCGGATGGAAAAGTTTCAAGAGGAGCATTTTTCACGTATTGAGAGGAAAATGCAGGAACAACAAGATCAATTACAAAGTGATTTCAACTCGTTCGCATCAAGAATAGAAGAAATGGTTAACATCCTTGGGGAACGCATGACAGAAATTTTCAACATGATGAAGAACTTCTCAACAGCCTGCTCCTCCTCTAGTCAACCTCCACCCCCTACACCATAATGAAGAATTTCTCAACGGCCTCCTCTTTCTCAACATTATTGGGGAACGCACTATGAATGTTAATTGTTAAAGATTGATTTCAACGGATGTTCTTGATAAAGATTGCCTTTTGTTTATAAATAGATTTTCCTTTTGTTTATAAATTGATTTGCCTTTTGTTTATACATATCGCAACTACTCTTTTGAATGCATATGTATATGTAATACTAGACATACCAAAAGACATCAAAATTCAAATCTCAAATGAAATGCATATCCGAAATTCCATCTACAACCGGTTAACAAATAGTCTGCAATGTGACGATAATATATACTGAAAACATTCATAATAAGTTACATTAAGGTCATAATCATGAATTCACAACCCTACAGTAGATAGCCTACTCATACACAACCAATGACCAAAATACTAAAAACAAAACAACTGAATCAGCATACAACTCAACTGCATTTAGTAGAAATTAACCAAAGCGTGAATAATTTCTATCAAATACCATTCTATATGCTTCAACCTGTCAACAATATCAAATCTCTCCCAACGAAACATCTTCATCATTTACAAACTCCTGTCCAGTACAGAAATTACTTTGTCCTGCGAGATTCTGAACCAGACCAGTGGACAGCTGTCAATGTTTAACAACTACAATTTAGCACACGTTATAGAAAACTTAAGCCAATTACAATTATACAACATACATAACACATACTTGGGTAGTAACAACATCATTCGACAACACTTGAGTTTCTGCTATACTTTCAACAATGTTGATGTAATCATGTGGGAGGGCATGGGCCACGGAAGTAGATGAAAGAAACTATTCCTTTTCTCGCTTTACTGATGATCATTTTCCTGAAAAGTAGCATAACACATTAATAATCAAGTCGATATTATTATAAACTTCAAATAAGTAAATAATGTTTCAAAAAAGAAATATCATGTAAGAATATGTGTATAACTCATACCAATTATTTGTTTTCGTAATTTTTTATTTTTTAACCCTACATACAATTTCTTCAACCTTCAATTTCTTTCTTCTACATGGAGGACGACCTTTGCTACGAACTGTCTATGGACTAATAATTAGACTATTCCCCTCTTTCGAAGGACTGTCCCCATCTTTACTACTCAAACCGGTTGTGGTACCAAGCCCTCCCTCACTTTCCTTTTGCTCCAACTTTTTTCTCATGTCAATCATAAATTCCATCAACATATTATAATCCTCCTCATTGTTTAATGCCATATCGACTACTGTCAGCATTATATTAGACAACTTATCAAAACGTTGTCCTTCAGTGTTGGTGCTCCACCTATTATAACTCACTTTAATTTTCGTATGACATCTGTTTATATTTTTCCTCCAACGCCATAAAATGTACTTTTCTGGAATGTGTGAAACCTTTTTATGAATCAGCACCATAATGTCATGTCTGCATAAAATCCCCCTGAACTCAAACAAATGACAAGTACAACGAATATCAAATGAACTTTTTTCAAAGTATACCACAAAGGGAACACGGTGACTACTATCTCCAAACCAAACATCTTCTAAAACTTGATACTTCTCATATGAATCACATTTTTTCAGAAAAGATAATTCATAATAAATCTTCCCCGCAATCTCTTTTTGAAACTCTTTAAACTTTGCAGTTGTGTATGCACTTTGAAATTGTTTCTCAATAAGGTAATTAGTTATGCATGGTATCCAAGATTTGAAAGATCTAAAATTAGCCTCCCTTTCTTTTTCCACTTTATCTCGCAATGCTTTATCATATTGTTCCACAAATTGTTTCAAAGTAGTTTTGGAATTTATATATCCATCAAAAAATGCATGCATACTTTCACTACGTTGGGTAGTATACATACCTGCCTAGAAAGTATCTTTAAGAAATGCAGGCACCCACCGTACTCTTTCTTTGTACAATCCACATAACCATTCATTCTCGTGAAGGTTGTGCACATCAACAAATTAGTTTCACCATTCTTCAAACTCTTCACGCGTAAAGGAATCATACACAATATTCTGCAACTTAAACTTTATAGTTTCATATTCCTTATTCCTTCTTAACTTTTCAAGCAGTTTCTTCATTATATGCCTCAAACACCACCTATGTCTTGTACCAGGGAAAATAATCTCAATTGCATTTTGCATGGCCTTATCTTGATCAGTGATAATTCCATTAGGAGCAACATCCATGCATTCAAGCCAAGAACGAAATAGCCATACAAATGTCTCAGTGTCCTCATGGGAAATTAACCCACAACTTAACAATGTTAAATGTCCATGATGATTAACCCCCACAAAAGCAGCACATGGCATATCATACTTGCTCGTCAGATACGCTCGTCATATCATACTTGCTCGTCACAACTTAACAATGTTGAATGTCCATGATGATTAACCCCCACAAAAGCAGCACATGGCACATCATACTTGCTCGTCAGATACACTATATCGAAGGTGACAACATCACCAAATTCTTTATATGCAGCCCTACACCTAGCATCAACCTATAGCACATTCTGTAATCGACTCTCTTCATCTACATCAATCATGTACCAGAAATTTGAATTCTTTTTTTGCATTTTCATAAAATGCTCGAGTACTACCGAAGCATCTCCAACTCCAAGTCGTAGCCTTCTCACTTTTTTAATGTAGTTCCTACAATCTTTTTGTAGAAACGTGAAATTCTTTACACCTTCTGCCTCAACTGAACATGACTAAAAATTTTTACACAGTCTAATCCCAGCCACATCATTAACTTCAAGCCTCCTTTTCACATAAGGTTGTATCGTTTGGTTAACCTTGAAATATCTTCTTTTTGTCAGACTTGTAAGATCATGGTTATATTTAAGTACAACTGATTTAATTTCCCATTTGCATTGACCATTCAAAGCTGCACTAATCTAACTCTTACAATCTGTTTTGGCAACAGGTTGCTTTTTCAAGGTATTTCTGGATTTCATCTCTCCTTCCCAGAACAAGAACATGTCACTATCACATATCTCATCTCTCCATCATCGTCTTTCTTTGATGTACTTATCATTGCTTCAAAACCCATTTTGTTACCATACTGTTTGTAATACTTCACCAGACTATCAACTGAATCAAACACCATTCCAATATGAGGTCCACTTCTTCCTCCGCACATCCCATATCTTCTAATCCATCACGTTCATTTTCCTAATAATTTAATAGTTTTACAGTGGACAAAATTAGAATGTACTAATACAACACATCATAAGAAACAATACGATACAATAAATTTAAAATCATGTTAATGAAAAAGTTAAGGTTTCGAGTACAATTTACCTCAACATCATTGAAATGAGGCAAACTGGACTCTTCCATATTCTGTAATTTCATGCAAAACCAATACTAATGTACGCGTTCACAAATCTGATTCACAACAATCACCAACAAATATTCTCTATCAGTTATTTTCTATTGTAACATATATTCAATCCAAAATAGAATGCAAAACTAAATAAATGCATAAGTTAAATAAAAAACTCCTTAACTACCTCAACAAATCTTTCTAATCTAAACAAATTTTGATCCTCCTATCACCCTTTCCACCCTAAACGATTATTTCATGAAAAATTGGTGGCTTTATCACAGTAGTTGGTTGTTGAGGAAGAAACCGGTTGTGGCTGTTGAGGAAGAAACTGGTACAACCACAGACGAGAAAAATGCAGACGCGAAGAACAGAAGGGAACAATGAAGCAAAAGGTAATAGGTATAAAATGAAGTTTTTTTCTTTTTTGTTTCGTGTAAAAATTTTGGTGCTTGTTTTGGAGAAGTCGTGTCACGACCGGGGGCTATCCTCTATCTTGCCACCTTTGGGCTCAAGGGCTTTCCCCGCACGTTAGACATGTCCAAGGTACTATCCGCTTTGGGTCCTTCTAGCTACGCCTCCTTCAGACTCTCACGACTTTGCTTCACTTCGTGGACCTATACCTTGGGCTATATAGCCCAACGGTACTCGTGTTACTTGGCCAAGGTATAAATCCAAGGTTCAAGTCATGGGGGAGGCGTTCGCAAGGTGGAAAAAAGACCACGAAGCAAAGCAAAGCCGTGAGGGTCCAAAGCAGGTGTGGCCAGAAGGACCCATAGCGGACAGTACCTGGACATGTCCGACACGCGGGGAAAGCCCTTGAGCCCGAAGGTGGTGAGATAGAGGATAGCCCCCGATCGTGACAAGTCATATTAAACAAGCTAATGTTTTTTACAAATAGAAAAAAAAAAAGTAAATTAAAAAAAAACATTTTATTAGCTTATGGACGATCGTCCATATTATATGGACGACCATCCATTTAATATGGACTCCCGTCCATATTAAATTACAGGCGTCCATTATTATATTACAAAATGTTTGCAAACCAAAAAACTCAATTGAACAGGCTTCTTCTCCTCTGATTTTCTTGGTTGGACCAACCTAACCCGCTTAGAAGGTTTCATCCGGGTAGCACATCCCTCTTTTTTCGGCTGTTTGGATTACTAAAAAACCATATTGAAAGCATGGATGGCATTAAAGAGCTGGATGAGGAAGAAGTATTCGAAGAGAAGATATACTTTTTTTTCCTAATAGGGACTCCCGTCCATAACATATGGACGGGCGTCCGAAAAAATTGTTTTAAAATTTTTGTTTTAATTGAAAGTATTGAAGGACGTCCATTATATGTGGACGCCCATCCATTATTCAAAGACGACCATCCATAACATATGGACGAGCGTCCATAAATTATGTTTTATTATTTGTATTTTTTATTTAAATTATGGACAAACATCCATTATATGTGGATGCCCGTCCATTATTCAGGGACGGCCGTCCATAACATATGAACGGGCGTCCCTGAATTTTGTTTATAATTTTTTTAAATTTAAAGTATGGACGGGCGTCTATTATATGTGGACGCCCGTCTATTATATGTGGACGCCCGTCCATTATTTAGGGACGGTCGTCCATAACATATGAATGGGCGTCCATTAATTTTGTTTAGAAATTTTTTTAAATTTGAAGTTTGGACGGGCGTCTATTAAATGTGGACGCCTGTCCATTGAATATGGACGGGAGTCCATGATTTTTGTTTTCAAATTTTTTAAATTTAAACTATGGACGGGCGTCCATTATAGGTGGACACCTGTCCATAGTAAATGGACTCCCGTCCATATAATATGGATGGGAGTCCATCGTTCATTTCGCATGGACGGGGTGGACTCCCGTCCAATAACAGTGAACGGTTGTCCATAGTTGATGAATGACTGTTCACTCACAAAATATTTGTTAATGTGATACGTCGCTGGTCTAAGTCACGTGACACATTATTCGGTGTAAGAATTCGATGCACAGTCCTAGTGTTCGTAGCATTATTGGTGCTTAATATCATCCTTATAATGAAAAATGGGGAGAATTTCAAGAGGATTTATGTATTAAGTTTAGATTGAATTGTATGATTGATATATTGGTGGACTATGACTTGAGAAATTTCCATATTTAAGTGATATGTTGATATACTTGATAATGATGATATATGCAATGAGTTTACTTTAAATATAGATTAATTTTTTTTGGTATACTGGTGGGATTATCATCTCCTTATCTTTTTGCTCTCTTTTTGCACTATACGGGTCCGGTTCTGGTTTTGGTTCCACCACTTCAAGAACCAAACCCAGACCTGGGAACCGGAACCAAAACCGAGGTCTGGGTACCCGACTACCTGGGGTGGAACCGACGTGTATCTGGGGTGTATTTGTAAAATCTGTAAATAGTTAGGGGAGTATTTGTAAGTTTCATAGGGTATATTTGCCATTTTTGCGAACAAGAGGGGTGCATAAAAATTTATCATAGGTTCCGGTTCTAGGCATTTAGGAACCGAAATTGATTAGGTTTGGTTTGGTTTCCTAAATCCTAGTAACCATCCGGTCTGAGTTTGAGTCCAGGTCTAGTTCCAAGGAATTGGGTCGGGTACCTGGACCCGCTCACCCATAGACAGCAGAGGTCTAAGTGGCTATTTTGGAAGTTGGTGGGGGCTGCTAGTTTTAAATGTTTTAGGGGTCTAAGGGTAATAGGGTATTAACCCGGAAAGAAACCTTAAAAGGCCTGTGGAATTGGACCTTTTGATTTGAAATCCGTCTTCAAAGAAGAATCAGCAAATCGGAGACTAGTAGTGGCGGCTTTCTTTATTCACTGCATTCTCTTCTTCATCTTCGTTTCATCTCATCTCGTCTGCAACCGGTAAGAGTTCTTTTAATTTCTCCATTAGGGCAAAGATTTTAGGGTTCCTTGCCAGCTTTTGGATTTATTTATTGGAAGAGCTTTCGATCTGCAATTTATATATTTATCTCATTAAATTGCAATGATTTTCTAATGATTTGCCTTTTAGTTGTATTCACATATACTTTATATGTATTTTTTTTTTTTGGATGTAGAGCCTGTAGCTAGTTCTGTTAGTGTGAATATCAATTGATGAGATTGGGTCTCAATGACAAGTTTGTCAGCGAAAGCAGCCTTTACAAATGGGTCTGTCTATGTCTGTAATTTGCCTCAGGGGACTGATGAAAACATGTTGGCTGAATATTTTGGCACTATTGGGTTGCTAAAGGTAAGATTTTTTACCTTGTGTTCTAGGAATTTATACTTTATGCCTAGGGGAAAAATTGTTAGTTTTATGTATACCTTACGTGTATGTTGCATGCTGTATAGAAAGACAAGCGTACGGGTCGACCAAAGATATGGTTATACCGAGATAAAGCAACAAATGAACCAAAAGGAGATGCTACAGTTACATATGAGGATCCACATGCTGCATTGGCTGCTGTTGAATGGTTCAACAATAAGGATTTTCATGGCAATATAATTGGAGTTTTCATTGCTGAGTCTAAGGGCAAAGATGAAAATGCCTATAACTCGGTTGCAGATCCAACTGTTGGTGAGGATTATGGTGGATTAGAGGAAAATTCTAGGGATATGGATGCGATTGCTGGACGAGGTAGAGGTCGGGCTGATGCTTCAGGGAAAGCATGGCAACAGGAGGGAGACTGGATGTGTCCGAATACAAGGTCTGTGATGTGATATTGGTGAGCAGCTCTTCTTGATCTTTCATAGTCCTGTTTTAGTGTTCAGTTTATACTATGATTATTTTTTAGCAAATAGCTCCTTCAAATGCTCTATTGTGGTAGCAGCTGTTCCAACATAAATTTTGCATTTCGTGGTGTGTGCAATCGTTGTGGAACTGCTCGACCTGCTGGGGTATCTGGTGGTGGCACAAGGACTGGTGGTCGTGGGAGAGGTCGTGGTGGCGTTGAGTCAGGGAGCCATGGCCGGCAAATTGGTGCTTCTACAGGACTTTTTGGTCCAAATGATTGGCCTTGCCCTATGTAAGTCGTTTTTGCTAAATTCTATATTGTCTTGACTGTCATTTTGTAATCACCTGATTCTGTTTTAACACAGCTTTTTCTTGGCTAATTGGAATATCTTCAGGATCAGTTTTAGTTTTATTATGATTTTCATAATGTTTTTTACTCAACTTTTATTACTTGTCTCATAATTTAATCAAATCCTTGTTCGGTGAAAAAGAGCTGATAAATTGATCTGTTAGTTTCATCTTTGGGAGCGATAAGGCTTTGTAGTTAGGTTTAGTGAGTACCACTGCAGCATGAATACATTTGGCCAGCAAGGTTATATCAAAAGCTATTACCTAAAAACAATTTGACTAAAGTGTATATAGGTTTAGCCCTAGTGGTGGTATCCAATTTTATCACTATAGTTAATAGGGTGCTTGCTGTACCTACCTTAAGATTGTAAGGCTCAGAGTGGGTTATGTGCAGCAAAGTGGGTGCATGGACCTATGATAAAGTTAGGGGCATGATAGGGAAGGAAGTAAGTATTCTTGAATTCAGGCTGATACTATAATTCCTAACTATGATATTGTTTATTACAAATATATAAGTGTTAAGGTGATTAATTACCATATCATCTATATATTAATTTGCATATGCACTGTTTGTGCTATATTGATTTAGGAGACATACATCCTTCTGCAATTTTATCTTACCTTGTTCTTTTTTCATCTTTCTTTCAGGTGTGGCAATATCAACTGGGCAAAGCGAACAAAATGCAATATTTGTAACACCAATAAACCTGGTCATAACGAGGGTGGTGTGAGGTATAATATGATAATTTCTTCTTTGTTATATATATATATTTTCCATTGTAAATTTGATTATTGCTGCCAATATAAATATTCACTATAACATATTGTTTGCAAGTAAATGTAATTTTCCGTATTTCTTGTTTATTCTTTCGTATGCATGCATGATTTCCGGCCTCCCACTTTTTGAGGGAGAGGCATTGTTTGCCTTTAAGTAAATGTACTTTATGTGGATTAGCGTATAGCTAGCAACAAACACAATTACATGTGGCTTTTTTGTTCTTTTTTATCTTAATTTTTCTTTTTCTTTTTTCTGTAAATATTTGGCTGTTCTTATGTGTCATTGTTTATCCTAAAAAATGATGAGCCAGAAGTATAATTTTATATTTCATGGTTATCATTGCTAGCTTGTGAAAACTCGTTAAACCAACAAAATTGTAATGTCAAGACCATCAAATTAGAAGAAATGTAACATCACATGAAGTAAAAAGTAAACCAAATATACTTAATCATTAGACTTCATTACAACTTTTCTTTCTCCAGTAGGAAGCAAAAGGTTTTATTTACATCAAAAGATTTACATATCATGATTACATGCATAAAAATTCAACTGATATTAGTTTAGTATAAATTAAGTTCCCAATTCTAATACACTTCTAATTTTATTATTATTATTTTTTTGTCATTAAATTTTATCAATCGCAATTCTGGAGAAACTAGGGCAAGGTAGGGAACACCAATCCTTTCTTAATCCAGTAATAATTCAGGGACAGGCCTATAGCCCTGTTCCACAAATTGGTATTAACCCTTGCCCCTAATGGGATGGGTGCTTACAAGGGCCCCATTAATCGTGGGGATTGGCCAGCTCTAGTATGAAAATGTTTTGGAAGTTTAGGGATTGATTCATCTTAACTATTTACAATTTCTACTTGGTGTATGGTTTGTCTGTTAGTTTACTTGAAGGGTTATTTGAAGAGTCGTGTGCCTCCTCAGGCAGCTTTCTTTCTCAGATGGCAGCTTTAGGTAAGATTTGTGCAGTGATCGTTTGGTTAAGAGTAAGAGTGACGTAGGACAACCTAGAGAAATTAGGGATTAAATGTATTTTCTATAGGATACACGTTTATTTGTTTCCTAGTTTAAATAAACGACATAGGATGATCTTCCTGGAGATTTCCATAGCCTTTCAGATGGTAGCTTGATTCTTTTGGATATTTCATTTTAGTGTTTTTATATTTGATTTTAATTCCTTGAATTTGTTTACCATGTAAAACTAGGTTTACCCTATCTATTGTGGCATATTTCATTGTTAAGGGACAATTTCTGAATTGATAATAAAGATGCTTTCTCCTCCTATTTCTGTGTTTCTCCATTGATTCTTCTAATTTTCTCCCCGTTCTTGCTATCTCTCCCTCAACTCTATTATTTCTTGATCTCCATCACTTGGTTTAGTGTCTGTAAATTTAGTGGTGAGACAGTGGATCATCTGTTACTATTGCTAGTGGCTGAAGAACTCGTCTTTGCTGTTCCCCTTTTCCTGAGTTTGTTGGACTCATTTTTTGGTTCATGCTTATTAGTTGGAAAAGCACTCATGCAGAAAACAAAACCGGTTGACTATGGATGCAGTTTGATCAATGTTCAATTTGGATTATCCTGGCTTCAGAGAAATGGATAAAATTGAAGGAGATGCTGTTAAACCATTTTTAACCTAATGTCTGACTCATTCTATACTGACGAGAAGAAGATGAAGTTTTAGTCCTTAAGATTAAGCTTTCTTCTGATTTTTCTTCTTCCGAACTCTCCTTTTGGCTTTTTTTGGTGTCTTTTCAGTTTTAGGGAGTTAGATTTGGTTGCTGTTTGTTCATTCTTTTTTGTATTTTTTTACGTGTGGTACTTGCCTTTTTACAGCCTCTGTTAATCGTTGGGGCCACTCATTGCTATTTAAATTTCTTAATCTGAAAACAAAACGAAGAAAATATGGATTTGCATTACGAAATCTTTTCTGAGATCTTTATGCCATTTGAAATGATTAAGTATTAGTTTGGTCTATGGATGACCAATAGGGAGGAATTAGTTTGGTCTATGGATGACCAATAGGGAGGAATGATTAAGTGTAGTGACCTACATTTACCACTAGGAAGTTATACTATTTTTGTTTGACTTCATTGTTCTTAAGGGCTTGTTTATCTGGATGTTGCATTGTTATCTGTAGACTGGACGTGTAACTTTGGATTTTTTATTTTAATTTGTAAGCAACTTTATCTTTTTCTATTGAACTAGTAGTACAACCTATTTTCTTTCTTTTAAATATAGTGATTGTTGCCCGCAGTTATTGCACACCAAGAAACCAACATAAACAACAATATAGGAAAATGCCTTACATGCCAATTCCATATACTTGCATTATTGTAATTATCTTTACTTTTGAATGCACCACTTGCACATAGGGAAAAGTGAATACAAATCTTGCACATTTAAAATCATTAATTCATGTTATATCTTTCATTGAATGCAGAAAACTTCAGTCTTCCTTCTAAGAGTCTTTTTATCTTTATTTTATATAATCTAGATACACAGCTATTGCATATGCATCCCTATTATGTGTATTACAAAATTTATTAGGCACATAATTTAATTCGTAACAATAATCTAATTTTTCTTTCTTTGCATATATGATTTGATTTTTTATCCTAATACCTTTGAATATTATCTTCATGAGAACTAATTAATACATCATTTTCACAATCATTCCTGATACTATTAATTAATTCATTGCATAGCTATTATATTGCTGAAATACAAGTGTATTTATTGCTGGACAGAGGAGGTCGCGGTGGTGGTTACAAAGAACTTGATGAAGAAGAATTGGAGGAAACCAAGCGACGTCGGCGGGAGGCTGAAGTAATATTTACTTGCACTAGCATCACTTGAGGTTGCATAACATATGCTGAATTAACATTCTCTATGATCTAATGTCAGGATGATGGTGAGTTGTATGATGAGTTTGGCAATCTGAAGAAAAAGTTCCGTGCCAAAACACAACAAGCTGAAGCTGGACGGGTGCTTCCAGGTGCTGGACGTGCTGGATGGGATGTTGAGGAACTAGGTATTTCGTGTGTTGTTCTATTAAATTTTTCTCATGTATCTATTTTTCTGTTTTGGACATCATAACTACAAGAAAGTTTAATTTGAGAGCCAGAAATGAAGTAGATTTGACTTCTCTAATCATGAGCACTGGCTCACCACTTAGTCTCTCAAAATATGCCTCTGTAAAACTGGGGTCATTCAATCTGTTCTTACTGTGACTTATTTTGGGTTTTTTATATTAAAGATTTCTCCTACTAGATTTTTCATTTTGTCTTTATTTTGTGTTTGCAATCCTATTATTATGGGGGATCAAGGTAATTTTGGTAAATTTACCTTTTTACTGGAATATGCTAAATTTAGTCTGTTGGGTCTTATCTTAGATCTATTATTGAGTTATCAAATCCTAGTAAGTTTTTTAGTTGATTTAGAATCAAAGTTTTGGTGAAGGTTTTAAATCCGTTGATTTTTGAAATCTGTGTTGCTATTAGGAAATCGCTCGGATATTTTATGTGCATTGTCGTGTTTTTAGAGTTACTCAAATTTGTTTTTGTTCTTATAAGATTTGAGTTTGATCTTGAGGGTTCTATTCAATTGTGTGATTGCTCTTTTTGTTCCTATTTTGTGTTCCTCTTTTCACCTCTTATATACTTAAAAACCAAATCAGGCCCTCATACTGCAGAATGACGGCAGAGCTTTTATCCATTCTATCTTAAAAGCTCTGATTCCCTCATAACAGCCTTAATTTGTATCTACCAGTTGACTGCTGAAAGATTTTGTCTTGCTACTACTGAAGAGAAACTGCCAACCTACTTTAACATGAGAACAACTAAACAGCCACTTGTATCGACACTTTATTGCACAATTTTTATATTAAAAATATTCTGAACCATTTTCCGTCACTTGACATAAGGAACAAACACATGAAACTTTCCCTAGTCACTGACCCCTTGACGATCGCTGAGCAGGTAAATGGGTGTGTACAGATTTTAAACCTATAGCTGTAACGTGGCAAAGTGAGAATGTGGAGTGGTCATAGACAGAATATATAGGTATTTTTGCAGTTTGATGGGTGGAATCAAGTAGATCTTGTTAATGTTGGGGCAAAACATTGGTTTCTATTCAATATTATTTATGTTAAAAGAGTAATTAGCAAAGACATTTATTAGCATCCTAATGATAATAATTATAATACCTTTTAAATTGGATAGGTTTTTCAAGTGATTGCTTCATTAACAAAAATAATTAATATGCAGGCGTGGTTGATAGAGATGGGAGAGAGAGAAGCAGAGATAGGGGAAGGGAAAGGGAAAGGGAAAGGGATGATAGGCAAAGCAGCAAGAGTAGGGATCGTGATGATTGGGAGAGGCGTCGAAGCAGAGAGAGGGATCGAGGTAGAGATAAAGAGCGGCATTATGATCATGATCGAGACAGAGAATATGGACGAGACAGGGACCGAATCAGGTATCGTCATTGAGGTTGGAAGGAATACCTGGGGGTTCTGTAGTGTTGTCTTATTGGATAGGAGTGGCAAAATTTTATATGTTGGAAAGATAGCATAAGAACATTAGATTTGAGATGAGTTGGCATCTTAAGCAAGTTGAATTCTGGGATTATATTCAGTTGTTCTTAATGGTATATTTCTTAATATTGCGATCTGCACTGTATTTTAAATTTTCTTGGAACCTTGTACTGCTTGGATGAATTGGGGAGGTCAGAACATGGATTGGAACAATTTTAAAATTTCTTGGGATTGTCTTTGTCTGTCATCTCTCTTTAAATTTTACTATTCAAGAGTGGTTTTTGGTATGTAACCCCCGTACCTTTAAACATACAACAATACAAACTAGATGCTTATCTCTCATTGCTGGAGTTGTTTTGATAGCATCAGCGAAGTCTGATATTATTATGTTGTCAGGCTTTGTGGTATGTGAAATGTGAATGGTAATAAAAAGGCATAAAACTTCCAAAAGCAATCAGTTCCATCCAAAGGCTGACTTCCCTTTTTGAAATAGAAAAGAAAGTCTTTTTGGTTTTGTTCTTCATAAACTCCAATTACTTTGAGATTGTAAGTCAAACTTCCGTTTAATTGTATTTCTTATTCTTTGAGCATCTGATACTTTTTTCTCATTAATAAATAATAATACGCCGCCTGATTCCTTACTATTTAAAAAGTGATATGGTCTGATACTTTGAGTTGCAACGGTAATGCCATTCTGCATATCAATATAATATACCCTGATTTGGTGAAATTATTCTAATCTCTTCTAACAGCCTTGCTTCCATTGCATTATGTCACAACTTACTCAGGCGCTATTACTATTAGGTGTGGGATCGACATTGTCATTGGTCGGCCAACATCGGTCTGACTCACTTTTACAAGTGTTGGGAGGTATTTGTAATGACTAAATTATGGGTAGTTGCATGTAAATTTCCGAAATGATAAAGACATGTTATGGCATTGTCTATTGGGCGGCATTACATATTTGAGATATAATGTCAAAATTCAACCTTGAAGTTGAAGTTGAAGACTCTTCTGGGCGGCACCAACACCATGTTGTATGATTTTGGGGCCCGCCCTCTTCCTTTACATGTTCTACTTTGAAGCACATGCTACATCCCTTCTTCTTTATCTTTCATTTTCACTATAACTGGTTCTATATTCACATCTTAAATGTTGCTAATTATTTACACAGTACAGGAATCTTGATTATTTTTATAATCAGTTGCTGACTGAGAAAAAGAAAAACTTATTGAGGGGTTGAGTCATGTGCCTTTCCTCAATGGGTATTTAATGATTATGCATGGTTGATGCAATGATGCTTCTAAAATCAAACCCTGGTGATCCATGTGTTTCAATTTTGGGTTTGGATTATATTTACTTGCAGGAGAAGTGAAAAGCAAAATTACGTTTGGGTTTGGATTTGGATTTGCAATTAAAAAGATGAAAATATATTCAAAGTGTTTGTGCAGCAGACTTAGTCTCTCATAGAGTGAAATCCTCTGCTTTCGACAACTGTCATGATTTGGTAATTTCCCCTTGTTCTCTTCTCCTTGTGCTCTTTGTCCACTGTCCCTATAAATATGGTTACCATCACCACTTCATTACCCTCCAATTATCATAACACGAATGATGATTCACTCTAATTCAAACCCACCTCTCCTCAACCATCTTGGACAACTTCTGAGCCTAAGCCACCACCCACTTGAAACAACAATATGTAATGGTGATGGAGGAGTAGTCATCAATCAAGAATGCCAACTTCCATTGATAGACCTCAGTGGCCTAAACAGCCCAGATGAAAAGGACAAGCTAGCTTGCACTGCAGCCATTTCTCGAGCGTCGTCCCAATGGGGATTCTTTCAAGTCATAAACCATGGCATAAGCCCTGAATTGCTTAAGAAGATGAGGAAAGAACAGAAGTTGTTGTTTGAAACATCTTTTGAAAACAAAGCAACTTGTGGTCTTCTCAATAATTCTTACAGGTGGGGGAATCCAACAGCTACTACTCCAAAACAATTCTCATGGTCTGAAGCTTTTCACATTCCTCTCACTAGAATTTCTGATGAATCATGCTATGGAGACTTCACATCTCTAAGGTAACTATTCATTTTATCAAACATAAAGTTTCTAAGGCATTCATTCCACTCATTAAACATAGTTGGGTTGTGAATAGGATAGTGATGACAGAATTTGCAGCGGCAATGTCAAAGTTGGCGAGGTTACTTGCAAGAATTCTAGCAGAAAATTTAAGCCAGAAAAGGGGAGAAATAGATGAGATTTGTGATGAAAGGAGTTGCTTTCTAAGGTTGAATCATTACCCAGCTTGTCCAGTATCTCCAGAGATATTTGGATTAGTGCCTCATACAGACAGTGATTTTCTTACAATTCTTTACCAAGATGAAGTTGGTGGACTTCAACTCATGAAGGATTCCAAATGGGTGGCTGTAAATCCTATTCAAGATGCTCTTATTGTCAACATTGGTGATCTTTTCCAGGTAAAATATAAGGACAAACTTAATCTTTGTCCATAACGCCACAAGTCATTTTTTTGTAAATAATATAAAAAAGAGCTTATGATTGCAGGCATGGAGCAATGATGTCTATAAGAGCGTGGAGCACAAGGTGATGGCAAATGGGAAGATGGAGAGATACTCAATTGCTTACTTCTTATGCCCTTCTTATGAGACTTTAATTGGAAGTTGCAGACAGCCTTCTGTGTATAGAAATTTTACTTTTGGAGAATTCAGGAAACAAGTTCAAGAAGACGTTAAGAAAATTGGGCACAAAGTAGGCCTTCCAAGATTTTTGCAAACAGAATGAAGAAGAACAATACATGTTTTGAACAAAATCCAAGATCAAGACTATGCCGATTGGCATCATCCATCAAACTGTAAACACCATTTGTAATTTACACACCTAAACAGCTCAGAAAATACTATTATTATTTTTGTATTTATGCCATTTGTTTTTTTGTTGAGTTAGTATATGAATCAATATTTAAGAGAGAAATGCAATAGATTCTGCTCTTTTTTTTATTATTATTTTTGTCTAAATTGTTTACAAAACAGAATATTGGGTGAAAAAACTAAGTTACCCATCTAAGACACATTGACCTCCAGATGAAACCATTTTCCAACTCCTAGTAGGGAAAAATATAATAGGCAGCTTTTCAGATAATACCACTATATTTGCGGTAGGTAAACCTTCATTATGTGAAAAATTGCCTCGACAAACAAGAGACAAATATACACCAGAATCAGAGGGAAGGTTGGGAGTTGAATTCCAAACAGTTGAGTAAAAAAAAAAGTAGACCCCAATTAAATGACCAAACATTGTCATAAAACTTTTTACTAAAGATAGCTGAAATAATCAGACTAACAACAGTTGAGAGTATCCAATCACACTCTTTCACAGCTGCAATATCAGCAGCACGGTTCGGGGAACCTGGTGTTGCAGCTGATAAGATGTTGGAGCTCAGCTGCAGATTTATTATAAATGAGGTGAAAAAATTAACAGAGCTTAGAGGAAAAGTCTTTTTTGCAGAAAGATAGTATCAATAACAAGGTATATCTGATGCGGTTTATTTACAGACAATGGAAAAAAAACCAAGAGTCTGAAAACATTCAGAGTTGGATTTTAATAGTGTTGTCTAGCATATACACAGGGAGAGTAACAGAGAATGAAGATTTTTATTCCTTCTCAAACTTAGAAATTAGATACCAGTTTGAGATTATGATTCTTACTAATATGGTGTCATCTTTTAAAGATGGTACTCTTCAACACTCAAGTTTTCACATTTTAGAATGTAAAGGCAGATTTCTCTCTGAAATCATGCACCCTGCTGTTTCCATCAGATCTCTGCTGTACGGTACCATCTTTAAGGTGCTCATTGTACCCAAGTCATTCACCAGGTTAGGCAGTTTAGATCCTCACAAAGTGAAATCAAGGTACCAAACTTAATTATGTTTTAATCAAATTCAATCATGTAATGGGTTTAATCAAAATGCCTATTGCCAAGAGAGGCAATTACCGGGTTTACCCAAAAAAAAAAACCTATTGTTGAATGGGCCCTAAATTCTTAGTCCAACTAACTGCATCTACAAACAAACAGGTAAAGAAGCAATTTAAACTATTAATTATCCCACTTTCTATATAATGCTAGAATGCCACACAGCTTTGCAATAAATGAAATCCCAGTAATTTAGCAGGAACCTTATTTGGTACTGTTGAAATGGTAAAATGGCTGTAAGCCTGTAAAATAGCTCCCTTGTGAACACACAGACACCTGACTTCCAAGCAATCCTTTCGAGGTTTTGACTTCTTTTCTTATTTCCAAATTTTCACAGCACAACAATCAATTCATTGCATCAGATTTAAAGTAATTCACATTGTGCCATGTATACAAACATTACTAAATGCAATTCAAATTACAGCCTACAAAATGCGTTTAATCACATATTATGGCTCTATTTCTACGACACGGCTGCACATATCATTACCTGAAAACCTGCTTTTTCAGCCAATGTACAGAATTATTAAAATCTAGCATGAATAACCATTAGAGGAGATGGCAGATAATTTAGAATTACATCACTACCCAATAAAAGAGAGAAAACACTGAACTAATTAATTGAGGACAAGAAGGCTGATGTTTTTAGGAGGCTACATTTCCTTGTCTTCAGTGTCACCAACGAACAAACAAGAAATGCATATTTCAAAATTATTTGATATGGTCAAATGTTATACAGGTACACATCTGTTGAAGGTTTGAAGACAAATCCACAACTAAATTTCAGAGAAGCCACCAATGTGAAAGACACAATAGTTAAAGAATGTATGGCCTCTAACCGGTTATTTAATAAGACAGGCATGTAATTTTTTGAATCAGATGCCAGCTCTCAAACATGATAAATTCCCAAATTATAGGCACTGGAGCTGAGCAATAAAATTCAAGTTTGCTAATTCTAATATCGATCATTTATCCTTACCCATTTTTTAAGTTTGTGTTTTGCATGCCTAGCAAAAAAGAAAAAGGTGTAGGCATGCCCAAAATGTGAATCAAAAAGTTAATAATGGCTCTGATAGGATATCCCTCAATTGGAAAAAGGGACATAAAATATTACTTCCATAAATTCTAGACATGTTCTACATGTCATAACCATATGAATATATTGGACTTCAATTTCTGAGATTCATCCCTCACATTTAGGGATGCCAAAGAGAACAAAAGCGTGAAAGTAAACAAAATTAACTTTTGGCCAGTCAGATAAAAAGACAAATAAACAACAATCCAACTTGTGATAGATCATAGATCAGTAAAACAGAACCCCAATGAATGATTTCTTTACAAGTAATCAGTATTCCATGTTGCCTCATCAAAATATGCTATTACTCCATAAAAATGCAATTGATTGAAATGGCTATATACATAGCTATAATAATTGAATAATAAAATTGGAGAAATACAAAGATAACAAGTGGAGATAAGCATATACAGAAATATGATCAATGAAAAAAGAGATGGTCAAGCGAACATCAATCAATCAAGCTTAATTATCTTATGGTTCCTGCTTTATCATTGTAAAAAGGTCGAGCAAATACATTCGAAAACCTTCTTCAGTCAAGAAACATTGCTACCTTGTCTTTGAGACTGCTCTTCGATTTAATGTGGGATACCATCTCTTCTCCAACATCATTCTGACTCAGCTGTCTAAACCCTTCATCATTTGTAGTAAATTCAGTCTTCTTTTCTTTGTCTCCTCGGGGTTTCTTCAGCAAAGGACCCAAAAATAGTTCCAGCATATCCTGTGCAGGATCCACTGTTCTACTTTGTACACTAGTCAAATTACAATTGCTTATTCCATCCTCACAAGAGGTGGTTTTCAAACGTTGATCTTGGGATTCAAAATCTCTATCCACCGACTGTAATTCAGCTGTATCTAAATCAATTTGGACAAACTGCAGAAATTTGAGGTTTTGTTAATCAACCATAGAGCCCTGCATTTACTAAAAGCAATAGAAGAAACAAAAAAAATTACCTCTTTTGCGATGCTTAAAAGATCTTCAACACTGAATTCTCTTTCTCCATCATCGCGTGGTGTCGGCTTTTTGGACTTGCCCACTTTCCTTTTCTTGATGTTAGTAGTAAGTGGTTGGGTTGATATTTTTTTACGTTGTCTCTCGGTTTCACAAGAAATTTTGTTTTCCTGCACAGAATTGTTGCTTTTATCTCCATCATCAGGTTTCTTCATGCATGACCATGAGGGTAAACGCCTTCTACTTCCCTCATCTCCAGCCATTGTTACAAATTACCAAATATGCTAAAATAATAAGAGGGTTTTTGGGAACTTTAAGTACTAATTAATTCATCAACATCCAATATTTCCATAAAATCGCAATACATATTGTTACTGTAGATTTTTATTTTTTTATTCTGGGTTAATTTTATGGAAGCATTTTATCAGAAAATGTAAAATAACTCAAGTTTTAGGTTGCATTAAATTTATATAATTTAAAATTCAATAAAAAATAAAAGAGACACATTTAGTTGGTTAAAATCAAACACATTAAGATAAATTGAAAATGAGAAATATAATTAAAACAATGTTATGATATTTCTAATCTACAAACTATGTTGGTCATTAATGATTAATATAATATATTTTTTTTTCAATTTAAAATGATAGAAAACGGTTATATATTACAGTAAATTCTAAGAATCATTATTCGACAAACGATATTTTGTTGATATATAATAATTTATACACAATACCATAACATATTGCAATGATATAGTTTAAAAGTTAAATAATATGACATTAATCTTTCAAATTTTAAGAGAAAATTTGTTTAGAAAGTCGCCGGGGAACTAGACCCCCAATAGTATTAGTTTCACAATTTCATCCAGAACGTTAAAGGTCTCTATCAAAGGACGAAGGGTAAAGTTGTCTTTCAGATTTTTAATATTAAGAGCACTTTCTTTTTCTTTTTTCAATTTCTTTATCTAAACTTAATAAAATAAATTACAAGTCAAGTCAAAAGAAAAAAAAAATAAAAAACCCATCAAGCCATCGTTTCATTCCACAACCTTCGCCTCACTCCACTTCCAACATAATTGCAAACCCCCGCTGAGAACCTCAAAACCAGTGTTTTAAAACCCGAAAGCTTCAACGGGCCGGGTTTAACTTTTCCGATTCACTCTAAAACCCTAAGATTTGGGAGGATGATCGACGAACAATCGACGGCCAAAAGGTTGGGGCTTTTGAAAAATAAGTGTCGGTGAATGGAATGGTCGTGACGGCGTTGATTTCCGGTGAGTAAATCGACTGGAATCGAACAAATCTGGAAACGGCAACAATGGGATTTTGCCGGCGATTGGCGAGGCTAACGGGGGTGGGGTGAGGTGGGTTGTGGTCGGGAGGAAGAGGGGAGTGATTCCTAGGTGATAGGGAGGGTTTTCGACGCTAGCGTCGATGAGATCTGACCTAGAATACTGACGCCGACGTCGGTGAGATCTGGCCAAAATCAAACCTATTTCGGCCAGATCTTGAGTAGATTTTAATGGAAATGGGCTTAAGGGACGATTGGGGTTGCATCTGAGGTGTTGCCGCTGCCAATCAGTCGTCAATCGATATGCATTTAGAGTGTGTTTGATAAAGTTCAAACTTGTAGGGACTTACAGATAATTTTTAGGGGTGTATTTGCTTAATTTTAAAAGTTTTTATCAACCGGTCCACTCGAGACCCGGAAACTTTGCCGGGTTTCACCTTGGATTGGGTTTTAAAACATTGCTCAAAACAGAGATACCTCCATCAGTTTAAATGTCCCTTTGAGAGCCATTCTTATCGTCATTCTCATTTGATGAATTTTTGCGTTTTAGTTTTTAACTTATACACAATATTTAATTTGTTTTTTTTGGAAAAATAACATCATAATTGCAATTTACATAGCAACAGTTAAAAAGTCTATAAGATTAAATCCTTTTAATTAATTTTATATTGACAAATTTGGGAAACCACCGGTTGTTGAATTTGTTGATGATGAAGTGAACATACACAAGAGGGCTTTGCATACTAGAGCTACAATTCCTCTCATGCTATCAAAAATTACTTCACTTCAAAATTTCAGTCCATGGTCCAAGGCCTCATAAACTAGTTGAATCCGGCTCTATTGACGATCGTAATCCCCCACGTACCATCATTTGGGCATAAAATTCTGCATGCTCCTATCAACCAATAAAAAAGTAATTTAAGTTTATAATTTGTTTCACATTTAAGTTGACACTGCAAGGCTGTTATTGCAAATAAAATTGTTTCCAATTCAAATGAGAAAACGCCAACCAAAACATACTAATCCCATCCCATGCCTTGAATTTTTTGTCCACAACAAACTCATGGCCTCCTTGCTGAAAAGTATATACTTTTCCAAAATGGTGGAACAATGTGTTAACTAACAATAAAAATCAACCAAACTGAATAATCATACCTTGACGGCAACAATAACAACCGCTGAGCCACTTTCCCTCGATTCATGAAACAGTCTTCTAGCATCATCAGGTGTAATAGATCGAACCACTTGGGGCAAGACCTTTGCAACTACAAGAGAAGTAGAGAACAGACTTAGATATGTGAAGTTATTACACCAATTATATTATACCTGCCAACGAACTATGTAAAGCCAAGAACAAAATAAAGAGATTGTTCTGCAACAATTTATGTTCATTTAGACCTAGCAACAGCAAATGGTTTCATCATTTTTAACTCAAAAGATCTGTTCAACTTCAGATCAAGGAAACAGAAAATTTGCCACATGAACGACCAAACAAGGCTAAGCTCACCTCTGGCTTTAAAACTCACTTTGAGCATTAAGAAAAAAAAACATTGCCATCTATATATACAGGGGATATTTTCTTCTTTTGTTTGATATATACCTACCTAACTTATCAGAATGGCGAAAATCATCAATTAGCACAACTCTGTAACTATCTCCATTACCAATGCCTTTCTTGTCCTTTAGCTGCCCAATATCTCCTCCTGAATTGCAAAGGAGGAGGAAAGAGCAATAATCACATCAGTCAAAAATCATAATAAAGATTAACAAACCAAGTCTAATAACCCAATACTCAGAATTCATCTCTACCATATAATACATTATTTTGTTTCATTCAACCTTTGAATCCATAATAAGAAAATATATATACAGTTGACCTCAATAGACAACGAGGGAAGAATGCATTTCCTTTTTTAGTATCATGTCTTGATAAATCTATGTGAAAATATTGAGACAAAAGTTCTCTTGAAAAGACTAAATGAATGCATCTGTGGAGCAGGAGCCAGAAAGATCATCAATCAATGAACATGTGCAAAATGAGTATATATTCTATGCAATGTGGTTGGTAATATGTTAGAACTAGGAGATATCTGATTTGCAATCCGGATAGAATCGATTGATTTTGTAAGAAAGAGGATATTGAAAAAAAAAAAAAAAAAAAAAAAGTGTGCTTGTCCAGAAAAAGTCTTTAGAAGCACAGAAATACCACGTCATTTATACAATCAATCAATAACATCACACCACCAATCCATTTATTCTCTCTTTCCTCGATTTAATGCTACCATGACTGGAATTTTTTTAAAATAAATGCATAGATGATACTATTTTTATTGAAAACACGCACAGCCATGTCTATCCTATAGAAGACTTTCTCATTTACTTGGTCGATCCTCTCTTTTTTCTTATCCCGTTGAAGGATTCTTGTCTTATCTTATGAATAGTTTTCCCCAAAACATCGAGCTTACCTCATGTCAGTTCAATCTTCTCATGAACCTTAGGGTTTATAAGATCAGCTTTGAAAACAATCCTTAATCGGTTAAAACCTAACCTCCAGTGACATTTGATGAATTGTTGACAAAACCCATATGTTCCCAAAATATAAAACTTGAACTTTTGATAAATGAGAATCCATGGTGTCAACCAAAATCTGTCTAATTGCATCAGCGTTCCCACCAATGATTATGCTAATAGACAAGTTACTGCAACTGGACACATTAAACCTCTATAGTCTCTAAATTATTCGTAAGTAATAAATAAAAACACCTTATGGCATGTAATGAGATAGAGAAGCGAATTCAGATGAAAAAATACCTTCTAACACTTGTGTAAATGGGTCAAACTGAGACTGATCAAAAGCGGGTCGCTCTAAGACACCCTTGGAAGAACCAAACCTAGTCTTCAAAGCGCCACAGAAAACCCTCCTTTCTTGTGTGGACCTTTGAAAGGGATAGGAAGTCGAAGCAGAAGTAGGAGGAATAAGAGAGAGGTTTGTTAAGCCAAAAGATGCCACTGCCATATTCATCATCGTCACCAAACACGCTCAACTTGTGGTCTTGTTTGTATTTATAGATATTGTTTTTGCACTATTCTCAAAGGAAAAAAAGGAGTGGCATATCATTCCTGAATCTTCTCCATTCAAGATATTTTACACACTCGTTTTCTAATTCTAAGATTCAATAAACACCACAAAAACATATCTGTAATGTTATACCCCGAATTATTTATAATGTCACAAAAAATAGCACATTTCTATTTAACACAAATTTGATGAACGAAATTGTCTCTAACGACAAATCCCAACTGAAGACTTGATTTTGTGATCTTGAGAAGCATTTTTTTTAACGTATTTCTTAACACATTGGCTTATTAAACGGTTTTTGAATATTTGGCACATATGTCTAGGAAATATGTTAAATAACTTATTTTTTAAATGATTTGTTGTTGATTAAGCTTATATTTCAATGGATATGTTGAAAGCGTAATCTTAGTATGGGTTTCCACCAACTCCGGAGGATTCTGACCAAAAATTGTTGAAAGTTGGAGACGAGTTTTGGTCGAATCCCAAGTATTCGGCCATAAATCAACTTCATCTTCTCCAACAGACCTTGCGTTTTTTGGTGGAATCCAGTTGAAACCCCTTGATTCGGCCAAAATACCCAGATTTCAGTCATCATTTCACCGACAACAACCTAGTCTTTCCACTTAATTTTGACACAAAAAACAATATTTTCACTTGATTTCGACACAACCGTTCACAATGATGGAATGTTCGTTCCTCTAAATTCTGCAGCTTTGCAAGTTGCAACGACGACTCTATTTTTCAAAGGGGTCGGAGATATAAATTCGGCCATTTATTGCTCGAGACAAGAGAGATAAAAGTGACAAAACATCAATAACATTCCCACATAATACTTAGAGCTCAAAAATCCTCCGTGCATTAGGTAGTATAATAAGGATATTATAGTAAATTAAGTAAAAATAGGGGTTGAAAAGAGAGTTAATGGAGGGTATTTAGAGTATCTCTAATAGTGCTCTTTAAAGTAAAGAGCGTCTTCATTAATTTTTAAATATAAAGAACAAATTTTTTATCTAGACTCATTAAATTTTAGGAGAGATAATGTTTTTTCAATAAAAAAACATAATAGGAGAGATAAATAATAAATAAAATACATAGAAACTTGTAATTTATTATTTAAAATTAGGATAAAGAGTGAAATTTAACTATTTAAATGTGGAGAGTTAAACTCACTCTTTAATTTTTATTGGACTCTTGCTTCTATGAATAAACTTTTTATAATAGAGAGTTTGGGTCATATAAATAGTCATTTGAAGATGTTTTAATAGACTCTTTATTCTTTAAATATAAATTAATTAGTGAGTTTAACTCTTTACATCTCTATCCCAATTTTATTTAATAAATTATAAGTTCTTATGCATTTTATTATTAAGTCTCTTTCATATTTATTAAGTCTAATTTAAAAGTTCTATTGGATTAGAATGTGAAATATGTTCTTTAAAA
Organism: Pistacia vera; assembly: GCF_008641045.1. Classification (NCBI taxonomy): domain Eukaryota; kingdom Viridiplantae; phylum Streptophyta; class Magnoliopsida; order Sapindales; family Anacardiaceae; genus Pistacia; species Pistacia vera. The sequence goes on along the minus strand of NW_022195028.1, from coordinate 522,385 downwards.
TAAAGAACACCATTGGAAATGGTCTTATCCGCTCTTGGGTTAGGATAAAAGGAAAGTTGTAATCCTATTAGACTTAGGAATCAGAAAATTAAATAATTAAGTTTTAGAATAACTAATGTAATTGGGGTTAAAAGAAATCTATAAATACCTAGTGATTTTCAAAGGATTATAACTGAGAAAGAATAGCCAAAACGTAAAAGAAGCTAGACCATGACCTTAGTAAAATTACGAAATCTTTGTATTCCGCGAAAATATTCTTAGAACTCATTTCGCTCCTTACGTTAACTAAGGGTTAGGTTATTATAACACAAACTCATATCCATTGACTCATTATAATCCAATGAATTTGGATGAAAAATTAGAGTTAGTTTAACTTATAATACCAACTAAACAATTTTTAAGCCATTTAATTATCATGAATCAATAGTCATAAATTAGTGTTAAATAGCTTGACCCATATAATTATATATATATATAATATATTATTATATATATATAATATATATATATATATATAATATATTAATATTTTAAATAAATAAAAAAATTTGTGTTATAATAGTTTGACCAATTATTTAAATATATAGTTTACGTTGATTTTATGATAGGCCAAAATCAAGAATTGATAGATGAGTCAAATTTTAGTCCATTCAATAAGCAAGATTCAAAGTTCTATATACAAATTATTGTACATAACCAATATACTTAGGTTCACTTTCAAAGACCCAAATATCTTTTTTTGGAACGCGGCTAGACCCAAACCATTTATAAGCAAGCCACCGATGGGTAAAAATTACTCCGTAAATCATATCAGAGTTAAAAAAAAAAAAAAAAATTCATTTAAATTAGGTATTCTAATTACTCATTTCGACACAAATAAGTAAGTGAAAGTATTTTTTTTTTTTAAATTAATTTAAAATGTGTTTCCCTCTTTGTTTAACTTTTCAAACTCTATCATATCCTATTAAGTGAAAAACATTTTTTTTTTTTTTAATATTGACTATTCAATTCAAAATCCAATTATATTTTATTCAACTCAAAACATTTAACAATTATCTTACTTAAAAAAAGTTTATAAATTAACAAAAACACCCCCACCCACCCAAGCAACAGTCGCCCGCCAGCAACCACCGCCGATTGCTAACCGCTGTCGCTGAAACCGCTGGAATGATGCACAATCGGAGGGATCTGGCTGATCGTGCGCTGATTTGACCGTTTTCAGCCAGATCTACCATAGATTTGGTTGGAAATGGCTAGTTCTATGGCCAAAGATCTGGCCATCGTTGACGACCAAATCCAGCCGATCGTGAGCCATTCCAGTGACTATCGGCCACCGTCCAGCTGTGGTGACTAGATGTCGGCAATCAGTTGGGTGGATGGGGGTATTTTTGTTAATTTATAAACTTTTATTGTTTGGGGGGAGGGTATATTTAGCTAAATTAACGAATGTAGAGGGTTAAAATAGTATAAATATTTTCACAAAATGTTTTCCAATAATGTATCAAACACATTCGCAGAATCCTATCATATCTTATTCAAAAAAGTGTACCAAATGCGGCCATCCCAAAAATATTCTTATTTATTACATCATATTTTGTGGCCAAATTCATGTTTTAAATTGTTTAAAACCGGTTTTTTGCGAAATTATTGTTTTTAACCTTTATACATATTTTATAGGGGTATTATTAAAATCTAGGAAATCAATATTATTTTTATCTTTTATTTTTAAAAATATTTTAATCATCAAAAAATTGTCGGTGTGGCCGCATGTAATTTATCTTTAGAAAATTAATTTTATTTTCATTTTTTCTAAGAAAAATCCTATATTTTAGGTACATAAAAATAAAATTATTTCCAATAGAAATTTTCATTATTTAAGGATTTATTGTGTTTTTATTTGATTAAAACTAGTTTGATCAAAAAATAATTTTGAGTTACAATTCCACTAAAATTGTCTCATTATATTTCATTTGTCTTAATAACTAATTTTATCATAATTAAGGATGTGTTCATTGATTGACTCCATTGTTAGGCGTCTGCCTTGATAGCAGAGAGCAGTTTATGTAATCAAATTGGTTTAATTCATATTCTGTTTCAAGTTTTATTTTATTTTATTTATATCAGTTTCTAAGGGTTACTTTTGAGTTGTTGTAGCTTCCTACATATTCACTTGTTCCATAAGCTACACCATTGATGTGTTTGATAAACATATTTCAAAATTGATTATAGGAGAAATTGATTGTCGCATAACAGAGCTTTCAAAAGTAGGATTTTTAGAATTCAAAAACGCCCCTTTTAGGGAAGTCCATTACAAATATACCAAAAATAAATTTAAATTCTAATTTTTTTTTTAAAATTAAATTAACAATATAATAATATTAGAAATGGAGAAGTTATAAAACTGATCGACGAGTCTGACCAAAAATGGTTCAATATTGCTAGTACCATTACAATCGTCAATTATTGAAAATAATTTATTACCAACGATGTCATCTAATATAGAGTTTGAGTTTGACCTATAATCTACTTTATTAAAATTTGATTTTCCGAAAGAATTACGATATTAAACTAAGGTTAAGAGTTTAGAGTTTCGAATCTTTAAAGAGCAATTGAGTTTGATTCTTCATGTTTCAACGGACTTTGATAACTAAATGGAATTGTAGAGAAAAAAGAAGGAGATTTTAAGACAGTGGAGGAAGAGAACTGAGAAATAATGGGATAGTAAAGTGAAGTTAGCGTTTTTAGGTTGTATATATAAATAGTGTATGTTTGACATGTGACATAGCATAGCATTAAGCGAATTATATGACATAGCATAACATTGCTCAATGTTGTATGACCTTTGGTAGAATATTACATTATATTATTCTTACACTATGCTATATATATTTGGTGAATGAATTGCATTGCAATTTTTTTTTATTCCCAAACAAAAATTCATTTGTTAAAAATAATATATTTTTCAATTATTATTTAACTAATAAATTTAAAAAAAAAAAAAAAAGGTCAAAAGTTAAACAGATTAGTGGTCAGTGCCGATAAACAGAAGTCATAATAGTTGTCAAACACCGATTAAACACAATTCAATGCCGGTCAAACATTGGTCAATATCGATCAAACGATGGTGAATGCCATTAACCTACGTTGACCATAGTTTGATCAACTATTGCCTATTTAAATTTATAAATATTAAATTAATTGGCCATGTTTGTTTGTTCAAAATAAGCAAACGACATGTTCTCACATGAGGTTTGCCGAAATCCAAAGTTTATACCATTGATTGCATTTATTCCAGATTCTCACCTTTAATCTAAAACCGTTAATTATTGTTTGATTCTACCATAATGTTATTATCAAACTCTCTCCATCTTCTTCTTCTTCGTCTCTCCTTCCTTCTAACATAGGAACTCCATTTTACAACTTTTTTTTTTTTTTTACCCATTCTTTCTCTTCTTCTCCTCCTCCTCTTTTCCTTCTCTCTTCTAGATTCTTTCTCTTTTTCTTCTTCTCCTCTTTATTCTTCTCTTCTCTCCACCAGATTCTTCATCTTCTTCTTCTTTTTTCCTTCTCCGTTTCTTCTTCTCTTCTCTCCACCAGGTCCTGTGTTAGAACGAAGGAGAGATGAAGATAAGGGCATGTAACGGACCGCCTAGCTCTGATACCCTACTGGCCCGGCCATGATCACACAGCATGACATGTATTGTTCCCCCCTTAAGGGATTTCTTCGCCTCCCACATGGCTCGAACCCATGCCTAAGGGGCTATAGGCAAATGGGAAGCATCATGAGTACCATCAGGCTAGCTAGCCTGATGGTACTCACCATGCTTCCCAAATGACTATAGCCCCTTGGTCTTGGGTTCGAATGGTGAGGGAGGCGAAAGACACCTAGTGTCCAGGGCTGGGGATATCCTGGTAAGTCACGGGCCGTCTTTGTGGTCTGGCTTGGGCCTGCTTTGTGATCTGGCCTAAGCCCGCTGTGTGGTACGGGTTAGCCGGCCATGATCACACAGCATGACAGGATATCTCTCCCCCCTTAAGGAGATTTCTTTCGCCTCCCTCACCACTCGAACCCAAGACCAAGGGGCTGCTGTGCCTGATAGTACTCACCATGCTTCCCAAATGACTATAGCCCCTTGGTCTTGGGTTCGAGTGGTGAGGGAGGCGAAAGAAATCTCCTTAAGGGGGGGAGAGATATCCTGTCATACTGTGTGATCATGGCCGGCCACCTGTGTGGAGCCGTTACAGGGCAGTTTGATAATAGCATTATATTAAAATCAAACAGTAATTAACGATGTTAGATTAAGTGTGAGAATATATAATGAATACAATTAGAGGTATGAACTTGGGATTTCGATAAACCTCGGGAATGATCATGTCGTTTGCTCATTCAAAAATAATGCCAAGTAAGATCGCATTATCTAATGCAATGGTTCTTAGTAAGCATTATATTATTTAATGTAGAGTTTATTACATTATTTAATGCAGTGCATTTTGTTTTACTAAATACTGTATTGCATTATTTAAATATTTAGTATTATACAATCTATCTAATGTTGTGTTATGTGGCATATAAAATATATGTAAAAAGGATAAAATTTTGAAATAGAGTTATTTTTTAAAAAACTTTTATAAATAAACTAAACTATTTCTCAACTAAAAAAGGTTATTTGATGTAATTATAAGGAAAAGTTGTTGAGGCATACTATTTGTTTTTTATTTCTCTTAGAACTGAAATCTTATTTCTCATGTACGCTAAAAATGAACAGAAAACACAATCAAGGATCAAAAACCCATCCAATCCCTCCCCTTCCCAAATTACTACTCCTGCTCTCTTCAACTTATCAACTATGCTGCCAATGGAATACTTTTCAAATATAAACCTTCAAGTTTATTAATTCTTTCAAATTACAACACCCCACCCCCCCCGGCGTCCCAGATTTAGAATTGAATGCAGGGGCAACAGTTTGATCACCCAAATTGAGGATCTAGGGTTTGTAAGTGCGGCATGACGGACAGAGCAACAGCTTTAAAGCCATTCTCATGGCAAGACTGGGAATCTTTAATCGAAGACTTCCAGCACGGCGGTGCACGCCTCACCAAATGGACCTCCAATTACTCAATCACTGCTTTGGTGGACCTTGCTCTCTCTTCTCTTCTCAAGAAAGACTTCCCTCTCAAAATCCCTCTTTTAATCTTTCTAGAAGAATACTCCCTCACGCTTTTCTCCACTCCTAAACCTCAAAATCCATCTCTTCACCGCCTCATTGAAGCTCTCCGGTTTGCAGTTCAATCCCCAGTTGATAATTTCCACATCACTTTTGCCTTCAAAGAGCAGTTCATGATTTCAACCACTTGTATTTTAATCTCAATTGATGCGTTTCAGGTGTTTGATGTTAAATATGTAGAAAATGTTGTTGAATTGTTGTTAACTGTTATTAATCGACCCAATCATGGCTTTGACCGGCACACTAGGGCTATAGCTGCTGAATGTTTACGGCAATTGGAAATTTCTTATCCTTGTTTGTTATCTGATATTGCTGCACACTTGTGGACTTTGTGTCAAAGCGAGAGGACTCATGCCTCCCAGTCTTATATACTTTTGTTTACGGCTGTTGTGTATAATATTGTAAATCTGAAGTTGAATGTTTCCATTTTGAATACTTCTGTGCCTTTGGTACCGTTTAGTGTGCCGCAACTGATGTTGGGTTCAAATACGGGTTTGAATTATAAGGAGTTGAGGAAAGCAATGGCTTTTTTTTTGGAGTCACAACAAGTGTTCACTCCCTGTGGGATGTTGGAGCTTTTGGGAATGATAATGCCCGTGGCAGTGGCTTTGGAGTTGCAGCCGTCTATGTTGAAGGTCCAGTTTTTTGGGATGATTTATTCGTTTGATCCTGTGCTGTGCCATGCTGTTTTGATGATGTATTTAAATTTTTTTGATGCGTTTGATGGGCAAGAGTGTGAGATTGCGAAAAGGTTCATGTTGGTTTCGAAGGAAACTCAACATTTTTTGGTATTTCGTTTGCTTTCAGTGCATTGGTTGTTGGGTTTATTGAATAAATTGATGTTGAGTATAGAAGTTGGGAAGAAGAAGGCTATTGTTGAGTTGGGTTTGATGATTCATCTGAGTGTGTTTGATCCCCTTGCATTGAAATCCTTGAAGCTTGATCTGCTTGCATTTTGCACGATTTTTCTTGATATTTTGAAATCGGAGAGTGCTCTAGATGGGGAAATTGGGGAAATGAAGTCTGTGGTGAAGCTTTTTGAAGACGGTCTTGTTTCAGTGTCAGCTTTAAAATGGTTGCCTCCCACTAGCACAGAAACTGCAGTGGCATTCCGCACCTTTCATAAGTTTTTAATTGGTGCATCATCTCATTCTAACATTGATCCTTCCACGACTAGATTTCTTATGGATTCCACAATCTTCCATGCTTTACAGGTACTCTAATTTTTCAATTTACTTTTTCTCCTTTTATTCTGAATATTGCTAATTGCTATTTCATGAAAAGGGAATGTAAGTTGTTCGAGGATTAGACTGCATTGATTCTATACAATTTTTTAAGAGAAAAGAGTATCGAACATTTAGTTAGCTTTCCCCTGAAGCTTCTCTCAAGCTTAAACAATTTATATATTGTTGCTAAGTGCTAAATTCTTGAAACTAATTGTGTGTAGAAAATTGTTTACAGTAAATGCATACTCACAAAAGTTTTAGGTTCCCCTTTGCCAATTTCGGTCTTGATGTAGTATGTATACCAGTTCAGTTGGGAAGTTGGTTATGATACCATTCTAGGGTACTTTTTTTGTATAGACTGTATAAGTGCATCAAGTACAAGGGAACTGAAATGTAGAGTGATAGTTCACATAGTGTTGTTTTTATGTGGATATAGGCCCTGTGCAGTGAACTACTCTGAGGAGGAAAATGTCATCTAGTTTGGAAGAACACACTATCAAGAACATCCAGTGTTTGAAGAAGTTTAAGTTACTCGTTCCGTAGTTCTTGGATGTATTCTTAAAATAAAAAAAATAAATAAAAAGAAAAATATCACTATAGTTCTTGGATGTTGCTTTGTCTCCTTGTATTGTTTTTGCTTACACTTAATAGGGATTCATGTGCATCTAGTCCTTCAATTAGAAAATGAAACTTTTGTTATGGTCGTTGCTTCTAAGTTTTCCTTGGCAAACTCTTACCAAGATCCTCAATAAAAGGAATAATTACTTAAACCCTCTTTTAAGAGTCAAATTGAAATCTGACCGTTTTTTAATTGGCTTAGTAGATAAAACCCTTCATTCAATTTCTTTCCACTTTTTCCTTCTTCACTCTAGCAGCTAGGGAAAACCACTCTAGTGCTTGAGTTGCTAGAGTCCAGTCAACTCTAGCGTTAGAGTCTAGTTGACTATAGCACTAGAGTGAAATTTTTTTATTTTTAGAAAATTAAATTAACTCTTATATACATTTACTATTCCTTTTTAAAAATAAAATGTCTTAGTTCTTAATAAAATATAATTAGTTAATTTTATTGTTAGTTTAAAGAAGTTTTGATATTTAATTTCTAACACTAATTTGGAGAAAAATTAAATAAAAAAACAAATTTAGTGGCTCTAGTGCTAGAGTCACGTCTAGTGTTATAGTCACTTTAGCGCTAGAGTTGCTAGAGTGAAAGCATGAAAGTTGTGGAAGGTTAAAATGGAACAAAAGTAAATGAAAGATCTTATCTATTAAACCAATTGAAAAATGTCATATTTTAATGTGTCAAAAGCAAAAGGGTCTTTTTAGTAGTTTTCTTTCAATAAAATGTAGTTCGACTCTTATTTATATGGTTGTAAGTTTGTTTTACAAAATTTATGACTTTAGACATATCTCTAGGTAAAATCCTATTAAATTCATGTGCTTTACTTGGAATTGTATACCTTGTCAATTGCAATTCTTCAGTTCTGACCAATGGCAAGGTCCCAGATAGAAGACGGCTTGATTTGGGTACTTTGAACCTCTACTTGGGCTTGGAGGAAACTGATTTTCGTTTGTCATGTGATGTGGAATGCAAGGGATTAATTATTTTTCTTGGTTGTTTAAGTTAGAAATATTGCTTATGCCACTCCAAAGATCTAGTCATTAATGGTTAAGATTTTTCGGTCCAACGGAGTAGAAATGACATTTCAATAACAGTTGACATCCTTGAAACAGTTTTGCTCTCTGATTTCCCATCTTATGAAGGAAATGAAATTAATTGTTAGCACTCAACATTTGTCATACAGATCTAACTAGTGATTCTTTCATGTTAATTTACATCAGTATATTGATATTTATTGTTACTCTAATTTTCATTATCCTTTTCTGTTTTCCCCTCTAAGGTCTGAGTCATATAGTTGCGAGCTAATTATTGTCCCTGGATGTACTGTATGTATATTTTCATAGGATTTTGGGCAATGTTTAATTATAAATTAAAAGTAAATTCAATGTGATTGTAACAGTTTTGCCTCTAGAAAATTCATATTGTCTCTTCAATAGGTTTTGCTTTCCTAGTATTTTCCTATTTAATTACTTTCTGATATGGATCATGTGTAAAACATTGTTTTGGATCCAAAAGAAAATTAATCCAAAGTTGTCATTTTAAAAAATTGAATTTAAACAGAAATTTTTACTGATGTCGGCAATGTCTGTGTTTAGATTCAACAATATCTTTCATCGCTCTTTAATTTTAAAAATTAGAGAGAAAAATAGAGTTGGTGATCTGGAGGCTTGGTGTATTGATGTACAATTATGGATTTTATTTTTGTTTTAGAACTGCTTTATTATACAAGCTACGGAATCACTCATTATTCATGTCTACAACTTTGATGTTCCAGGGCATGCTAGTGGACATGACATTAAAGTTTCAGAGATTGGTCCCAGTCATTGTAGCTTTCATTGATCGCTTGATAGGCTGTCAAAAGCATCGTTGGTTGGGAGAGTGTTTGCTTCAAAAACTTGATGAGCATTTGCTTCCAAGAGTCATCATAGATTATAAATTAGTTTCTTACTTCCCAATATTTGATAGAATTGCTGAAAATGATACAATACCTCCTCAAGGATTGTTAGAGCTGCTCACTAACTTAATGGCTTTCCTCGTTGAGAAGCATGGCCCAGACACAGGACTGAAGTCTTGGTCTCAGGGAAGTAGAGTGCTTGGGAATTGCCGAACCATGCTGATGCACCATCATAGCTCTAGATTATTCATTGGACTATCACGCCTCCTTGCATTCACCTGCCTGTACTTCCCTGATTTGGAGATTCGTGATCATGCAAGGTTTGACAACAAAAGCATAGTTATTTTTTATCCCATATCATTTTTGATGTCAATTTTTTATTATTTCTGGTACGGAAGTGATGTAGTTTATTTTAGTTCATGTCATTGGCTTCTAAATGATCATGGAATTTTGCAGGATCTACTTGCGACTGCTGATTTGTATACCAGGAGGGAAGCTCAGAGGCGTACTTAATCATGGGGAGCAACTTCTTGGCATAGCACCATCTCCACATTCGAATTCATTCTTCAACATTCAGTCTCCAAGGCACTATCATGATATCAAGAGGTCCAAAAACATCTCATCTTGTGTTCATCTTGAGCGTGTGATACCACCACTAGTCAAACAATCTTGGTCCTTGTCGTTATCAACCATGGGTATTGGGAGTAATAAATCTGGTTTTATAGACAACATTAGGGACACTGAACCTGTTGTTTATGAAAGGGAACTTGATGGCAGTATTGATCATCAGATTGTGTCTAAAGCAGAAAATATCAATCAGCCACTTGAACCATTACGTGTCATGGATTCTAAAATTTCAGAAATATTAGGAATACTCAGGAGGCACTTTTCTTGTATTCCTGACTTCAGGCATGTGGAAGGGCTGAAGGTTAGAATATCATGTAGTTTGAGATTTGAATCTGGGCCTTTCAATCATTTGTGGGGAGATGATTCCTCTATGGGTGGGTTGGATGGAGTAGATTCCCTTCCAGCCATATATGCTACCGTGCTTAAATTTTCATCCTCAGCACCATATGGGTCTATTCCTTCGTGTCACATACCTTTTCTTCTAGGTGAACCTGCAAGAAAGGGTAGTTTTTCTGATCAAATGGTTTCACTAGATGTTCCTGTAGAAAATGGTTCTGGAGAAGAGGAAAGCTTTCGAGCTCATGTAATTATTGATTTGGAACCCTCCGAACCATCACCTGGTCTTGTCGATGTTTTTATTGAAACAAATGCAGAAAATGGTCAGATCATATATGGCCAGCTTCAGAGTATCACAGTAGGCATAGAAGACATGTTTCTCAAGGCTATTTCCCCACCGGATATACCAGAAGATGTAATACCTCTTTATTACTCTGATTTGTTCAATGCTCTTTGGGAGGCATGTAGTACCTCTTCCAGCACAGGGCGGGAGACTTTTACATTGAAAGGAGGCAAGGGGGTTGCAGCAATAAATGGAATCCAGTCAGTCAAGCTACTTGAAGTTCCCGCAGACACTTTGATTAGGGCTACAGAACGCTGCCTGGCACCCTTTGTTGTAAGCGTGATTGGAGAGCAACTTATCAACATTGTGAAGGATGGTGGAATCATTATGGATATCATCTGGAAGGATTTGGCCTCTGATTCGTTTCTTGATGGTAGTAACTTCAGTACTGATATTGAGCGAGGGCCTCTGCATCTTACTTACATCGGGGATGAAAAAGAAGGAGAAGGTCAGGTTAATATCAGTAAAAGAAATATGGGTTGCTTTCTCATTTTGATATTTCTTCCCCCAAGGTTCCATCTTCTATTTCGAATGGAAGTATCTGATAACTCAACTTTAGTTCGAATTAGAACTGATCACTGGCCTTGCTTAGCATATGTTGACGATTATTTGGAAGCATTATGTTTTGCTTAGGAGTAAATTCTTTTCGTAATACCTGTGCACAGAAAGATGAGTTCATCTATATTTTTCTCATCAGCTTTTGTTTTTGCTGCTGTAGACATTTTGTTCTGAATTCTTTCTCCAAATTGTTCCCTATAGAGGGCAATTCTTTTGTACCCATAATAAACAATATGTAAATACTTGTGCAATTGAATATCATCTTGTAGTTGTATTATTATTGAAGGCCTTTGTATTACCGTAATTGCAAGTTTTATTGGGTAATTGAAGAAGAATATGGTTAATGCAGTGGGGGAAAAGAAGTTTAACAATTCATGATACACTAAATATATCTTTAGCAAAAAGGTCTTTTATCTGTGACAAAATCTTTTATATACAAAAATAAATTAATTTCATTTTTAATAGTATCCCAATTGTATTACCCAAACAAATTCCTTCCTTGCCATACCAGTTAAGTAATAAAGTAGTCGAGTCAAAATTTCCTATTTTACTGGGATTGTGTTATTTGACTTGTTGAGGTTGACGTTGAGTCATAAGTGCCTTTTTTTTATCACTATCATAATTGCTAGATCTGTGTAAAGTCAGTTGCTAATTTTATGTTTATAACCATGGAACTATTATGTCTAAATAAGTGTTTCACAACGAGTAGAAGGTAGGAAGATATATATATACGGCGGGGCGGGACGGGCCAGGACAAGACTAACCCTGTCCCCAGCCCTGTGGATTGAATTTTGGCCTCGACTTGGTCCAGTCTTCGAACCATTCAGGGAATCTCCGCCCCATTCGGTCCAAGTCTCCGACGGGATGGGGAAAATGCCGGATCTATGCACCACATAGGCACCACCTCAAATTTAGTCGACTGGATTGGAAACAATCTATCGGATTGGAAATGGTCGGCCAATTTCTACGATTTTCAAAGTCCCTTTTTAGGTATAATGACCATATTTTTGCACTCCCATATATAAATTAAGCAAAACCCATTCTGAAATAACTTTATATTCTGTGAAATTTCATCTCTTTCATAACAAAAGAAATCAAACAATCTTATACCAATCTTTTGGAGCTTTCACTTACAAATTTCATATTCTAAATTAAACCCTTGCTAAATCCTAAACTTGTATTTTTGTAGATTAGGTTTCTTGAGCTATACAATTGTTCATCTACTCTTTGAGAGAGTTTTTCATTGTTTTATCAATCAAATTTCGAGTTGTAAAAGAGTGAGGTTTATTCTCGGGTTTCTAGGTAATTCTGCTGAGAGAAAGTAAGTCTTAGTGTGTGAGAGAGGGGTTCCAATTGCACCTCGTGAAACAATTGTGTGTAAATGTTTAATAACACTTGGAGGAAAGCTATTTGTATTGGATTTGCTTGGTTGGGTGATCAACTAAGGGAGATTATAGAATACTCCAAGAAGGATAGCTTAAAAGGAGTGGACATAGATTGGTTGGGGCCGAACCATTATGTATTGTTGTGTTTGCTTTTCTTTTCTCTTATCTCTTTATATTTGTGCAATTTATTTTTTTTGTTTAAGCATTTTCAATTGCTTGCCATTTGCCATATTTATATATTGCACTAGAGAAACATCTTTAAGTCAGTAAGAGTTTTAATTTGAGTATATTGTGATAAAGTAACATTCGGAGGTTTTAAAAGTCTAATCTACCCCTCTTTTAGGTCATTTGATCCTTCATTTTATAATTGAAAGGTCCAACTATCAATTTCTTGAATCTTAGGGGGTGTAAATGGTATTAACCTTTATTTTTATTAGAGTAGAGACTGAAACTTCAAGACTGGTAGTCAATATCTCGACTAGTTGGTTGAGTATGATCTAGTGCAATAGCGATTCCCCTTAACAATAAGGAAATCAAAACTACTTCAGAGATAAGAATATCATGTCGAGGAATTTCAAGTACTTGGATAATAAACTTGCCCAACTATTTGGCGGATTAGATTCATCATATAAAGAGTAAGGCTTCATTTGGTTCATGAATTTAAAATACTACTCTGGTTTTTCCAATAAAGTTAAACCCAAAAATGGTATTTAGTATTCCCAAAAATGTTAAACAGTAAAATGTTATTATTCTCAAAATATTATTCTATATTTTTCAATTTCTTTTAAACCTCATAAATTTATTAATTTAACTAAATACCCCCAAATATTTTTTTTAGAAATTGCAAAAACACTCCGACCATCCTTCGGTGGTGGCGGCCAGCTGTCCGTATTTAATGGGTGGGTTAGGGGTGTTTTTGTTAACTTTTAATATTTTATTATAGGGGTGTTTAGTAAATAAACAAATATAGGGAATATTTTTTTTAATTTCCAAATCCTACATCGTAATACCCGCCCAATTTAATTTTTTTTTTTCAAAATATTATTCTAAAAACTATCAGAATAATTAACCAAACGGACCCGCATTTGTTTCAATATTCTCAAAATCCCATTCTACTTTTTCATCTCACAAAACATTAATAATTACATTTTTCGTAAAAATAACCAAATTTTACTTTTTTTTCAAAATACTATTCTGAAAATCATCCAATAATAAACCAAATGAAGCTTAAATTTATAAAATATAAGTTGAAAAGTCTTCATTATCTATTAGATGAAAATTAGGCTTACATTATTAAGATATAAAAGTAAGGGTAAATTCGTAATTTCCTTGTTCAATTATGAATATTATAGGAGGGTAAACTTGTTATATTAACTGCAATTTGGATAATTTTTTATTTTCTAATTCAATTTTGATTAAATTAGTAGAAATTAAATAAGATAAATGTGGGGTGTCAAAAGTATTTGTAAAGAATTAGAAATTAAACTTAATATTGATAATTTAATATAGTGATAAATTTTGACATCACAAAAGTTATTAAAAAGCAGAGTTTCTTTAACTCATTAATAGGAGTGCCAATATATCCTCTCAATAGATTTTTGGCCCCTATCTAATTTATCATTATCTCTCACTTTTAAATTTAGTTTTTCTTTTGACAAGTTTAATTTTAATTAAAGTTACTAGAAATAACATTATAATTTCTAAATACACTTATACTCTATTTTATATTTTTATTTTTATTTTTAACATTTAATCTTACATCCTAAATTTTCATAATCATTGAAACAATTTGTTTTATTTTAAATATTTGATTGTTATATGAAAATATAATATTAAAACTACGGAAAAAATAATCACACAATAAGATGAATATGAATTTGTAAAAGGAAAAGTAAGTTTTAAATTTGATATTAGGAAATAAGGGGAAAAAGTTTGTAAACCAAAAACAATAGTTAAGTTTGAAATTGGGAAAAATAAACCTAATTAATCTTATAGGGCTATTTTTAGTATTAAATGAGGTTTAAAGAGATTTTTTTTTTTTTTTTTTTATAATTATAGGAAATATGTATTTAGTAATGGGGGATATCAATCAATTGAATAAGAGTTAAAAATCACTTGCTAATATCCATTCATCCATTTTTTCCTATCAAATAGGGATGAAAATACCTAGGCCCAGGTTGGGCTTCCCGGGTTAAGCATAGGTTACATTTAAAAATTCTTAGCTCGAGCCTAAGATTTTAGAGAGTTATTTATACCTGTAATTTGTAGGGGCCGAACGACATACACTTATCCAAAGTTTTCCGTGAAGACAAAGTAATACCCAAAAAATTTAGAAATGTTAAACAACCACTTCCCATTATGTTTCATTAATGATTCCCATATGCTAAAAGACAGTATAGTAATTTCCCTCCAAATTTTTTAATTTTATATCTCTTTCTCCGTATTTCCGTTCTCTTTTATTTATAATTTTTTTTTTTTTTTTTCACTTCCTCCTCTCTTTTTTGTCTTTCTTTTCTTCCATCTCTTTGTTTCTTCTTCTCTGTTGGATTAAACCAAAAACATTTTGGCGGATCAAAGTCATGAAAAAGATATCACAGCAACCGGAAACAAATTCGGCGGCTGCGATTTGTCTGGTTACGATGTGGAGCACCAGATTGCATCGCGGCGGATTTGTTGCTCTAGATATGCCGCGACGTAGGGTGTCTGCCACGATTTGGGCTAGATCATGGCGGTTCAAGGGCAGATCGGATGAGATCACAGAGTAATCACATTCTTCCGCCACGATCTGGCCGATTCCGGCGGCCACTAAATTTTTTTCTTCACTTCCTCCTCACATGGCGGCCAACCAGTAGTTGGTTTTTTCTTTTTTGTTTTTTGGGTTGTGGGTCTGGAGATAAAGAAAAAAAGAGAACCCACTGTTGGGTTGGAGAGAGACGGAAGGGAAAGAAGGGTTGGAATTGCTTTACTATGAGAATAAGATTTTGATTCTTTGTTATGTAGGTTGGACCTTGAATTCATGGATTAAATTTTAAAGCCTGGGATCTTGTTTTCTCTTAATTTTAGATTAAGCCTAGATGTTGCTGGCGTTTTGTTTTCTACAGGTACTTCTTAAATGTCATCTTCAATATACTCAACAAGAAGGTCTACAATTACTTCCCATATCCATAGTATGTCATCATCATAGATAACGTAATTGCTTTGTTACATTTGTAGATTTCAATTTTCATGTTACATCCTTTGCAAAAAGTGGATAAGATAGTGTTTCATTGTTTCTTTTCTCAATGGATCTCATAGCCTTGGCGTTTCTAAATGTTATCCCTGTTTAACTGTACAAACCATTTCTGCAGTTTTGTTTCTGTTGTACATCTTCTAGTTGGATTTGTATATTGTCTTGTTTCTGAGGGTGTTGGTCTACCCTAGCGTGCTGTAAGTATGAGGTCCTGTCCTCAGTGTCCTGTTGTCTTTGCTCTTCAAGTCACATATTTCATTGACTGGAAACTAAATAATATTTTTTGTTTATTATGTAGGTTCATTTGATTTTGAACCAGAACCAGTTACTTGGATTGCTGACTTAAACAAGGGTTTATTTGGGCACCTCAAAGGTTTTCCAGGCGATTTAAACCTTTTCTGGTCTCCACCTAGGTTAAAGTATGTATTTCTCTATTCTAGTTGTTTTTGGTTTAAATGATAATGTATGTTAATCACCACTTTCTCTATGTGGCTTTATCTTCATAGCTCTGGAAAAGAAACAACTAAATTTTGTCTGTTTTGATTAATGTGTTCTGTTTGCGTGGTGTTTGGGGGTGTTGTCCATGTTTTTATTTCTGTTTTTCCTTTGTTTTTATGGATGAACTGATTTATGCTTTTGCTTTCTGGTCGCTGGGATTTTGGGCTGCCTGGGGCAGTATTATTTTTGTTCTTTGGAGCTTGGAGCTTTTCTTAACATGACTTGGTGGTTGGTAGTTTAATGACTGGTACGGCCAGAATTTTGTTTGATTTCCTGGTGAACCAAAACTATAGATACTATGTTTTTTGACTTTGTGAAGTTAATAGAACCCGATGCAGCAACTTTTTAGAAGTTTCTGTGACAATATGCCATTTTAGAAACAGATGTAAATAATATTTTAAATTTAACATAGTTTAAATGCATGTAAATTAATGAAAACTGATGTAGAGAAGAGACCTCAACATTGACATTGAAAAATGAATAATATATAATATGGTACAATCTGTAGTTGGAAGGATCTGGGTTTATCCTTTATGTCAATTTAGAAAATAAAATAATGGATTGCAAATCTTAGTCTTGACTATTATGAAAGTGAAATTCTACATATATTAATCGACCTCTACTGCCTTGATTACTGGTTGGATAACATTATCTCCTTTCTCAGTCCTTATGGCAGGCCTGCCATCCAACTACATTATTTTCACAGGACAAGAAAATAATAAAATGTGAGTTTGCTTTGAGGCCTACCTCTTTTTGGCGGTTTTAAGCAATGTTGTTTTCAGCTACATTATTTTCACTTGATTTAAGCAATGTTGCCACCTTATACCAGCACCATGCCCCAAGGCAGAGACCATGAACTAGAACAAAGTGTTAAAAATATATTTATACTTTTAAAAGTTATTGCATCGGGTTCTCTATTAACTTCACAGAGTCAAAAAATTTAGTATCTATAGTTTTGGTTCACTAAAAGTTTTTCTACAATTTTGTATCAAGTCAATGTATGAAAAATGTTGTAGTGAAACTTGAACCCTAAAATGAAAGAAAAATCCAGCCAAACGGTGGGGTTGGTTTGCTTGAATTGATTCATGGAGAGAGTGACCCTTTTTCTTATTCTGGTACATATTAATTTTTTCATAAATGTTTGGTAATGCATGGTGTAATTGTTTGATTGTTTGTTTATGTTTTGATTTTGGCATGATCTGCTTGGGTAAATTTGAGCTACTTGTTTTTGGTGGTTGGATTTTGACCTTATTTGTTTGAGTAAGCAGCAGTTGCGCATGGTAGATTTGTTTGTGTTTTCATTACTTGTTTTTGGTGGTTGGATTTTGGCCTTATTTGTTTGGGTAGGCAGAAATTGTGCATGGTAGATTTGTTTGTGTTATTTGTTTTTGTTCTTTATCGTAATTTTTATCTGCTGTAGCTATATTTCTAATTTTTGATCATCTCTTTGTTTTGTTATTGAAAACCATGGTGTATACTTTTTCGGAAATCAGAATGGCGAACCCCATGGAGGAAATTGTCAAAGATGTAACTCAACAAATACAATGGAAGATTTATACAACATTTAGGAGCTGGTAACAGAAGCATCTTGGAAATTGCTTCTGCCTTTCTTGTATATCTTCCTTGTAAACAAATTTTAATGTACTGAATTCATAGTTTCTGTTTATTTATAACTTAGAAAGAATTTCATTACAAATTATGTTCTTTTGTATAAATGATTTCCTTTACATCATGAAGAATTTCATTACAAATTATGTTCTTTTGTATAAATGATTTCCTTTAAATCATGAAGAATTTCATTACACGCTCTGACCACAAATGAGCAATTTTATTCTGTTGCTTTTTGTTAGGGCCAAAAATCGTCTTGAGTTTGACGAGGCCCAATAACGAAATAAACATGTCACGGTCTAAGGCGTCAACCCAATCTCGATTGGGCTTACGCTTAAAATCACCTTGCGAACTATCTACTCTATGAGTTGGGTCATCCTATAAGTTAAGTTAAACTGAGTTTCAGCCCATTAGTCTGCAACAGTCTATAAATAGAAAATCAGAATCCTATTTTATTTCCTCTCCTACTAAGATTCCAAATCTTACTCAAACTATCAAACTTGATTTGATAAGGTCAAAAAATCATATTTCTTTCATGATAGAGATTATCTCTCAAAATAGGACTTAATGTTTAAACTATTAAACTTGATCTGATAAGGTCAATAAATCATATCTCTTTCATGATAGAGATTATCTCCCAAAATAGGAGTTAATGTCTTACTAAGATTCCAAATCTTATTTAAACTATTAAACTTGACCTGATAAGGTCAATAAATCATCTCTCTTTCATGATAGGGATTATCTCCTAAAATAGGACTTAGTCTCCTACTAAGATTTCAAATCTTATTTAAACTATTAAACTTAATCTGATAAGGTTAATCTGATAAGGTCAAGAAATCATATTTCTTTCATAATAGAGATTATCTCTGAAAAAAGAGGACTCAATGTCCTACTAGGATTCCAACCCCTTGGGTTCACTATAAAAACAGAGGTTTTCCCTCTCATTAGGCATGCAATCTCCCATAGTCAATCTACACTACTCAAAACCATACATTTGCTCTTAAGTTCTTGCTCCCAAGAACCCGACACCTCTGTCGTAGTCTTAGCCTCCGACAAGACTCTTGGTAATTGTTCATCTCCTTAATTCTGATCAAATAATCTCTTTCAGTCTCGCTAACTTGAGCGTCGGAGTGCCTACGGCAAACACCACCTCGGTGTTTTCCGGAAGTTTCACGCTTGCCCTTTCATGTGTACAGGTCTAGCGGATTATTAGTGGCCTCAACCTCACAGGATCAGACTCTATTTTCATGACGGTAGATTTTTTGCATCTACAGTTTGACGCCCACCGTGGGGCCCTGACAATCATCTGCCAACGACGACTTTACAACATGGGAGGCAACACGAAACTCCTTTTGATTGATAATGTTAATCAGAAAATTCCATCACGATAAGAATTTTGTTTTTTCTCTCTTTATTTTTCTTTGTTTGTTTTATCTATTCACATGCCATATTATATCTATTCGGCATATTGTAATTTATTTTATATTATATCCATTCAGTGGGTAGTATAAGACCTTGAAGCTTATATTATTGTTCTAAATTAATAATAAAATAATAATGTATCAGAGTTTAAAGTGGTGTTCCTAAACCACTTGATTCATTGACTTTGTTTCAACAATCTCTCTTCTCTAATCCTTTGTTCAGATAAGACAATAGCTTCTGTCTCTAACCTCTTTACACGTGCCTTTTCACTTCAACCATCAAACCATTAGGTGGTCCGCCACCATCATCAAAGCTTTGCAATGCATTACCCGCCATAAAATCTGTCAATTTGTTCATTCAAGAAGATGCCGCAATACGCCAGCATCTCTAGGACCTCCGCTCCATTAGAAAGTAACTCAAACTCGACCAACCTTGATCCAATCCTAATTCAACTTCACGGAGATTTGCCACCACTTTGAAACCCAAAACCCGTCCACCTGTTCTCCTAAAATCGCCCTAACAGCTTCTCCAATCACATAGTTAAATCCTAAAAACACAGCAGTAATCCTCTCAAAACACCAAAAGTCATCTACTAAACATGAAGAGAAACCCCCCAAACAAAACCTGCTTAAGTGACGCCACCCCACTCTCGCCTAATCTCCTTACCCCACCGTATTACAAAACTCCAAACTCGAACCATCGCCCCTTCCCAACCAATACATATCAACTCAAACCACCTTCAAATCACAATCTCCAGCACACCTGTCACAAAAGCCCTCACACTCCCCGCTGTTTGCAAACTTTCCACTCCCCACTGCAACTCAGCACCACTAAACAACACGAGTAGTCCACTCAATGATATTTTGGTCTGCACATACAATATCAACGTGCCCATTCGGTTCAGCCCAAAAGTGAATCACGTGCCCACTCAACTTCAATTGGTTCAGCTCCGACATAGAAGGTAACATCCCTCTCTCCACTCGGTCCATCAAGCATGGGTGGCAGCACTTGAAGGGGAAAGGTATGTGTCATTATCTCCTTTTAACTATCACTCTATTTGGTTAAATCTTTCTCTATTCGGCCCATTACTTAAATACATGCAACCCATTTTTCCATTTAGCTCACTCTTCATTCAGTCCATAACACATGCACATCATGCATATTGACTCTCCATTCAACTCTTTGCTTAAAACATGCATGCCATGCATGTCACTGCTCCAGCTTCAATCAAATGTTTTCAACTACAAAGTCGGTCACGCCGACTAGGCCACATAGCCCTCAAAGGTTTCAACTATAAGTCGGTCACGTCGACTCGACTGCAAGCTCCATACAAGCTCCACTTGGCATACACCTTCGAATCGACCTTACCCGATTCACGAGTTTACACCCTGAATCGGCCCTGCCCGATTCACGAGTTTACACCTTCAATCGGCTCAGACCGATTAATGAGTTTACATCTTCGATCGGCCCAAACTAATTCATAAGTTTATATCTTCGATCGGCCCAAACCGATTCATAAGTAGACAAATTCGATCGGCTCAGACCGATTTATAGATTTACACATTCAATCGGCCTAGACCGATTGAAAGACTTGCACCTCAAATCGACAAGTCATCAACCCAATCCACACAACAATCCATCCGACCTAATGAGCTGCTATCACTAATCTGCTCAGTCTGCACTCATTCGATTAAATCTACTCTCTAAGCTAAATACTCTTTAACTAAGAGAGTGGGGGGCTAACTGTTAGGGCCAAAAACCGTCTTGGGCTTGATGAGACCCAATAACGAAATAAACATATCACGGCCCAAGGTCTCAACTCAATCTCGATTAGGCCTACGCTTAAAATCACCTTGTGAACTACCCACTCTATGAGTTGGGCTATCTTATAAGTTAAGCTAAACTGGGTTTCAGCTCACTAGCCTGCAATAGTCTATAAATAGGAAATCAGAATCCCATTCTATTTCTTCTCCTACTAAGATTCCAAATCTTACTCAAACTATCAAACTTGATCTGATAAGGTCAAAAAATCATATCTCTTTCATGATAGAGATTATCTCCCAAAATAGGAGTTAATGTCTTACTAAGATTCCAAATCTTATTTAAACTATTAAACTTGATCTGATAAGGTCAATAAATTATATCTCTTTCATGATAGGGATTATCTTCCAAAATAGGACTTAGTGTCCTACTAAGATTCTAAATCTTATTTAAACTATTAAACTTAATCTGATAAGGTCAAGAAATAATATTTCTTTCATGATAGGGATTATCTCCCAAAATAGGACATAGTGTCTTGCTAAGATTCTAAATCTTATTTAAACTATTAAACTTAATCTGATAAGGTCAAGAAATAATATTTCTTTCTTGATAGGGATTATCTCCCAAAAAAGAGGATTCAATGTCCTACTAGGATTCCAACCCCTAAGGTTCACTATAAAAACAGAGGTTTGCCCTCTCATTAGGCATGCAATCTCCTATAGTCAATCTACACTACTCAAAACCATCTATTCGCTCCTAAGTTCTTGCTCCCAAGAACCCGACACCTTTGTTGTAGTCCTAGCCTCTGACAAGACTCCTGGTAATTCTTTATTTCCTTAATTCTTATCAAATAATCTCTTTCAGCGCGTCGGAGTGCCTACGACAAACATTGCCACGGTGTTTTCCAGAAGTTTCACGCTTGCCCTTTCATGTGTACAAGTCTAGTGGGTTGTCAGTGGTCTCAACCTCACGGGATCATACCCTATTTTTATGACGGTAGATTTTTTACATCTACACTTTTTTTTATATATTCACTTTGAAATTTTGCTACCAAAATAGGGACAAATTGTTCATTTGTTATCTCATTTTCTACAAACTCATAGGGACAAACTGGTCATTTCACTAACTCATAATAATTTGATTGCATAATCATAATTCAACAAATGATGTAGGTATTTATGTAATTGAATGGCCATAAATTAATAAAAAACTAAAACATTAAACTTCTAAGGGCATTTCAGTCTTTTCTACCATATTTCTCTTTTAGCAAATGAAAATCATTAATAGCACATGATGGAAGGTGCTTGTTTGCCTTTTCCAAACCTTTCGGGTACCGATTTGTCTTTACAAAAAACTTTGGGAAGGTGTAAGTTGTTTCCCATTTTTAGAGGGAACAGGCTTTGATAAGCCTTGGTATACCCTAAGCCTGAGCTTTATTGTTCATGCCCTAAAATATGTTTGGGCACGGATAAGGTTTCTATTACATCCTTACTATCAGAGAGTTACATGGTTAATAACTAAAACTGAAATGAAATCAAGACCGTAGAATTGATCAAAATGGGACATACTTAGATTCTAGAAACAAAATAAAATCAAGACCGTGGAACTAATCAAAGCAGGACATTGGTTGTATGACATGTCATATTTGTCCATACTCCATCGAAACACTCCAAACTATATCGAAATGCTCCAGATCCAACGGTCATTTAAAAAAGCTTTCCCCACCAATGTTTTAAAAACCGACCCGGGACAAAACCCAGCAAGGTGGCTAGGTCCTGGGTCGACCGGTTTAGATGATGTCATCATGCCGATGTCAGCAAAATACTGTTCATAGAATACTAATTTCCAAAATTTAGAATTACAATATAGTTTATCTATATCATAGCTTCTTTGTGAACATTACCTCTACTAATAATCTATATAATAAATGATATAACCATATGAAATAAATTATCACATTAATTGGGATGCACAAACTTTGTTAAACATTATTTTCCCAAAATCAACATTCATCTAATTCTACATATCATACGCCAATATGGCCACTGAGATGACAAAAACAATTAAAAGGATAATTAATTTTCTGGAATTCATTTTTAAAGAAGCACTAAATTTAAAAATAACCCTCCCCAATCGGTCCACATCTCAAAGGGAAAAGTGGCTTTGGGTGAGGAATTTTGTCAAACAAGTGGTGGGCGAGTTCGCTTTGGGAAGGTTGGTGAAGATGCAGAGTCATCGGCGACCAAATAATTACACAGAAACAAAAAATCAGTATTATACACATGCTGCTTCCTACTTAAGCATCTGATTGTCCCAAGTCCCAACTGCATAATAGTAGCAGCAGCAAAACAAACACAAATACATTCTTCAACCAAAATTGAAAAGAAAATCATTCACACCAAAAATATAAAAGCATGAATGAACTTTTTCTAAGCAAAACCAAACATTTCAATAACAATTAATAACTTATTTATAGCGCATAGCGTAGATCGGCAGTGAAGAAGAGTGTGTGAGGACAGAGAAGATCGCGAAATGTGAGGAGAGTCGCAGTACCCCAGTTGATGACGAAGTAAGTTGTCAATGGTGAAGGCTGCAGCGACGAGATTCGACGGTGAAGGGGAGACTCCGACGGTTATTTTTAGAGTTCAGATTTTCAAAGCAAAGGGTGGGAAATGCCGTGAAAATGGTGGGGGGGGGGGGGGGGGTTTGGGAATAAAATTTTATTAATTTTATATTTTTATAGGTAGGTGACTCGGATTTTTTAAAACTAACGGTTGGACCAGCGGGTGCTACAGTACACTGATCCAACCACGAGTGTAAATGTGACTATTTTGGGACTCACCCGTCCCGGCCACCAGCCAGGTCCCGGTTCAACTGGCCAGGGGTTTTAAAACATTGTTCCCCACATAAAAATAAATAAATGTGAATAATCACTCTCTTTCTCTGTCTACGAAATTTCCCCCTCCCTAATGGGTACATTTCTCTCTCCTCTCCTCTTCTTGTCTCCAATGCCCTCAATCTTAGCAATCTTGCCCAAATTAACAAACCCTACTCTCGTCTCTCTCTTTAGTCACTTCATGCAGCCAAGAAACACAATCTTGAAAGAGACTCACTTAAGTGAGTCGCCATCTTCGTCGTCTCCAAACCCTAATTCAAAATTAAAATCATTGCGGAAGCAAAAATCATCCAAAGAAAACGCTCCACCGTCAGATCTGAACTCAGTTCTTCCACCTTCTCTGGCACCTTCCAAGATGAAGAGTTCGCTGCCCCCACGCCTGCCCAATCCACTCAAGTGCAAGCTCGCCACTGATACACTTCCCAAGAACATAATGGTTGGGGTTCCCGACTCGGGTGTTCAAGTAATTGTTTCGATCTTCTTCTTTTCAGTGGTTATTTGATATTATCTTTTTTAAATTTTGAGATAATTTGGAGAAAAAGTGACTCAAGCTTGAGAAAATGTAAATTTTAAAGTTTTGTTTAGCTTCTGTTTTGTCACTGAGAGGAAAAGCGAGAAATTGTTGAGTTTCTTATTTTTGTTCTGTATTAGAAGAGAGAGAGAGAAATTGGAAATTTGCGTACATGGTAAAAAATAAAAGGATAACAAGGTTATATATTGCTGATATTCTTGCATGTTATTAAGTAGCTTTACTGCCCAACTGTATACAAAGTAGTTTCTAATGTCTCTAGTTTGGATGGTGTGGATTAGGTGATAGTTCGAATGCGACCTATAAATAAGGAAGAGGAAGAAGGGGAGATGATAGTACATAAAGTTGGCAATGATGCTTTGAAAATCAATGGACAGACCTTCACATTTGATTTAGTTGTTGACATTGATTTGACACAGGTATTATCCCTTTTCTACTTGACTATTTGCATTATTACCATAAGGTGCTCAAATATAGGTTTGTTTTGTAGCTGGATGTTTTCCAGCTTGTTGTTGGACTCCCTCTCATTGAAAATTGTTTAACTGGATTTAACTGTTCAGTGTTTGCCTATGGGTTGGTACCTTTTATCTTGCTTTTGATTCCTCTCCACTCATATTTTATTTTACATGTAATTATGACATTAGCTTTCTTCATGAATCTAAAAAATTGATTACACCGGATAGGGAGTGGAAAGAGTTATACCATGTGGGGACCAACTAACGTCTTGTTGGAAGAAAACTTATCAAGTGATCAGCAAGGCTTAACTCCCCGTATTTTTCAGTGACACTGTCCCGCATAAATGAGGTGAGGTTCAAGTTTTTCAGGATTCAACTTGTCAAGGTATTAATCCTTTGCATGTTCATGATATTAACCCCTTGTACTTTCTTTGTAGGAGCAAATCAAGCATGCTGAAAAGCAGCTAAATTACCAATGTTGTTGTTCTTTTCTTGGGGTTTTGTGATTGGACAGTATCCCTTTTGGTCTTGTGAAATTTAATGTTGCATGTCCTAATATATCCACATATTATTGCAGATTTACAATGAACAAATCACAGATTTGTTGGATCCAAGCCAAAGAAATCTTCAGGTAACAGAAGCACTCACATCCAATAACAGACCTACATAAATTCAGTTTTCCTTGACCCTGTTTGCTTCTCCTTCCATAAATTTGTCAGGAGTATGTATGCACAATGAAGGATGTCACACAACTACTGATAAAGGGTTGCTTCGTTTTTTCTTCTTGGACTGCATAGTGAGGATGCTTAAGGCAGGTTCCTAGCATTTGAGACTTTTTAGAAAATGCTTATAAAAGAAATGTTGTACGATTCCTTGGCTAGTACAAACATGAATATATTCATTTTCCTTATCGTTATAGTTTTTCTTTGCTTGACAAATTTAATTCCATGTTATATTGACTATGACCTAATAGGTACACCCAACATATAGGAATTTTTCCTGGTGCTTGAATTTATTTTAAGGGTTTACTGCATGTAATGCTTGGCAACTCTATTTGTTTTTGTTTTTCTGGCATGTGAATAGAGTACACTACAAATTTATTAAGTGTTTGAACATAAGGAGGTGTTTTTGGCTGATACAGAACCATGGTTTAGGAAATAGAAAGTTCAGGATATGGCAGCAACAAAAATAAGTTTCTTTTTGGATGATAAAGAAGGAAGTAAATATAAGAATACGTATCAAATATACACATTGGTGATTCTTATACATAGGAAATCATTCATGTTCTTCTAGGAGTTTGAATCTTCTCCCTGTATCCTAGTTCCCAAATGACTCAAAAGGAGACAAAGAATTGACTAGACAAAAGAGTTAAGGTGACTTAAGAGTTTTTTATTTTTCTTTTAGTTTATATATAATAGTGAAGGATTTATATGGAAGTCTAAGCTTTTCCAAATAATCAATAGATAAATTGTAATAAAGATTGACAAAGCATTAAATGTTTTACTGAAATTGTTTTTTACCAGAAGTATGCCGGTTTTACTTCTTTAAGGGGGATATATAATAGTGAAGGATTTATATGGAAGTCTAAGCTATTTCGAATAATCAATAAATAAATTGTAATAAAGATTGACAAAGCATTAAATGTTTTACTGAAATTGTTTTTTTATCGGAAGTATGCCGGTTTTACTTCTTTAAGGGGATTCAAATTGATGTATATTTGCTCACTAGACTGAAGCATTTTAAAGATTATTGCTGATGGTGTAAGGCTTTACCTTAAGTTCTCACCTCAGATCTGGAAGTTTAGCTAATTGATGAGGTTCAAGTAGAGAATTGTCATCCATGAAATTCATTTTGTTTTGTTTTTATCTACTGCTTCTAGATCATAGTTAATAGTTATTTTGGGGAAAATAAATTGGATTATTCACTTGTAACATTCCTGTCTCCCCTCAATATCTGATTTTAATATGTTTGATTTGTTAATTTTTCTTGCATTAAATTTATGATAAGTGTTTTTATGATGCAGTGATTGTCAAACAGGAGGACAGGCGCAACTAGTATAAATGCAGAAAGCTCATGCTCACATAGTGTTTTCACTTGTGTTGTTGAATCTCGATGCAAGGTAATAACTACTGCAATTTAAAAATTAGTAGTTTTTCTTTAAATTAAGAGTTACAGATTGCATAAAGTGTTTCTGTTAAAGGCATATAAATCCGTGTCTATATATTAGAATACTCTTTACCAGCTAAGTGATGAACAACCAAGAGGGCTGGTATACCGTAGGAAGGGCAAGGGTAAAAAGTAGAGGAATAAGTGCTGACATTTGTGTGTAGAAGGTTAAAGTTTATTAGAAAGGACAGATGACAGATGGCTTGACAGGAGTGAATATAGGAAGATTCGGTTAGGAGCACAAAAGGTGCCAGGAGTGAATAAAAATAGAAAGGGGAGATAAAGAATTTTCAAGAAGGAAAAAGTAAATTGGAAGGGAGGCAACTGACCCTCGAAGTCAGTATTCTGGGAGGTGACTAACCCTTGAAGTCTGCCTTTGGTTTACCATTTTTCTCTTAGTGTATTTGCTGTATTTTCCCAGTTTATTTGCTTATTGAGTACTGATAGGACAAGGCTACTAGAAGTATCTGTTCTGGTTGTAATGTTCTGTGTAGGTATTAATATAACTGGGTATTTTCTTATTGATTGGTTGTGTGTTATGGAATAGCTTGTTGGTATTGTTGGCTGCTTTTGTAGGATAGGTTCTATCAATTGGTATCAGAGCACTGTCGTCTGGGTAATGGTCTTGACAAGGATGGATTCAAGAATGGATAATGTTGAGAGAGATATTACGAATTTGGGAGTAGAAATGGGTACAATCAGACAATGTTTAGTTGAGCTGCAGTCTTGGGTGCGACGAAAAGATGAGGAAGAAGCTGGGAGAGCTAAAAGACGATCATCAGGGAATGTACAATCTCACCAAGAAGAAAACCCAAACGGAGCCAGCGGGTCTGGGAACAGTGGTCCAAGCCGCAATGAACTGGGGGGATGAAAGTTGGAAATGCCCACATTTTCCGATGAAGATCTGTATGGATGGATCTTTAGAGTTGAGCGTTACTTCAATCTCAATGGGGTATCAGAAGAAGGAAAATTAACGGCGGTAGCCATTTGTATGGAAGGTGAAGCTATAAATTGGTTCCAGT
This sequence comes from Pistacia vera, assembly GCF_008641045.1. NCBI lineage: Eukaryota > Viridiplantae > Streptophyta > Magnoliopsida > Sapindales > Anacardiaceae > Pistacia > Pistacia vera. The sequence continues at coordinate 494,586 of NW_022195028.1, read as the reverse complement.
GGATGGAATCCTGAACTCCGGCAAGCTCATGGGCCATGTTTAAGTTGGCACTATTGCAACGTTTTAGTGGGTCATAAGAACTCAGCCCATATGAATCCTTAATGGCAGTCAAACAAAATGGTTCAATCATGGAGTTCCGTCGCCAGTTCGAAGCAGTTGCAACGCTGTTGGTAGGGGAGAAAGAAAAAATACTGCAGGCAGCTTTTGTGAATGGGTTGAAGGCGGAGATCAGGGCTGAAGTCAGATTGGCCCAACCAAATTCCTTAATCCAAATTATGGAATTAGCCCAACGAATAGAAGACAAAAATCGGGCTTTAGAAGAAGCCCAAGTGGGATCACATAAGGTTTCACGCACATCTGGGCCTGGGCTGTCTTATGAGCCCAATAATCAAGGATCCAAGAGTGCGACCCGGTTTGAGCATAACCCGACTAGCCTTACCTGATTTGAACCTAATCCAGCTAATCTTAAATTTCCCAATTCAGCCGAATCCCTAAAAACACATTTCACGTCCCATTTCAATCGTCGAGCACCAGAATCCTCCATGCAAGGTTCTTCGACCAATTTTTCCACTTGCGACCAATTGACGACATCCTTCTGGCCGTTTGAACATCAGAACTTCCAACGGTGAGACTTTCCCTTTCGTCGAATGACAGATGCGGAGATCCAGAGGAAACGACAGAAAGGGATTTGTTTTAGGTGCGATGGGAAGTATTCTATTGGGCACAAATGTGGGGAGAAACAATTTCAGATTATTTTGATTGACAATGAGGAAGATGACCCAGATCCGATAGGGAGTAGAGATACTGTCGAAACAGAAATGGAGCAACAGCAGGAAAATGTGGAACTTTCTCTTAGTTCAGTGGTGGGGATTCAAGGTCTGAAAACAATGAAGCTCAAGGGAAGAATCCAAGGTAAGGAAGTGATTATGTTGGTTGATAGTGGGGCTTCCCACAATTTTATTAGTTCGACGGTGGTTGAACAATTGGGAATACCAGTGGTGGGGACTCAGTCATTCGGGGTCAGAATAGGTGACAGGTATAGTGTGAGGTGTGAAGGAGAATGTCAGGATATATGTTTGGAGTTACCAGGGGTAACGATTGTGCAAAGTTTTTTCCCATTTGATATGAGCAGTGCTGATGTAGTCCTGGGTATTGCATGGCTTGAGATTTTAGGCGAGACTGTTACGGATTTGAGAAAACAAATTATGAGGTTCACGTTGAGAAACCAAGCTGTTTGTCTGTATGGGGACCCGTCTCTTAGCAAAACAATGGTATCCCTCAAGGCGATGATTAAGGCTCTACAGAATGAAGGTCAGGGTTGTTTGATAGAATTTGGGCAGATACAGACTCAGTGTGAACAGATGGGGAGTATCGATGACAGACTGCTAGAGGTCTTGGGCAAGTTTCACCGAGTCTTCAAGCCACTTCCGGGGTTACCACTTGTCTGATCAAAAGATCATGCCATTCAGTTAGTTCCGGGAGCACAACCACCCAACCTCAGACCGTACTAGTACCCTTATTACCAGAAAAATGAAATAGAGCATATTGTCAAGGAAATGTTAACGTCAGGAATTATAAAACCTAGCATCAGTCCGTCTCTAGCCCTGTTTTATTGGTGAAAAAGAAAGATGGAGGATGGCGATTCTGTGTAGACTATCGGGCAGTTAACAAGCTGACAATTTTGGATAAATTTATGATCCCCGCTGTCGACGAATTGTTTGATGAGTTAGAAGGAGCAACGGTATTCTCTAAACGCGATTTGAAGTCCAGCTATCATCAAATCCGAGTGAAACTTGAAGACACCTACAAGACTTCTTTTCAAACACATGAAGGGCACTATGAATTTCTCGTAATGCCTTTCGGCCTTACTAATGCACCGACAACTTTTCAGGCAGTCATGAATGAAGTATTTAGACCATATTTAAGAAAATTTTTATCGGTATTCTTCGACGATATACTGATTTACAGTCGGGAGATGGACGAACATGCGATGCACTTAAGCATTATTTTGCAGGTATTGTTGGAAAATCAGCTGGTGGTAAATCAGAAGAAATGTCAGTTTGGGCAGCTCCAGTTAGAATATTTGGGACATATCATATCATCTAAGGGTGTGGCCATGGATCCCACAAAAATTGACAGCATAACTAAATGGCTAGAACCAAAGGACATCAGGGCACTCAGAGGATTTCTTGGGCTGACAGGATACTACCGCCGCTTTGTGCGTGATTATGGTAAAATAGATCTTCCTCTCACTAGCCTATTAAAGAAAGATTCTTTTGTATGGAATACAACAGCTTAGCGGGCTTTTGAAGAGTTAAAAAGGATCATGACCAGTGTCCCTGTCCTACGGATGCCAAATTTCACTCAGGAATTTATTATAGAGACTGATGCCTCGGGCAGCGGTTTAGGGGCTGTGTTGATGCAAGAAGGGCGGCATATCGCATTTCTCAACAAAGGGTTATCTCTCAAGTCTAAACTGAAATCAGTCTATGAGCGGGAATTAATGGCTGTAGTGTTGGCTGTGCAAAAGTGGCATCATTACCTCTTAGGAAGACATTTTGTTATCCAGACAGATCAGCGGAGTCTCTATTTTTTAACTGACTAGAAACTATTAAGTGAAAGTCAGCGAAAGTGGGTTATCAAACTGTTGGGACTAGATTTCAGTATCCAATATAAGCCTGGACAGCAAAATAAAGCCGTAGATGCTCTTTCCAGAATGCCTGATACAGTTGAGCATCATGCTCTGTCTGTGGGTTGTTTTTCCAGCTTAGACAGTTTAGAAGATGCAGTCCAGCAAGATGCTCGATTACGTGGAATAATACAACAGCTCTTGATTGACCCGAACATCCACTCCTATTTCAGATTAATGGGACGCCATCTGCTGTACCATAATAGGTTGGTGTTGCCTAAATCGGGGCCTCACATCCAAAAGATACTACATGAATTTCATACTTCGCCTATTGGGGGCCATTCGGGATTTTTTCGGACATATAAGCGACTCTCAAATGTGGTGTTTTGGGAGGGAATGAAGAAAGATATCAAGGAATTTGTAGCTGTTTGTTGCGTCTGTCAACAGAATAAATACGACGCATTAAGTTAGCGGGTCTGCTTCAGCCATTACCTATTCCTAACCAGGTATGGGAGGATATCTCAATGGATTTCATTATGGGGCTACCCAAAGCGACTGGGGTTGATACTATTCTGGTTGTGGTCGATCGTTTGACCAAATACAACCATTTTGTCACTCTTAAACACTCGTACACAGCCAAAGTGGTAGTAGACCTGTTTATCAAAGAAGTGGTCCGGTTGCATGGGTTTCCCCGAAGCATTGTTTCAGATAGAGATAGAATTTTCATGAGCAATTTTTGGGCTGAATTATTCAAACAATCCGGAACCCATTTACACATGAGTTCAGCCTACCATCCGCAGATGGATGGTCAAACAAAAGTGGTAAACCGTTGCTTAGAGACATACCTCAGGTGCTTTGTCAATAGCCAACTGCAACAGTGGCCAAAATGGGTACCATGGGCAGAATTTTGGTTCAACACCACTTATCACAGCTCTTCAGGCATGTGTCCATTTAAGGCTCTTTATGGCCGTGAACCTCCAACAATGTTATGCTATGCGGACCAGACTTCACCAGTTGAAGAAGTTGACCAACAACTTCAACAAAGAAACCACATTATTGAAGAGTTAAAGGCTAATCTTCTCAAGGCTCAACACCGCATGAAGGTGTATGCTGATTGCCATCGCCGAGAGGTTATATTTGAGGTAGGGGAATCTGTCCATTTGAAGTTACAACCATACAGATTACGCTCTTTAGCCCGTCGCTATAATTAAAAATTGAGCCCATGGTTTTACGGTCCATTTGTAATCACGAACAGAATTGGGGCCGTAGCATATAGGCTGGCACTACCTTCTTCAGCTCGCATTCACGACGTTTTTCATGTTTCACAACTAAAAAAAGTAACGTTCCCAATTCCCAATAGCCAACCTTTACCGGTAGCCCTCAACAAGGATTTAATTCTATAACTTGAACCTGAAGCAGTCCTAAAAAAAAAGAAACTTTTGAACAGACAGTGGGAGGTGCTGATTCACTGGAAAGGATTACCATCCTATGAAAACACATGGGAGGATTTTGACATTATTCACCACCAATTTCCTTCGTTCCACCTTGAGGACAAGGTGGTTCTCCTTGGGGAGGGTAATGATGAACAACCAAGAGGGCTGGTATACTGTAGGAAGGGCAAGGGTAAAAAGTAGAGGAATAAGTGCTGACATTTGTGTGTAGAAGGTTAGAGTTTGTTAGAAAGGACAGATGACAGATGGCTTGACAGGAGTGAATATAGGAAGATTCGATTAGGAGCACAAAAGGTGCCAAGAGTGAATAAAAACAAAGAGGGGAGAGAAAGAATATCAAGAAGGAAAAAGTAAATTGGAAGGGAGGCAACTGACCCTCGAAGTCAGTATTCTGGGAGGTGATTGACCCTCGAAGTCAGCCTTTGGTTTACCATTTTTCTCTTAGTGTATTTGCTGTATTTTCCCAGTTTATTTGCTTATTGAGTACTTTAGGACAAGGCTACTAGAAGTATCTGTTCTGGTTGTAATGTTCTGTGTGGGTATTAATATAACTGGGTATTTTCCTATTGATTGTGAGTGTTGGTTGTGTGTTGTGGAATCGCTTGTTGGTATTGCTGGCTGCTTTTGCAGGACAGGTTCTATCACTAAGCAATCTGATATTCTGTGTAGTTTTGCTCATTATATCTACTTCATTAACTTTGACGTAAGAGTAGAATCTATTGACATGCAACAATAACAGAAAACTTGAATATCTTTGTTTTTTTCATGAGTTTTGTTTCATTTCATTATGATCGATGTTTTTTGAGTTAAACTCTTGTGTCTTTTAGAGCAAGGTAGATGGTATAAGCAGGTTTAAAACAAGTAGAACAAATCTTGTCGATCTAGCTAGGTCAGAAAGACAGAAATTAACAGGTGCTGCCGAGGAACGCTTGAAAGAAGATGGAAATATTAATCGTTCTCTCTCACAGCTTGGTACGTTTCACATGCCTTTTGTATTTTTCTTTTTCATGATAATGAGAATTTGAGGTTTGCAGCAACATGGGTCTTAGTTATAGTTCACTTGATTCTACATCTGTACTTTATAAGGTAATCTTTAGATTCTGGTGTCTGTCTCTTGAATCTACATCTTGGTGTTGTTTAATGCACTTTTCTTCATTGCGTCTGTACAGCTATATAGTTTAATAGAACAAAAAATGTCAATTTTGACCAAGTGTGTCATCCTGGTGATGAGACTAGAATTTAAAGAACTTTATGGTACTAGAAACGTAGAAATCAAATAAAAACAAAAATGAAAAAACGAAACAGTGAATTACTGTCAAAATCATTTGTATTGTCATGGGAACATGCTAATGCAGTTCACATGTACTGAGACTTATGCAATTTCCATTAAATTAAAAATTATAGAGAAAAGAATTAGTGTTTGAAAAATAAATCTAATTTTTTTTTTATTCTAGGTATATTTCAATTCTGTTTTTCATTACTTGAAACAATAATTAGCTTTCACACAATTGAGAAATACCTACTATAGTCTACTGCACAAAAACCTATAATCTAATATTTTTATTTTTGATAGAATTTTTTAAAAGGCCAGATTACCTGAAAATCTCTCTCTCTTTTTTTTTTTTAGGAAAAAGGATTTTAATGGCAATAATATACAGTGGCAGTGCTACTAAAGGTCTTGCTCCTAAATTCTGTGTAGTTCTATTAGACAAAAACAAAGTGGATAACTTAGCTTGATGTAGTTAAGAATTTTTTTTTTTTATATTTTTTTAAATCAAATAAATGAGGATCTTTGAAAGCAAGAAAAACTCATTTGAGAAATACTTCATATAAAATAAGATACCAACACATATCAACAATGATGGTATGAGAATTTACGAAACTGTTGATATTACACATTGTGACTTGATTTTGCTTCAGAGTAATAGAAATAACATAACAGGAGCATTGATGAAGTCTTATCCCTGAATTCTGATGTAGCTTCTAATTGACAAGAACAAACTAGATAATGGGAGCTTGATTTAGTTATAAATTTAATTGTGGGTCATTTTTCTAATGAAAGAAATGAGGATCTGGGAAGGCAAGGATAAACCTATTTGAGCAATATAATATATGATGGATAACATATCAACAATACGCTACGAGAATTTGTGAAACTGTTAAAATTACACATCATGACTAATGATTCCACTTACTTTAATATGTATTGTTGATCATGGTAAGTGTTCTTTTCATTTCAAAAACTCAGGTCTAAAGAGCTCATAAAGGCATGTAAGTATTAGAAAATGAGTAGAAATGCATATAATTTGATCATGAATAACAGGATCATGCTATAAATAGAAGTGAGAAATTTACATACAGATTATTGGTAAGTTGTCTTTTTGTCATTGGTTACCATATGATCACTTTTGTGACTAGCAGAAGAGGGGCTTCTGATGCTTCTTTGTTTCATTTCTATTGGCATGTCAAGGACAATTTATTAACGAGAAACATTCTTTTAGCCTTGCTCTGGTTAAGCTTTATTATTGGACTTGCAGGAATTTGATAAATATTCTTGCTGAAGTTTCTCAAACGGGAAAGCAAAGGCATATTCCCTATAGAGACTCTAGGTTGACATTCTTATTGCAGGAATCTCTTGGTGGCAATACAAAATTAGCAATGATCTGTGCTGTTTCTCCTGTGCAGAGGTAATATTGCAGATTTTGTGTCAATAGAAGAAACCTTTTTCCTCTTGCTCTCCCTATTTTCCCTTTTTCCTCCATTTGTGGAAGCTCAGATAAGTCAATAATGCAGTTGCAAGAGTGAAATACACTGAGATTTGCACAGCGTGCCAAGGCAATTAAGAACAAGGCAGTTGTTAATGAAGTAATGCAGGATGATGTCAATTACCTGCGTGAAGTGATACGGCAACTAAGGGTATGCTCTTGTTTTTGATATTTCGATGAAGATAATTATATTCGCCAGTGGAAATATTTGTCTATACAACTCTGATTGGATAATCCAACAGGATGAACTGCATCGAGTGAAGGCAAATGGCCAGAATCTGACTGACACAAATGGAGGTTGCTCAGCCGGTTGGGCTCGTAGAAGCTTGAATATATTAAAACGTAGCTTACATCATCCTATGACAATACCTCATATTGATGATGATGGGGATGAGGAGAAGGAAATTGATGAGGATGCTGTTGAGAAGATCTGTGACCATGTAGATATGCAGTTAGCAGGTGGTGAAGATAGCAACAAAATTACAGAGGGAAGAGTGGAAATGATTAAGTCTCATTCAAAATTAGAAGTGTCTGAAAATGGATCTTTTTCTGAGCCTCAGCTTAACACTTCGGAAACTGTCTGTATTAAAGAAAAAGGTTCAGAGGATACAGATGTTAAAATGGAAGAAGGAATATCTGAACAAGTTGTGCTCTGTAAAAATGAACTCATGATTGTTGATTGTGCTGAATCTATTACAAATACTTCAAGCCTTTCTAATGGTATTGTCATAAATCATACTACCAAGGAACAAAATGATGAGGGAAATTCAAACAGTTTAAGTGCTGATTCACATGTTCGGGACTCCTCTGTGCAGCCTCCCGAGGAGAAAAAGGATCTTAGCTCTTCTGTCAGTGGATTTCCAGACAAAGAATCACTAAGCAATTCAGTGAGACATGGATCTTCATGCCCAATCTCTGATCCTTTGGCTGGTTTTTCCAGAGAAATTTCAGGAGAAGATATGCCTGATGAATATGGAAATGGATCTGTGAATTGTGTGTCTCCTTCTTGTCTCAGCATAGTTCGAACTGATCTATCACCAAATCTTAAGTCTCCAACTCCAAGTGTTTCACCCAGAATTAACAATAGCAGGAAAAGCCTGAGGACATCATCAATGCTAAGTGCATCCCAGAAAGATCTGAACGATCACAACAAGTCTGACCTAGACGCTGCGGATATGTTTTCTGAAAAGTCCATGAAAAGCAGCTTACCAAATGCTATTTCCACTCAAACAAAAAGGAATTCTGTTGCAACAACTGAGCACTTGGCAGCTAGCCTCCATCGTGGCCTTGAAATTATTGATAGCCACCACCAGAGTTTAGGATTGAGGCGATCATCATTCAGGTTCTCATTAAGACCCACTGAATTTGTTTGTTGGAAAAAAGGCGATGCAAGGTAATAACTGCTGCAATTTAAAAATTAGTAGATTTTCTTTAAATTATGAGTTACAGATTGCATACAGTGTTTCTGTTAATGGCATATACATCTGTGTCTATATATTAGAATACTCTTTACCAGCTAAGCAATCTGATATTCTGTGCAGTTTTGCTCATTATATCTGCTTCATTAACTTTGACGTAAGAGTAGAATCTATTGTCATGCAACAACAACAGAAAACTTGAATATCTTTGTTTTTTTCATGAGTTTTGTTTCATTCCATTGTGATCGATGTTTTCTGAGTTAAACTCTCGTGTCTTTTAGAGCAAGGCAGATGGTATAAGCAGGTTTAAAACAAGTAGAATAAATCTTGTCGATCTAGCTGGGTCAGAAAGACAGAAATTAACTGGTGCTGCCGGGGAACGCTTGAAAGAAGCTGGAAATATTAATCGTTCTCTCTCACAGCTTGGGTACGTTTGACATGCCCTTTGTATTTTTCTTTTTCATGATGATGAGAATTTGAGGTTTGCAGCGACATGGTGTCTGTCTCTTGAATCTACATCTTGGTGCTGTTTAAGGCACTTTTCTTTATTGTGTCTGTACAGCTATATAGTTTAATAAAAAAAATGTCAATTTTGACCAAGTTTGTTATCCTGGTGATGAGACTAGAATTTAAAGAACTATATGGAACTAGAAATGTAGAAATCAGATAGAAAGAAAAATGAAATATCGAAAAAGTGAAGTACTGTCAAAATCATTTGTATTGTCATGGGAACATGCTAATGCAGTTCACATGTACTGAGACTTATGCAATTTCCATTAAATTAAAAATTATAGATAAAAGAATTAGTGTTTGAAAAATAAATCTAAAAGTTTTTTTTTTTATTCTAGGTATATTTCCATTATGTTCCTCATTACTTGAAACAATTCACACAATTGAGAAATACCTACTATAGTCTACTGCACAAAAACCTATAATCTAATATTTTTATTTTTGATAGAATTTTTTAGAAAGCCAGATTACCCGAAAATCGCTTTCTATTTTTTTAGGAAAAAGGTTTTAATGGCAGTAATATACAGTGGCAGTGCTACTAAAGGTCTTGCTCCTAAAGTCTGGGTAGTTCTATATGACAAAAACAAAGTGGATAACATAGCTTGATGTAGTTAAGAAATTTTTTTCTTTTTCTTTTTTTCTTTTTGTAAATCAAATAAATGAGGATCTTTGAAACCAAGAAAAACTCATTTGAGAAATACTTCATATAAAATAAGATACCACAACATATCAACAATGATGGTATGAGAATTTACGAAACTTTTAAAATTACACATTGTGACTGGATTTTGCTTACTTCAGAGTAATAGAAATGACATAACAGGAGCATTGATAAAGTCTTATCCCTGAATTCTGATGTAGCTTCTAGTTGACGAGAACAAACTAGATAACAGGAGCTTGATTTAGTTATGAATTTAATTGTGGATCATTTTTCTAATGAAAGAAATGAGGATCTGGGAAAGCAAGTATAAACCTATTTGAGCAATATACTTTATGATGGATAACATATCAACAATACGCCACGAGAATTTGTGAAACTGTTGAAATTGCACATCATGACTAATGATTCTACTTTAATATGTGTTGTTGATCATGTTAAGTGTTCTTTTTATTTAAAAAACTTGGGTCTAAAGAGCTCAGAAAGGCATGTAAGTATTAGAAAATGAGTAGACATACATATAATTTGATCATGAATAACAGGATCATGCTATAAATAGAGGAGAGAAATTTATATACAAATTATTGGTAAGTTAGTTGTCTTTTTGTCATTGGTTACTATGAGCACTTTTGTGACTAGCAGAAGAGGAGCTTCTGATGCTTCTTTGTTTCATTTCTATTGGCATGTCAAGGACAATTTATTAACGAGAAACATTCTTCTAGCCTTGGCTCTGGTTAAGCTTTATATTGGACTTGCAGGAATTTGATAAATATTCTTGCTGAAGTTTCTCAAACGGGAAAGCAAAGGCATATTCCTATAGAGACTCGGTTGACTTCTTATTGCAGGAATCTCTTGGTGGCAATACAAAATAGCAATGATCTGTGCTGTTCTCCGTGCAGAGGTAATATTGCAGATTTTGTGTCAATAGAAGAAACCTTTTCCTCTTGCTCCCTATTTTCCCTTTTTCCTCCATTTGTGGAAGCTAGTAAAGTCAATAATGCAGTTGCAAGAGTGAAATACACTGAGATTTGCACAGCGTGCAAGGCAATTAAGAACAAGGCAGTGTTAATGAAGTAAGCAGGATGATGTCAATATCGCGTGAAGTGATACGGCAACTAAGGGTATGCTCTTGTTTTTGATATTTCGATGAGATAATTATATTCGCCAGTGGAAATATTTGTGTAAGACAGACGCAAATGGAGGTTGCTCAGCCGGTTGGGCTGTAGAAGCTTGAATATATTAAAACGTTGCTACATCATCCTATGACATTACCTCATTTGATGATGATGGGGATGAGGAGTAGGATGATGAGGATTTGTTGAGAAGATCTGTGACCATGTAGATATGCAATAACAGTGGTGAAGACAGCAACAATTACAGAGGGAAGAGTGGAAACGATTAAGTTCATTCAAAATTAGAGGTATCTGAAAATGGATTCTTTTCTGAGCCTCAGCTTAACACTTCTGAAATTGTCTGTATTAAAGAAAAAGTTCAGAGGATACAGATGTTAAAATGGAGAGGGAATATCTGAAACAGTTGTGCTCTGAAAAAATGAACTCATGATTGTGATTGTGCTGAATCTATTACAAATACTTCGGCCTTTCTAATGGTATTGACATAAATCATACTACCAAGGAACCAAAAGTTTAAATCTATGCACGCCTCCTAAGGAGAAAAAGGCTCTTAGCTCTTTGTTAGGGTGCCAGACAAAGGATCACTAGCAATTCAGTGAGACATGGATCTTCATGCCCAATCTCTGATCCTTTGGCTGGTTTTTCCAGAGAAAATTCAGGAGAAGATATGCCGGAGATCTAAAAATGGATTGTGAATTGTGTGTCTCCTTGTCTCAGCATAGTTCGAACTGATGTATCCAGTTCTAAGTCTCCAACTCCAAGTGTTTCACGTAGAATTACAATAGCAGGAAAAGCCTGAGGACGTCATCAATGCTAAGTGCATCCAGAAAGATCTGAATGATGACAATAAGTCTGACCTAGACATGTGGATATGTTTTCTTAAAAGTCCGTGAAAAACAGCTTATCAAATGCTATTTTCACGCAAACAAGAAGGAATTCTGCTGCACAACTGAGCACTTGGAGCTGCCTCCATCGTGGCCTTGAAATTATTGATAGCCACCACCGGAGTTCAGGATGAGGCTCGATCATTCAGGTTCTCAAAGACCCACTGAATTTAAACAGTTTTGCCTGTTGCCAAAGTTGAGCGGTGTGCAAACTTCTCAAAATGATGAGATGCCAAAAGAGATACATAATTATTCTTATGTAACCATTGCAAGACAGTAGATGTCAATGGGGGAATGACATCTCAAATCTTCAGTTGGTACCTTTCGATGACTCACAATCTGTGACAAGTCCATGAAGGAAGTTCCACAAGTAAGTATAATGATTTCAGCTGCATTTTGGATTAATTTAACATCATGACTGCTTGCATTTACATGTTTCTTTTCGTCAGGCAGTGGAGAAAGTTTTGGCAGGAGCCGTTAGGAGGGAAATGGCATAGAGGACTATGTGCCAAGCGAACTTCTGAAATTAAGCACCTTAATCGTTTCGTTATGTTTTTACTAGTTTAAATGACCATATAATGCTTTCTTTTTCTTCTTTTTTGTTTTCATTGGTGACATTTTCGCATTTTTTGCAGGTGCAACAGAACAAGCATGAGAGAGAATGCATGCCTTTAGGAAGACAAAGGGAGGATAAAATTGCGCCTTGAAAGTCTTAGGATGGGGTTTTGCCAACTGAGGAGTTCATGGAAGAAGAATTTGATCCCTCATGCATAGCATAAGGTATGTTAGAGCTAAAAAATATATCAGCCTAAGTTTTTGGTTACAAATCTACTAACATAGTAGTAAAGCTAAACACTCACTTTCAAATCCCTAAAAGTTTCACATGTTTTCATTACATATGTAATTTATATTATTTGGTTTGCATCTATGTTTGCATCCATTTCACTATGAGAACGTGACGGGTACAATTGTAGCTTTTAAATACTTTTATTAGGTTGTTACTTATGAACTTAAGTTTGAGGTAGAAGGATTACTTACCAAAGTATAAATTTATTGTAAAGATAACATTAATTAATATTTTGTGCATATATCTTACCTTATTTTTACAGCTTGAAGGAAAAGTTTGGAACCATCCAGAAATTTTAAGGACAAAATTGAACTCCATAGATTCAAGAGCAGCTGAACATTATCGGTTTTTGTGATTTGGGTGAAAGGGAAGTGTTGTTGGAAGAGATCAAGATTTAAGAAGCCGGTACAGTATATATAGACTCCTCATATCTGCTCGTAAACGAAACTCAATTTTGCAATTGACTTAATCATGTGATCCCAATCTAGCCACCCGTGACTACAATCCCGAGTCAGTAGTCGAAGTATTGCCGAGGAGAAACTTGAACGAGAAAGATCCAGGACTAAGGTAGAGAGCAAGTGGATCTCTCTTGCAGAAGAATTGAGGATCAACTTGAAGGCAGGTCCTTAGCAGAAAAGCAAAAACAAGAACTTGATGCTAAAAGCAATGCAAGAAGAGTTGAAGGAAGCAATGCAGATGGCTATGGAGGGATGCAGATCTGAGGAAAAGCATATTCAATTGTTTCAAAACACATAAAGATTTAGGAAGGAATAGATGATGTTAAGAAAGCGGCTACTAGAGAGGAGTAAGGGGAGCTGAATCTAAGTTATAAATGCTCTTGCAGCTGAAATTTCAGCACTTGAAAGCTGAAAGAGAGAAAGAGAAGAGATTTCTTAGGGATGAGAAGTCAATTGCGGGATACTGCTGAAGCTGTACAAGCTGCAGGTGAAGTACTTGTATGGCTCAAAGAAGAAGAAGCTGTTGCAGCTGCCCAGGTGTGCCTCCGTTTTGTTGAGATAATTTTTTCTATCATGAAAAGTTCACCGTTCTGAGCTTTTCTTATGTTTATTTTGTGATAATTTAAACTTCAAGGGGTATGAAATTGCATTACTTGTTATGTGATTGGGATTTTACTTTATCTCGGAGGAGGATTATGAGCACATATCCTTTGTTTGATTAGGATAGGTATTTTTCCGTACTAATGTGAGCACACTATGTTTTTGTTTTAAGGCCACTCATTTTTCTCCATGAGAGTGACACAAAGATTTTAGAACATGGAGGATTTACAAAAATCATGAATATAATCCTCACTTAAGAGAAAGCTAACTGATCTTGCTCATTCTCATTTACATTTGGGTGTAAATTGATTTAGATCCTTTAGTTTTTGTTTGCCACGCATATAGACACTATTGTATATGGGCAATTGAGCTTGTCTTTCAGGTTCATTCATAGTTAATTATAGTTAATTCATGAGGTTCTATCTTTTTCTCAACATTATACATACACTGCTTCATTATTCATAGCCTCATTTATGATTTTGGCCACGTAACATTAACTTTGTATGATTTTGTTTTCCTCATGAAACCTGTCTTCCCTGATACTGTATAGTGTGCACTAAGGATACCTGTCTAGGTTCATTCATAGCTTGGATGATAATCTCTCTACCGAAAGATTATAATTATTATATAAGACATGATTTTAAGAACTTATTATTTTTCGTTGCTTATGGCTGCAAGTTCTTTCAAAATATGGTTTGCATTAGTTTGTTGGACAATGATTTATTCTTAATTATAACCTTAGCATGTTTGGACTTGTTGAATCCTCCATATTAGATGGACAACTTTCTGGCAGAACTTTATTATCAATTTTCCACTTGAAAATTATTGGTAGATCACTTGACCACTAAGGCCAAAGATATCAAAGAAGATAGGCAGTCTAGGTAAAGACTGATGCTTTATTACGTAGTTTATTATGGTAGACGATTGATCCTCCACTTCACCCTATTTATAAAATATACAGAACTTGTGTTGATGTATGGTGCCAGGACAAATTGCTTTATACAATGATATCCAGTGCTTATATTCTATTGTGTCTAGTATGGTTAATCTCAAACAATAAGATATGAGTATGTCAAACTTCCTTGGCAGGATGGCTTCTCTTAAGGCATAATTTAATTTGTTATTGCCTGTCGGCAAGTCTACAGCAGAAGATCTGACACCACGAGACAAATTTTTCATGATTCTCACTCTTATCGCTATCAGCCCTGATCTCACTCTAGTACGAGATCAGATTCTGGCAAGTGCTAATGTGCCTTCTCTCGATCAAGTGTTTGCTTGATTACTTCGCGTCTCCTCCCTGGTATTGTAAGATCTTCCCTTGTTGATTCTTATGTCCTGACTTCTCAGTCTCAACATACTGCTAAAAGTGAAAAGGGGGATCGTGGGGGTAGGGGAGGTCGCCCCAAGTTAGTTACTATCATTAGTGCGGGCATATCAGGGAGAAATGCTACAAATTACAAGGTCGACCTACTTGGGCAACCAATGTTGCTTATACTGATCTTAATTGGAATCTTCTGAAAGCCATGGTTAGCCTTCCTTGACTCTTACTGGTGCTGATAATGAAGAATATCTCAAGTTTTAGGCAACCAAGCAGTCTTCCTCATCTGTTGCTTCTATGCTCAATCGGGTAATTCAGTTGCATACCTCACTCAGTCTTCTTCTCTAAGGCCATGAGTCCTTTACTTTGATGCATTTGATCATATTTCTGGTAACCCCTGTTTACTTTCTCATCTTACTAATACTACCACCTTGCCTTATGTTACCTTAGCTAATGGGTCCAAAGCAATTGTTAAAGCTGTAGGTCGTGCACAACCACTTCATTCCTTGGCTTTGGACTCTGTCCTGTATATTCTTCATTGTCCTTTTAATCTTGTGTCTGTCAGTAAACTTACACACTCTTTGAATTGTTTTATCACTTTTGATAATGACTCTGTTGTTATACAGGATCGACGCACGGGATAGATGATTGGTGAAGGACATGAGTCACAGAGCCTAGACATCTCAAGATACCTTCTGCCCCCATTGCATGCACTGTCTCTAACTCCTCTTCTCGTTCATAATCAGTTGGGTCATCCCACTCTAGTAAATCAGAAGATGATCCTCGATTTATCTTCTTTATTGTCTTTAAATTGTGAGTCNATTGGAATCTTCTGAAAGCCATGGTTAGCCTTCCTTGACTCTTACTGGTGCTGATTATGAAGAATATCTCAAGTTTTAGGCAACCAAGCAGTCTTCCTCATCTGTTGCTTCTATGCTCAATCGGGTAATTCAGTTGCATGCCTCACTCAGTCTTCTTCTCTAAGGCCATGAGTCCTTTACTTTGATGCATTTGATCATATTTCTGGTAACCCTTGTTTACTTTCTCATCTTACTAATACTACCACCTAGCCTTATGTTACCTTAGCTAATGGGTCCAAAGCAATTGTTAAAGCTGTAGGTCGTGCACAACCATTTCTTTCCTTGGCTTTGTACTCTGTCCTGTATATTCTTCATTGTCCTTTTAATCTTGTGTCTATCAGTAAACTTACACACTCTTTGAATTGTTTTATCACTTTTGATAATGACTCTGTTGTTATACAGGACCGACGCATGGGATAGATGATTGGTGAAGGACATGAGTCATAGAGCTTAGACATCTCAAGATATCTTCTGCCCCTATTGCATGCACTGTCTCTAACTCCTCTTTTCGTTCATAATCAGTTGGGTCATCCCAGTCTAGTAAATTAGAAGATGATCATCGGTTTATCTTCTTTATTGTCTTTAAATTGTGAGTCCTGTCAGCTTGCAAAACATTCTCGTAGTACATTTCCAAAGTGTGTCAAAAAATGAGCTACGTCCCCTTTTGTTGTAATTGGTATTTGGGAAGCTGCTGGAGGACAAGAATTCATAGATAGTATGAAAGCGGACATGAAAATTTTAAATTAAAACTTCATAGCTAGGGCTTACCACTATCTTATTTATTTGTCTTTATGTTTGAAATTGTCAAGCAATAAATTTTGAGTCATTAAGAATATGGATTTTTTGAATGCTAATTTTCCAGTTGCGTTGATAACTCTAGAAATTGGGGGCAAGGAGGGATGTTTGTACATTGAGAAAATGTAAACATTGCTAAAGAGGGCTTTTAAGGGACATTAATCTTGGTGATCTACATTGTTTACGAATTAACGGTTTGCTTTTATTTTCTTTCTAACCGTGTGTTATATATTGTTGTTTCCTATCTAAATTGCTTCCGAGGGCACACACAAACACTTATGAATTACTTGAATAAAAGATTGTTGTGTACATCTCTTTTTGGTATATGTTGTGTTCATTACCATACTTTACCTCACATTACCAACGGCAACGGCGAATCTTTCTTCTATTTATTTTTGTTCTAGAAATTCTCAAAGGGAAGTTGACAATGCACTTATTTATCTCAACAAAGGAGTGATCGGACTTGTACTTTGACTGAACTTAAATGTTATTGCTAGTCAAAGTTTTATCAAAGTATTTGTTAGCCGTCACAAATTCACTTGCTGTGGGTAAATTGAGAGTAAGACAACCTGATTTGATGAAGATACTCTGATTGGTCTTTTATAACATTTTGGATTTTGTTTTAAATTCTTAGAATTAACCGACTTCTAGTTGGAAATTATTACTTTAAGAGTATTTTTTTGAGTCTCTTCAGGGAAAGCTAAGCTTCATTTTGAAGTATATGAGTCCTTCGACTCATATTATCCATAAGACATCACTCTTATTTTTTTGATGATTCTCAAAGGGAAGTTGACAATATACTTATTATCTCAACAAAGGAGTGATTGGACTTGTATTTTGACTAAACTTATGTTATGCTAATCAAAGTGATATCAAAGATTTGTTAGCTGTCACAAAAATTCACTTGCTGTTGGTAAATGGAGAGCAAGACAACCTGATTTGATGAAGATACTTTGATTGGTCTTTTATAACTCTTGGATTTTGTTTGAAATTCTTAGAATTAGCCACTTTCTACTGATAAATTATTACTTTTGAGAGTATTTTTGAGTCTCTTAGGGAAAGGTAAGCTTCATTTTGAAGCATCTGAGTCCTTCAACTCATAGATATCCATAAGACATCTCTTATTTTTTTTGATAAACTTAAATGAAAATATGCATTCTGGCATATGCACTTTATGTGCCAATTTCTTGCTCTCCTAAACATTTTATCACTAAATATCAACCATTTTGTGCTATGCATAGAGCATTATGATGAAGGTAGTATAATAATACTCTAAGGTGGTGGGCTTTGGCTGGTGTACAATCATATATAATCCAAGGCTAAAGTCCTCAGAGTGATATAGATCTTTCTTGACCTAGAATGTTGATTCTAGTTAGTCGTGCGCACATGGTTTAGTCTGACTTGAATTGAGTATGTTTTACTTTTAATGACAGATTAGGTGGTAAGTTTTTACCCTAAACCTAAACTACTAAAATCATAAACCCTATATATAGACACACACACAGAGAGAAAACAAGACACACAGACACACACACACACACACAAAGTATGGAACCTGTATTAGAATCGGGATTGAAAGAAATATTGTAAAGAATGCAGGGTTTATCATATTTTACATATTAAAAAAATTAAATGGGACTGACACGTGTTTTAATGTTATATAAGAATATAATATATTAAAAAAAATTCCTATTTGTGCATTTCTTTTGAACATGGTGAAAATTGGGACAAATAGCCTTTGTTTCGCACTTTCTTGCTTGAATATTGATAATATATGCAGACATTGGTGTAACTTCAAGAAGTCTGAATAGCTTGTTTCTGCATTTTTTTATTATGTTATCATGGAAAGTGTAAGGAGAAGTAACAATGGGGAGATCTTGGTTCTTGCTCATAAAGATTAACAGTGATAATACATAATATTTTGATGTGTGTTCATGCAAAATCATGGTTCCTCAATGCTAGTGAACTTGGTTTTGACTAAATTACAAACAAAACTGTTATTATATTTTTTCTAGATCTGCAAAATATCCTTAAATTATGGTTATACACTGTGAAGCTATCTTTTGTCATATACATTTTCAACATTGTCTTGATTTTCTTTTGAATTATTGCATGTGATTAACTTGGGATGTTGACTTAATCTCAAACTGCTACTATGTTTAATTTAATGTACTGTTAAAAAACTATAAGTATTTATATATGAATCAGAAAGTCTTAACTTTTAACTTTAGCAAGTATGAGACATTTTTCAATTCATGCACCTTTATTTATTTTTTTTGTTAAAACAAATAATTCTAGTAATATGTATCTTTTTATATTTCTAAGATGAATTTGATTGTTTAAGACTTAACATTTATGGTTTGAATATAAATATCTTGTTTCTGGTGAATAAGAGATGGGGAACAATGTACATTCATGATGCAATTTCCCCAAATAAAAAATTGTTGATTTTTCTTTTACCCTTTTTTTGCCTTTTAAATGATTGTTTTATATTTAATTTTCCTTATTTATATTTAAATTCTTCATAATTGATTTTGGTGCTTGGTTTTCAAGCTAGTCACTGGAAGGTGTATGGAAGTAACAGGAAGAGCCATTTTACACATGGTATTTTTGAATTAAAATGATGTGGAATGGGAGGCTTGTAGTTTTAGTTTGTATAAAATATACATTTTTGTATTATCCCGTGTAATTGTTTTAAATTCTTTCATCATTATGTGGGATTACACAGGAGCGAGCCCTTTTGTTGGAACTAGCTGTATTTATGCATGTTGGAAGTTTATTTTTAGTTTTTAAATTAGTACATTTTGTTGGAAAACAAAAAAAGATCACTTGTCCAACCTTTCAGTTATTTCTGTTTTGAATGCATTCTTGTACCCACTGTTTTAAAAACCAGACCGAATCGGCCGATCCAACAACCGGTCACGTGTTCGGTTCGAGTCAACACCAAACCCGTTATTATGCATTAAACTGCTTTAACTTGGTCAGAACCCAGATTAAGTCAATGAGCCACCAGTCCGGTTGGACCGACGGATAAACCGGTATGATTTCAAAAACCCCTAACCCTACACAAACGCAGTATCGCGTAGCCTATTCCATTGATTTCCTTTCTCTGTTTCTCAGCTTCTTCTCTTTCTAGGTTTCTCTACTAAAATTTCTCAGATTTCTCTTCAAAAATTTCTCTCTGAAATCCCACTCAAATCGCAATCAACTCCACTCCCTAAGTCTGAAATCGCAACCATTCGGCATTCACCAAATCGCAACTGAACTCCCTCGTCGGAAATCGACGACGTCTTCCTCCCTCACCGGAAATCAAGCTGAGGAGGGTTAGAGGGTGGCAGTGTTGTGGCGTCGCTCATAGTTAGGGTAGAGCATGACGACGTCATTCACTGCAAGGGGAGAGGACAACAACATTGCTCACGGCGAGGGAAAAGAATGATAGCGTCACTCACAGTGAAAGGAAGTAGACAGTGGCATCATTTGCTGTGAAGGAAGAGGACGGTAGTGCGACTGATTGGGAGGGGACGACAGTGGTTTGGGTAAAATACGAGGGGTAAAATTAATTGACTTTGTGTAGTAGTAGCTTCGTAAAGGAATCTGCGTGAAACTTACGAGAGAAAAAAGGTTATATAATAAAACTAGAAGAAGAAGAAAGTGAGATCATGTGAGTCCCACTTTTGTTCTCTCTCAACTCTTATTGAATGTATCAAAGTCTTACAGCCCATGCCTGTCAGGAGGGGCTAATATTTCCCAGACTAGTGTGTGATAATGATCTTAAAGCATGTGCTTATGCTATTATAATATAAGACCCCTAAGCTTATATATAATAAATAAGTNTATATATATGATTGTTCTATATTTAATTTTCCTTATTTATATTTAAATTCTTCATAATTGATTTTGGTGCTTGGTTTTCAAGCTGGTCACTGGAAGATGTACAAAAGTAACAGGAAGAGACCATTTTACGTATGGTATTTTTGAATTAAAATGATGTGGAATGGGAGGCTTATAGTTTTAGTTCGTATAAAATATGCATTTTTGCATTATCCCGTGTAATTGTTTTAAATTCTTTCATCATTATGTGGGATTACACAGGAGTGAGCCCCTTTGTTGGGACTAGCTGTATTTATTGGCGGTGTTCGATTTCAGGTATCCTGCATTTTTTTGAAGGAACCGGAACCGAAATCGATGGTTCCTTGAAATTTGGAATCAGAACAGGAACCGACGGTTCCGGTTCCTAGGTACGCAGAACTAGAACCAGAACAACCTGTAACAACGATTCCGGTTCCCATTTTGGGTACCCTGTAGAATTCATGACCCTCAAAAGTTTTTAAAATGGCAAAAAAAACCCTTAAAACTTACAATACGCCCCCACCTGGCACTTGTTAACAAAAATAAAATTACAAATTATAAATTCAAAATTACAAACTTCTTTACTTTGTAAAGGTAGATTCTCAAAAATCAGACTAACTTACTTTAAATGTTATGAAATATAAATATAAATGTATTCACATTACTTTTTCTACAAAAGTTTTTATTAACCCCCATAATCTTTAATTTTATTTTATATTAGTCTTGGTTCTCGGTTATGGTTCCTAACTATAGGAACTAGAACCGGAACTAGAACTACATAGTAACGGTTCCAAAAATTTGGAATCGGAACTTACCCGTTGACGGTCGGTTCCGGATAAAAACCAGAATCAAACCCCGGGTACCTGTCGATTCCAATTCCAAATCGTTCTTTTGAACACCCCTAGTATTTATGCATGCTGGAAGTTTATTTTCAGCTTTTAAATTAGTACATTTTGTAAAAAAAAAAATAGATCACTTGTCCAACTTTTCAGTTATTTCTGTTTTGAATGCATTCTTATACCATGTTCTATTTTCTGTAAATTTCTTAACCCAAGCTATTATATTTTTGTTTAATTTAATGTCCTGTTAGAAACTATAAGTATTTATATATGAATAAGAAAGTCTTAATTTTAACTTTAGCAAGTATGAGACATTTTTCAATTCATTTACCTTTATTTTTATTATTATTTTTTTTGTTAAAACAAATAATTCCAGTAATATGTATCTTTGTATATTTCTAAGATGAATTTGATTGTTTAAGACTTAATATTTATGGTTTGAATATATATATCTTGTTTCTGGTGAATAAGAGATGGGGAACAATGTACACCCATATACTTGATTCATTCATGATGCAATTTCCCCCAATAAAAAATTGATGATTTTTCTTTTACCCTTTTGTTGCCTTTTAAATGATTGTTTTATATTTAATTTTCCTTATTTATATTTAAATTCTTCATAATTGATTTTGGTGCTTGGTTTTCAAGCTGGTCATTGGAAGGTGTATGGAAGTAACAGGAAGAGCCATTTTACATATGGTATTTTTGAATTAAAATGATGTGGAATGGGAGGCTTATAGTTTTAGTTCGTATAAAATATGCATTTTTGTATTATCCCATGTAATTGTTTTAAATTCTTTCATCATTATGTGGGATTACACAGGAGCGAGCCTTTTGTTGGAACTAGTTGTATTTATGCATGTTGGAAGTTTATTTTCAGTTTTTAAATTAGTACATTTTGTAAGAAAAAAATAGATCACTTGTCCAACCTTTCAGTTATTTCTGTTTTGAATGCATTCTTGTACCATGTTCTGTTTTTTGTAAATTTGTTAACCCAAACTATTATATTTTTGTTAAAAATTCGATGCAAGGATCTTGAGTTTCTGAACTAGAACCAAAACTTGTCCAAGTCTGGTTCTGGTTCCTACATGTGTAGGAATCGAAACCTGGGATGAGAACCGAAAGCGGGTACCCGGTATGGAACCTGTATTGGAACCGGGATTAAAATGAAATATCTGTAAAGAATTTGAGGTCTATCGTAATTAATTATATATATATTACATACAAAAAATTTTAATATATTATAATTTAAAATTTTGAATAATTAAGTGTATTTTTTTTTTAAATTAGGAGCTAATTAAAAGTGTTTTAATGTTATTAAAAGAATTATTTTGTAAATTAAATAGTATATTTGACTGAATAATATTTAGTTATTTACTTCAATTATCAAGTTTCAAGTATATTTATAGTAAATTAGTAATTAATTAATTACATATGATAAATTGATAAACATTAGTACATTACTAGTTAAATTATTACTTAATTAATTATAAGTTTACAACATTATATTATAAACATTAGTAATTTACTACATTAATACATTACTTAATTAAATTATTGTAAATTTAATTAATTATAACATTATATTATAAACATTAATAATTCATTACATTAGTATATTATTTAATTAAATGATTAGAAATTTAATTAATTATGATATTACATTATAGATTTATATAATGATTACTTAATTAAGTGTATAACATTACATTATAATTAAATGATTACTTAATTAATTATAACATTAGTAAATTACTACATTAATTTTATGTAAATTGTGATGAATTGATTGAATTCAAGTGTTGCCTAGAGATTAAAGGATCTATGAGTCACATTGGACATAAATGAATGAGTAATCAAAAGTTGAAAACTACTAAATGCAGGTTTTCTTAATTCATTAAGGGTGTATTTATAAACATTTAAAGTATTTTTTGTTATTTTTTAAACTAATAGGAGGGTAATTGAATTTTTATAGGGTACCCAAGTAAGGAACTGGAACTTGCCTTTCAAGTTCTGGTTTTAGGAATTTAAGAACCGAAACCGACTACAAACCGATAGGTTCCAGTTCCAATTCCTGTTCTGCCAAAAATTACAGAGTACCCAAAACCGCTCACCCCTATTAGAGACTATTTATCATGTTTCAAGCAGGCCACAAGAGTGTGAATGGTCAACGACCAACCATATATCAATCTACACATTGCAACCATAGGAAGTTACACAATTGTGCATTATTTGATAATGAACTTATACCACAATGACAAATCATTGTCTTCTTGTTCAATATGTAAACAATGTGGAGTAATAGCATTGATGGCCATGAATTCCAAAACAATAACCTAAGTTTTAATATCTTAATTTAATAACACTATTTAATCATAGATAATTATTTTAAAATAGTAAGCTATAAGGGTAAAATATAAAATTTTAAACAAGAGTAAATTAGTCATTTAACTCATTCCGAATTCCGATTACTCTTAAAAGGAGCAGAAAGTGAATGTGATGTTGAGAAGCCTTTGGCTAGGACAAGACTTGTGACATTGTTGTTCAGTACATTACATGATAATATCAATGTTGCCATCCAATAAATTCATTATAGAAAAAACTATTTAATTGAGTTTATATAATACAACACTACAATGTAAATTTCCCAACTCCAAAGGATAATTGTTTGTGATGTGGCACAATATCTGTACAAATTCAATTATTGCAAATCTGATATGCAGATTCTAGAAAACAATATTTCTTACCAACATATACTTGAGAATTATTTTTTAGCAAAAACTTAAGACTATGATGGCTTAGAAGGGACAACATAACCAGTATCAAGTTAATTGCCTTTAGCAAAATTTCCAAGTGCCTTAAACAATGCAATTACTAGTACCATGGGAAAAAGGAAATGATAAACAGTGCTCTACATATCGATTATAATAATATAAATTGATTAAATTCAATTACTTGTGCCATCAGCCTATTGCTGAATAGCAAAAAGAGTTTGCTCCAAAAGAGTCCAAACAATCCCTAATAAATTATTGGCAAATAATGGCCTGCAAGAACAATGAACTCTAGAAAATGTCCTCATAAAGAAGAAAAAGTCTGCATGTTCAAATAGGACAGAAAAATTGCAGAAATAAAACAATAATGCAACACAACTGTGAAATCAAGCAACAAAAGAATAAACAATGAATTTCTGAGATATCATAAGTATTAAAGTTCCTTCCACATATTTGAGGAAGAGAAGAACTATAAAAGACTCCCTACCCTTATCGTAAAAAGTACACTCAATTGTTGTAACTTGTATTATAATGCTTCCCTCTGTTCTTAGATTCAGTCCATATCTTAGAAGAAAAAAAAAACGAAGAAAGAGAAAACAAAGCAATAGAAAGAATGACAATGCCTAAAAGAAAATAGAGAAAAAGAGCAATTCATAAATCCAGGAAACATACTTTGGTACTTACATACCAAATACAAGCAAGAAATGTAAATATACTAGAAGTAAAATCGATATATTCTTTTTTGGATAAGGAACTATAAAATTACATTAATATGTGCACCAGGTGTCTGCTAAATCAGCACAAAAAACTTGATTGGGGTATCAAAAGCTAAACAAAATCGAGAATAAATTTGTGATTTTAAATCTAATTTTAGAGCTGGTACACCAAATATAGTACATCTAGGAAATCCACTAGCCACAAATAAAAAGGGAAGATGTACTCTTAATACCATATAATAAACATTATGATAGGTGACAAGAACTTATCTTCAGTATACTTAGTTTTCTACATGAGCTTGCTTTCAATCTTCTTGCCCTCTTTTAACAAGGATATTAAATCTTTCATTATGCCTTAAGAGAAAGTATAATCATCGATATTAAAGAAACACAAACATAAAAGCAACAGCCTTCAAAATGGTGTAATGTTTAAAGCAAGAAGTTCATAATAATATTTTCATGTTTCTTGACAATAAAAATATATGCATTTTTTGAAGGCAGGTAAAAGTACATTCCTTGGTAACTACACATGTAAATATAAGGCACAATTAGACACGAGTCATGTTGTATCAATTAGTGTCTACAACACCAATTTTTTAATTTAAGGAGTATCATGCAAATCATAGATAGTATTTTTTTTTTTTCTAGGAATCAAGAAATTTTGTATTAGGAAAAAATAAGAAACAAAATAACGAACAAGCTGACCAACAAAAGAAGGACAAGCTGTCCTAAAGTTTCAAAAACTATAGAAGAGAAAAGTCAGCTCAAATCTATTGACATATGTTCAGCAAACACTAAATACCATTGACTTAAGGAATAACAAAGAAATCCTAGAGAGATTCTTATACTAATTACGTAGTGGCTTTGGATGGGTTGAGTGGATCAAAGCAACTTACTTGGCAAGGAAGAGCTTTTGGGAGATTCTTATACCTTCGGATGCTTCTTAGGCTTGGAGGAGCATTTTGAAGCTTAGAAGGGAAGCTAGAGAGCACATCAAAGCCATCATCGAAAACGGTCAAACAACTTATGTTTGGCATGATAATTGGCACCCAAGAGACCCTCTCAAGGATAGATATGGCAGCCGCATTGTATATGATTCGAGGCTACATCATCTTGCTAAGGTGTGTGAGATTTGGGATGGGATCAGGTGGAGATGGCCAACGGCTAATTCTTGGGCTTTGATGGACATGAACGATTCTATCGACTTTGATCCAAATGAGGGCGAGGACATGGTTGTTTGGAAGCCTAATGCATCTGATAAGTTCCCTATAAAATCGGCTTGGGAGGTTATTCTTGTGCACCAACATTGAGTAGAATGGCATCACCTTGTATGGTTCCCAAAAACTATTCCACGACACTTCATGGTCACGTGGATGGCATGTAAGGATCGGCTTTAGACCAGGGACAAACTGATGAGGTATGGAATAGCTTCTAGCAATGCTCGTTGTTTTTGTAATCATGGGCAAGAAACGATCGATCATCTCTTTTTGGCTTGTCCTTTCACCCAAAGGATTTGGAACCGAATCCTCGAGCTCTTTTCTCTTGGGTATGGCACACGGCCTTGGAACGATTATGTTGAGCACATAGCTAGTAGGTGGAGGAAGAATAAGCTAAAGTACTCTATAGGGAAGCTAAGTTTGGGAGCCACCATTTACTCTATTTGGAGAGAGAGTTATAGCTGAATTTTTGGTGGGAATGCAAGGATGCACATACTCTCTACAACTCCATCAAGAATGTGGTGAGGGAGAGAGCTATGGACCTTAACAAGATCATAAAGAATACCTACAATAGAAGACTTGCCGAGAAATGGGGTCTCCCCATGTCTATTTTTAAAACATCCCATGGGAGCTAATTATATGGTTAGTTGTTATGTGATGGGTTTTTTGTCGTGTAAGGGGATTTGGTTATATGACATTCGGGCGGGTGATTGTGCTAGAAGAGACTACTTTGACAATTGGAAGACTTGGGGTGTTGATCTAGTGCTTTGTCTTTGTGTCATTAACGGACCCTACCTTGTTAATGTCCATGTTTATGGAATTCTTCTTGTTAATGCTTATGCATATGGGCTTTGTATTCTGATACTTTTGAACCTAACCTAGGGTATGTCCTGTGGTAGGTGGGATTCATTGTATTCTTTAATCTCCGCTTGGTTCCATTCCTTTGACAAGAGGAATGAGAAAAAGAGAAGATTAGGGGTAGACTTAGGTAGTATCATTCCTTTGCTCCTAACCCAAGGCTTGTCCTGAGGTAGGTTGGCTGACTTTTAGGTCTTTTGTACATTATTTCCCCTTTCTATAAAAGCTTACTTACCCCAAAAAAAAAAAAAAAAAGTCTCATCAGCCCTTACATTGCAACTTTCGCTCAGCTTTCATGGCCATATGGACCATGTCCTCTAACTCAACAGAGTGTTGCCCTAGTCATAGCCCCCTCCATCTGCTTATGATAATCCTCTATGCTCTTATTCCCTTGCCTATGACCTTGTAACCTCTGGAACAAATCTCTACGGTGATGGCTCGGAATGAATCCCTGCCTCAACACACTTTGCATATCTTCCCATGAATTAATAGGTCTACCCATGTTATTATTTTTTTTGGGGGGNAAAAAAAAAAAATTCAAAAGAACTTCAAAATTAAGTGAAAAAAAAAACGTATAATAAGATTGGATATTTGTTTAATTGCTTGTTTACCTAGAATCGAAATGGATTCGCGTTCAAAATCTGTCCATTGCTTGTACTGTTGTGGATATTGCAGTGAAGGCCTGTAGTAACAAAATTGTAAATGCCAGTTGCCTCTGCAGGGTAGTTTGAGTATTGATGAGAATTATAATTTGCATAACTGCCTTCATGCCATGAGTTCGTCTGATTATTGTAACCGCTAGTTGGATAACTTCCAGCTTTCTAATAATCACCAAGATGGTATTAAGTGCCTGAATAACTTGCAGGCCCAGGATAAGACCCTGAATTTGGAAACGAAGAAATAGGCTGATAAGGAGCACTCGTATTTTGATATGCTCCTACAGGCTGGGAGTATGAATGGTTAGGTTGCTGCTGATAGCTACTATAGTAACCTAGGTATCCTATGTTTCCATAACTATATGGATCACTAGAATTTGGGTACAGTGTATAGCCACTGTAATCTTGTGTTACAGCAGTTGCTCCTAAACTTGATGAACTTGCTACAGATGTCGCATTTACTCCATCTTGAACATTCCTTACAAGTGGTCTTGCATGCTGTTCATGGTGATAAGTGGAATTTGGAAGAATCCCATTCTTTATGGAGCGATTATCCACACCATGTGTATTCCATGACACAGCTCTAGATCCAATTGTTGAGGGAAGATATGATGTCTGTGATTGGCTAGCGTCAACAACATAACGGTTCTAAAAAAAAATAAAAGAAAATGCTATTTACATGAAAGCATAATAGCCAAACAAAATATGGCAAAAGCTAAAGAAAGTCACTCAGCTGGAGTTATATAAGCAGGGGCGGATCCAGCCCACTTTAGCCCACCCTCAATTTTTTTTTTTTTTAAATATTAATATATATAATTTTTGGATTTTGGCCCACCCTAACAAAAATATTAATGGACAAAAATATTAATATATAATTAGTTTTTATTTTGGCCCACCCTAAAAAAATTTATGGATCCGCCACTGTATATAAGGGCTTTGTATGTACTGTGAATAAAAAGATAAATACACTAAATTAATAACAAGATGCAATAAATACAAATTATTAACAAGCCACCTACAACGCTCAATGAAAAGGCTTCTACTTAAAGAGTAATACACCAAGAATGTTGTGTGTTATAATAGCCTAATCATATATTATATATATTTTTAAACCACACAGGTAGTGTGTGGTCATCGTGTAAATTGGTAAGAATGTAAAAATTGCAAATCAGATTTAATAAGTTTACTTATTGGAGCTAATTATTAGGTAAAGGAGCAGTAACATCCATAAGAGTAATCTACCAGGTTAGAAGAGTGGATGTAATTATTTATAGTGGTTTCAGGTAGTTTTCAAGGATTAATTTAGTATGTAACTCATCTTATTCCATTATGCTCCATTCCCTTTATGATGAAAACAAACAGCTGTACTCATTTTCATACTGCATTACATCCATAAGCAGAGTTCACTTAGACATGAGACAGAAGCAAGAGCTCTTTGACTTGACATAAGTAGACTAAGAAAAATGAAACCTGAAGATATGTAAAATAGGCAACCTTTTTCATATATCCAATTTGGATCCAAGAAGAAAATAAATTCGGCTAAAGTTCTGAACCAAATAATTATTTCTTAACTCCATTAGAATCAAAAACTGAAAATACAAGGGATGAACATTTAAAAGCAATGCTGTGAACTTCAGTATATTGATAGAGTGAGTTGCAATTCTATTATAAATCAATCAGAGCAACTAAATCAACAATTTTTCCTTCCTACTACACATTGCTACAAATTTGCTAAAGAACATCACAACCTGAAACCCAATTTAATACATCGACATCCACTACTATTTACTTCTAGCTAAGATAACCACACACTACTTTTTTTCTTCTTTGTTATAACCCAGAAATGCTCAACAAACTTCAATTCAAAACCTATGCCCCATTCAAACCCCACATTCTACATTCTAAGAAAAGCATATAATCGCAGAAACAATGCATTATAATCTAATTCTAATTGATTTATCCGCTAGATCAACAAATTTTATTTTTGAACACATAAACCCTAATAAAAGCTACAAATTCTACTAAACATATTCCAGCTATCAATTTAACAATAACATAAACAAAATTTCTACTGGTTTATACAACACAATTCATCCATTCAAATTAAAAACATGAAATAAATATAAAAAGAAAAATAATTACCTCAACCAAATTAAGGTCAAGTGAAGCCACGGTTAGAGTATTGCCTCCTTGATTCATCATCTCATTAACATCCTAATTTTAATTCACTGTAAAAAATTATATAACAAAGCCAAAACCCTAAATATGAAACTGAACAACTCTTAACCTTCCAAAATAAAACTAAAATAAAATAAAAAAAACCCTTCAAAATCGAGTAACTTCAGTTTGAAAGATCTTGGGATCAAAAGATAATAAAATCAACGAAAAGAATAGAGAAAAAATTGATGAATTTATTGTATTAAAAAAAGGGTCGCTGGAGACTGAGGTGAGAAAGAGCCGTTGGAGGCTGAGGCTATTGGAGAAAGTTTTAAAGAGTGTAGAGAAAAAATAGGAAAAACATCGTTTATAAAGAAGTCTAAGAATTTATTTAGTTGAAGAATTATTCTGTTTTTATTTTTATTAATTAATAGAATTATTCTTTTCTATCAATTTATTTAGTTAAAGAGAAAACTTTAAAAAGTAGGTAAATTTTGGCATTCTACGTCATTAATGGTCATCAACTTTGAATTCTGTTTAAAACACGAGATTTAATCAACAATACATTGCATTAAAAAAAGAAAAAACACTCAGATTTTATTATAACAACTATCTAAACACTTCAATTTCCAATTCTTGCTCTAACTGAGAATCATAATGAATGTCGTTTCCAAGTTATACAACACAAAATTAGTAAACACGTAAATAACTTGATTTCCAAACGTGAATATTATATAAATACTTGTAGACATTTCTACAAACAAAGAGTTAAAAGGATCAAGGATGTGAAGTTCTCTCACGCATTTCTTCAAACATAAACGAAAAGAATTTAATATTCATACAATAAATAGATAAATAAATAATTAACAAAAGCTTGTTTTCATTCAGGGAACATTCCAACCTGCTTCTTAACGTTTCCCAATATAAGTATTAAACTTTTGCATTTTTTTTAGAAAGTACAAATATGGCGAACTGGTGATGGTACGCTATGGAATATTGGCAATGGTTTGGTTCAAGGTGATTTCCGAAGCCCAAATTAGGTCCAGTACAAAAATATATGGACAGCCCAATGTCAGCCCAAACTCAAAAATATTTACTTTTATTTCTTTGTTCATCTCTTATGCCACAAGCATATAAAACGATTAAATACTTTAGAGTGTGTGATATTTTTTTATTGTGATGATCATATTTATGTGAAGATGGCATGAATTTTTTGGAGGACTTATTAAATAATCATATAATTTGGATTATATTTACATCATTTTTGTGTAGATCGCTATCCATGTCTTAGTATGATAGAAACTTGTTGACTCAAAAAAATATGTATTAATGTTTATGAAGACCAATCCAATAACAATAGTTTTTGTTGTCATAATAACCAATCAAATCAGTGCATTAAGTTTAATTAGGAAATTCTAACAGCAGATGCAAAGGCCGCAAAACCAGTTGATACAAGAAGGACCAACAAATAAGTAGCACAAACAAAGAAATAAAAGCTTCTCCACAATTTTTATATGCCATTGATACACACTTGCTAAACAACCATAAAAATGAAAGGAAAGCATTAACAAATACATAACAGCTCCAAAAAGGTTGAATATTCAAGTAGCTACACAGTTTAATGTTATTGAAATTCAGAAATACCATCCAATTTCTACAACAAAACAAAGCAGCATTACTATTGAAATTCAAGTTTTGAAACCCAGAAGCAAATATGAATAGCTAACATTTTTCAATTTATCAAAACAGATATATCTTTAGCCAGCCTACAACCATTTACCACATTTACAAGAAGATGTTAGAGATTTTGGGACACTAAAAAATCATCAATGTCTCCTACTCTAGACTAGGTAAGACTTCTTATAATTATATCGTAGCTCAATGCTTCTCACCATACACAACTTATACATAACTTTTTTAAAGAGATTACACTATAACTTTTTTAAAGAAATTCCACTACCTGTGTAATCTCTTCTAGGGTACTAATCATTTGCGCTTTGCCTTTTAAGTCAGATATGACTGCACCAACTGCCATGTTAATACCACTGCGTAAATCCATCACATTTACACCAGCAGCTACAGATTTGCAGCCTTCTGTTAGTATTGCCTGAGTCGGGACAGTAGCACAAGTTGTACCTGCAAAAGAGATAAGTAGCAAATCTCCAGCGATAAGAACTACTTAAGTGATGTGAAAGAACACATATTGAAAAAGATTACGTCTCCTCTGAAGGCTGTTAGTTCATACTGGACATACTGGAGTCTAGACACTGAGGCTTTCATAGTATCATCATATAACCACTGAAATTGATAGGACCAAACAATACTCAAATTTGTGCTTCCAACATTTAAAGTTGATGGCTAGCTGTACAAATACTGGTTTTCTTCTAGTCATGCATGTGTAGAATCTATTAGAGTACGACTGTCACCAAAGCCAAAGAAATTACCGCCATTCCAAGTTGACTCGTACATGTAAACTTCAAGACGGTTAAAATCAGGACATCACTCAAAGACTCAATTCAAAAAAGAAAGCAAAACCCAAGCAACTTAAAGTTGAGGATTTCTTGAGGTTTTGTAACGCTTTTTCTTAAGTTGCTTTGCTTTTCCAATCTGCCAACCAAAAATAGCTCAACCCAACTCATCATTTGGAATCATATGAATCCATGAAAAATTCTAGTAGGTTACCAAAATAAAGTCAAGAAACAGTAAGAAGAAATTACCATCTCCAACGGCTGTATTAGTTGCACTCGCAACCTGCTTTACAAGATCTGCACCAACATTCTTGGCCTTGTCTTTGAATTTAATGCTTTTTGCCATAGTGACACCATCCTTTGCGACCTTCGGATCCCCTCTACTTTTCTCAATAATCACATTACGGCTCTGAATCAATGAATTAGGAATGAAAAACACTAAGAAGAAAACAAAAAAATTCTCAATATATATTGAGCCTCTACTTATCTTACTATAATGGATCAAAAATATATTACACTAATCAAAATAGAATTTGTCTGGAAACATAAGAAAGAATGGATACCTTAGGTCCGATTGTAACTTTCACAGCTTCTGCAACCTCGGATACACCTTGCAACATTGCGGCCTGAACTCCAACTCCAAAATTTATGTCCTTAGCCACATAGTTCCTATTGGATATAACCTTGCTATATACCTTTTTCCATTCAAACCATTAACAGAGCAACAAGACTGTATGACAAGCATACAACATTATCCTCTATAAAAACTCAAAGTAAACAACTAAGCTATTGCACCCACATCATTAACACTTACGTCATGGATGGCAAGTCAAATGCCCAAACCCAAGTTTCGCTGAGGAAAAACATTTTAGCTACATGATATATGTTCAGCAAACACTAAATACCATTGACTTAAGGAATAACAAAGAAATCCTAGAGAGTAGTTACTATCTGGACATCAGGAATTTCAACACTAACGTAGGACAAGTATAAAACATCATGATATATGATACTTGATAGCATATAACTAAGCTATTTCACCCATCTCATAGGTGGCAATTAAACGGCTTCCAAGAGAAAATTAGCAGTAACTAAGGAACAAAGTAGGGTTAACAATCCCAAAACAAGATTGGAAGCCTTGGTGAAGAGAAAAATGAAACCCAAATGCAACACAGATTCCATAGACCAACAACAAATAACTTTGTGGCAAATTACTTAATACTTCAACATAGAAATGCAGTAATATTTAAACTGACCACATAAGTTACAGATGAAGTCAGTGAACTTCATGAAAGGATTTATGTAGCCCTTGCAACGAGAGCATCAAATTGGACCACTTTCTCCAAAGTCCACAATCTATGAAACAAGAAAAGTTGTATTAAAGAGACGAAATGCATTGGTAGAGGTAATTGTTATTTCATTAACAAACAAATGCAGTAATCACTGAGATTTTAATCTGAACAAAAGTTATACTCAGGCAGCATTCATGCATTACTTGTACAGGCTCAGATGGACAACAAAGGGCCAATGGTTGGACCAACAAAGCCAGCTGCATCCCTGATGTTGCCAAAAGGTCAAACATGAGAATATTATTAATGAATTCAATGAAACTAATTACAGCACACAAATAACAGTCACCCATATTAAAGGGAAATTGACACTATTATTAAAGGTCAGCTGTACGTGGAACCTATCATATCTCTTTTATTATCTTCAATATATGAGATCATTTAAAAGAAAAATTGCTGCACATAAAACAACATTCACCTGTGTATATTAAGTATTTGATCAACACCTGATTGATTGTGCACCCCATGTAACGCGGACTGCAATTCCCAGTGTCCATGGCAATGAAGTCACTTATAGAAGGCTTTAAACAAATAAACAAGGAATCAGAATGTCCAATGGAAAAAATGCACTATGGATCTCACACAAAAGCAAATTAATTATGTTACAGCAGCAAAGAAACCAGGTGAAACGAAAAAAAAAAGGAAGAGCTAAGTCAAAGATTAAATTTCAGAACATACACCCAAATAGCAAATTAAATCAAGTAAATTTTTCACTCTTTTTCAGAATTGGTAGATAATATACTGGAGGAGGATTAGCCTGATTGCCATGATGGGTTTTGATACATGATAACTGAGGAACTTGGATCGGGCCTTGGAATTTGAGTAGAATCAACCTTTGATTGCCCTACCCAGGGAACTCCAGCTTGGCGCACAATATGGTAGTCGATTGACTTTGTGGTGGTGGAGGCATTCCAAACATTCCTGGTACAAATTCTAGGAAAACCACAATGAATATTAAAAACAAAATAAAACTCATGGCATATTTTCAAGTACTTACACCAAAGAACAATATCTTAGGCAATAGATGCCACAATCAAATTTTCCAGATGCCAAAGCTTAACTCACACACACAACATAATCAAATGATAAACACATGTACTGAATAGAGAGAGAGAGTGTGTGTTAGAGCAGAGAAGACAATACAGTACAAGAAACATAAGGATAGCAATGTATAAAGGAAAATAAAATGCTCCCCAACTTGTTCCTCTTTTTTCTTTGTTGGCATTTATTCAGTTCTTACTTATCCAAAAGAACAAAATGAATAAATGTAAAACTCAAAGGATCGATATCTTCTATCCCCTACTAAAGATACTTACTCGCCAAGATTTCCAGGGAAAGCTCCCAACTCTCTTTTTGTGGGCTTCACAGCTTGTAGTACTCTGCTAAACGAGCAATATCCTGGCTTCTATCTATGGTTCCTCCCTCTCTTTTTGCCAGATTTTGCTAAATATTTTATCAAAGAGATAGGGAAAACATGTTAGTAAAACCCACATTTAGCAGAGAACATATAACCTGATACACCTGACTCAGGCAAGAAAATATAGGCACATGAGGGGCAGATTTTAAAGACAAAATTCACCTTTTAGTTTCTTCCAGGACCTCTTTTTTTTTTTTAATTATTTTATAAACAAGAAAATGTTATTAAAGAAAGATTAAATCACAGAAAGGTGTACCAGTAGTCCACAACACAAATTTGTATTTCATAAAATTTAAGAAACAACAGCACCCCAATCCCACTGATCAAGGAAAAACGAACCTCCATTAAATGCTTTGTAACTGAAGCCCACAAAAAGCAGAAGTATCTCTCTCCCATGAAAGGCCCAAGAACGAGAATTAAACTAAACCTTGGTGATCTTAAAAGACCTTGTAGTCTAAATTAATCATGTACTCGTTCGAGGCATCAAAGATTCAAAGTTGACTTTGTGCATGGGACCATCCCTGAATGAACCACATCCATCAGTTGGCAAAGAACTGCACCAAAACATGCCTACAATTTCAATTTAAAGATCCAAACAAACTTTTCTCAATAACAGAAAACAATAGAAAAGAAATTAGGGTTATAAATTGAAGATAAAATAAAGAAGAAAAACCTCTTCGACTTTAGAGAGTTGATCCAAGAGAGAAACTCTGATCTGCAAACGAAGTAAGCCGAATCCATCATGCCGATATTTGTTATCATGTCTGTATTTCTTTCATTCTAACTGTTCTTTAGTTCTAGAAAGAGAGATAGAGGATTTAAAATGAGCGAAGAGCGAGACTTTTTTCATCACTAATTCATTTAAAGACGAGCCCAAACTATAACGGCTCAATATCCTAATTTTTCTTCTATTATGAGGTATTGGGTGCTTATCTTTAGTTCATATATGCTCTATTCAATTATAGAAAAGTCCAAACTCATAACAGTCCAATATCCTGATTCTTTTTTTCTTATTATTTTTTTATTTATAGAATTACAATTTTATTGACCTATCCTAATTCCTATGGTTTCAAAAAAATATATATTTTAATAATTTATAAGAGACTGTGGGTAAATATGATAGCTCTACTTTTTTATATGTATGAATTAATTATTCAATTACAATCTATGAAATTTATTTTATTTTATTTTCTTATACAATATTTTACATCAATGTAAATCACTTACGAAGACCAATTTAGTCAACCTTATTTAAAAAATAATTTTTGAGCGAGAAATGCTACTCTTACTCACCCTTTTGCTCATTTTCTCTTACTCACTTACCTGGCAGATGCCATATCATTCCCACTCACTCAGCAGTCACGTTTCTCCCCGTCAAATTTAAAAAGAAAAAAAGTTTATTTTAAGCCCTAAACTGAAATTTGGAGGGAACCCAAACAGAGAGTAAACACCCTGTTTTTCGCAAGTTTTAGAATCGACAACATCCCCTCTTGTTCTTGCTGCTTGGTTCTCTCTTGGTTTGCTAGAATAGATAGGGCATCACCGCTCTTTGCTAGGATAGGAGAAGGACACGCATTAAAGCCCGGGAACAAATGCTTCAAGGCTGTACCTCCTTCGTCCCGATCGGCCATTACCAGTAGCAGAAGATTACCCAACTACAGGACCCCAGTCATCTTCTTCCCATCCCATAGTTTCTGTCCCTTCATCCCCGCCCAGTCGCTAGGCACCTGCGAAGGAATGGAGCTTTTTTATTCAACAGAGCATCTTTCGTTAACTCTCTTTACACACTTATATTCAATATGTATGCCTGTTTCTATTTCTTTTCATCTCCATTTATAAGGAAGACTATTAAACCAAGATACTATAGACTGTTGTTGGTGAAGTTAGAGCCTCTAGACTGTTGTTGTTCTTGGATGAGCCCTAAGAGGCTTTCAGTTTACTTTCTTGCTATTTTCTTCCTTTCTTGTTGGTTTCAATGGTCGTGCCCGCGACTTTCGTTGTAGAAGCTGTCATGAATGACGCTTTAAATGTTTGTGTTAATGGTTGGATGTTAAATGTTTGTGTTAATGTTTGAATGAAGGGTAGATGATGTCAAGGTTTTGTGTATTTTAGTAGTGGATTTTGATTACATGCTAATTGTTTGTGCTAATGCTTATGTGAGGAGAAAACATATCTGGTTTTTAAATTATAGTTATGATATTAATTGATATTCGGTGAAGAGGAAATGATGATGTTGATTTTGATTGTGCTTGGGTTGTAGAAGCTGTCAAAGAATATTGGACTGGTTGTTGTGTGAAAGATCTTCAATTATTTGTCTTCAGGTTTGTAATTTTTCTTTTTTTAATATTCTAGTTGACTAAATTAAGAGCTTGAATTTTGTGCAGTTAATCTGTGTTAATGCAGACACATTAATGGCCAGCAATGAAATCAATTAATATTGGTTTTCTGTGGTATGGATGTCATGACTTATCTTTTTTGTTATAAGCTTTCTCCGTTTTAAGTTTATGTTGAATGTATTTTGCCAGGAATGAAATTAATTGATGTAAATGTGCATCTTGTGAGCAAAGAGATACAAATGGCCTGACTGCAGAGAACAGTGAATTGAAACTGCGCTTGCAAATAATGAAGCAACAGGTCCATTTGCAAGATGGTGCAGGTCTCTTGGGAACTTTTTTATAAAGACTAAAATCCAGTTCTAGTCGACTTATTGTTTCTCTTTCATCTTATATATGGTTTTACTAGACATATTGAGACCATATTGTCTAAGTCAATAATTTGTATTATTTCCCATGGGAATTTGAACTTAGGCAAGAACATGAAAAACACACTTTGATGCTTTGTATTTGGGAACAGTTGAAGGTTGCTTTTATTGTCAATTATGTGTTTATACACACACACACACACACACACATTCTATGTGAATGTCAAAGCAAGAGATAGATAGATAGAGAGGATATACTTATTCTTTCTCTTTAGTTGCGGAGGGTTTGAATCCTCACATGGTTCAATTTCATTCTCCATTTTCCAACAGAACTTTTTACTATTTCGTTTCAATATGTTTATTACCTCTTGTTGTCTGTTAATTATTGTATTTTTGTTAGAGCCTTTGTTGCTTCTGGAGTGTTCACACATCAGCATGCGATTATTTGTTTAACATTTTCTGTCTGTGTTCTGATGTGCAGCCCTGTGTTGCTTCCATGTTAGCAGCTTAACTTTATCGTACCTTTACGTGATGCATGTTTGATCTATGGCCATGCGACATCAGCAGCAGCAGCGAAATTACCCCTAGCAGCAACAAAACAGCCCCAGGGGGTAGCAACCCCAACAGCAGCCAAAAAACCAGCAGCAGCAGCGAGAAATCAACCCAGGAGCAGCAACCAAAACCCCAACAGCAGCAGCAAAATCACCTCGAGCAACAGTAAAGAAAAATCCCAGTGGCAGCAAAACAGCCCCAGGGACAGCAGCCCTAACAGCAGCAAAAAGACACCAATAGCACCAAAAGGCCCCAGCAACAGCAGCAAATCAACCCAAGAGTAGCAAATCATTTCATTGCAGAGGAGACTATTTTTATTTGTTATTGTTGACAAAGTTTGATGTTATATAGACGACAGAATTTATGATTTAATGTGATGCATTCAATAGGAAATATGATTTATTTGGTGTCTATTTAATCTCAATTGCTTTGTTTTATGGAATGGATGCTATGCTCAATGTTGCATTAAATTAAAAGAAAATATATTGAAGTAAATTCTATAAAACTTGTACAGAACAAAACTCTAAACTTTGTTCTTGTATGGGTTGCATTACAAAAAATCAGAGTACACAACACACATTAAAATAGGAAGAATAGTCAAGGATATACAATTCTTATAATGTTATACACAAAAGATTTACAAGTAACAAGCAAAATATTGCTCCATACAAATTTGCATTCCCCTAACAATGTCCAATACCAGACTTTTGTACATGCACACAAAAAATGCAGGATTCAAGTGCCGAAACTCCAACAAGCCCCAACATCAATCCCAGCGAACAAAACACTGCAGAAACTATAAAAAGCATTCAGAATTTTCAAACACCGTACAAACCAGCTCTTTGACTAAAATGCTAACAAAATGCTCTTTCACAATGCATAAGAAATGTATAAGGTATAACCAAGTCAAGGTACAATATCCAACCGAAAACAATGTAACAAAAGCAAGAACCAAGCCGTTGGACATGTCCAAGGACAAAGCAACACATGAAGATCCAAAATCAACAAAGAATATACAACCCTTACACAGAAAAATAGAACAACCATTTTTCAGTATACTTCATTACCTGCACCAGTCTAACACCAGACGTCAATCATTAATCTGCATCTGCGGGAGCTGGCCTGGAACTAACTGACACCTCCGTGTAACCCTGGAAATGTCACGACATGTTTAGTGAAGTTTACCACACACTATCAAAACAAGCTAGAATGAGTAACATTAATTTTCTAGCTACAAGGAACAATGAAACTGTTTAAAAAATTTAAACAGTCCAAACCACAACCAATGTATTACACAACTCCATCATCTCACTTTAATTCCAAAAAAAGAGACAATTCAAGCACATCTATAACCTTACTTAATACATGACCTCTAGCTTCACTCCTTGGACGTTAATCGCTAATGCACCAACATCAGTTTGTGATTGTGGAACTCCCAGCCTTCAATCAAATTAAATTATAAATCATGAGGCCAATTATAGTTGGTAATTTAAAAAGACTAATTGACTAAACATAAAACTTAATAATGAGTACTATAATATGAACCACATACGAGGTTAACACACTTATTGAAAAATGATACATAAAATTATTTAAACACAGTTTGAATGCTAAAAAAGTTGCTACAACACTCACTTGGTTTCACAATTTCTTCTTTTGCTTTACGAACAATTTGTTCAACCTTTGATTGCTTTCTTTTTATGGAGGTCGGCCTTTGTTACGAATAGACCATGGAGTCAGGATAATACTACTCCCCTTTTGAATTACATTGAACGCTTTTACA
Source organism: Pistacia vera (assembly GCF_008641045.1). Lineage (NCBI taxonomy): Eukaryota > Viridiplantae > Streptophyta > Magnoliopsida > Sapindales > Anacardiaceae > Pistacia > Pistacia vera. The sequence continues at coordinate 454,927 of NW_022195028.1, read as the reverse complement.
ATTTGTTATATAATTTGTGGCCTTTTCAGTCAACTCCAAATCCTTCTTCAGTTACTGATCATTTGCATCACTTATTACAGGCATTGTCATTGCTTGATGCCAAATCTGCTACCACAGAAAATGCACTAACAACTGATCAAAACGTTGTCCTTCAGCATCCGTGCTCCAACTGTTATAACTTATGCGAACTTTGGTGTGACATCTGTATATTTTTCCTCACCGCCTTTAATGTACTTTTCAGGAACTTGATAAATATCCTTATGAAGCAACACAACATGATGTCGACATAAAATTCTCCAAACTCAAACAATCGACAATTACAATGAATGTCACACATACTTTCATCAAAGCACACTGGAAAAGAATCACGACGACACGTCTCTCCAACCAAACAACTTCCTCACTAAATTCCTACATGAATCAACATCTTTGCAAGAAGATATTTCACAATAGAGTTTAGCAGCCAGCTCTTGTTGAAAATTTGAATTAGCATGGTGTATGCATTGATATTGTGTTCTCCATAGGATAAGCGCTCATGCAAGGGATCCATGATTTGAAAGATCTGAAATCAGCTTCCTTTCTTTTTCCACTTTATCACGCAATGCACTCTCATATGTTCAACAAACTGTTTTAGAGTAGTTTTTGAATTTGCATACCCATCAAAGAATGCATGCATACTTTCACTACGTGAGTAATAGACATACTGCCACGAAGGTATCTTTTAACAATGTCGGCACCCAATGTTGTCTTTCATTATACAATCCAGTAACCACTCATTAGCGTGAAGGTTGTGCCTATCAATGAACCTATTCCATCGTTCCTCAAACTCCTCTCGTGTCAACGAATCATAGACAATATTTGTAAACTAAACTTAATATTTTATATTCACAATAACCTTTAACTTCGCAGGCAATTTTTATTATATCCATAAAACCATCTATGTCAGGTATCGGGGAACACAATCTCGATTGCATTTTGCATTGCTCATCTTGATCGGTGATTATTGCCTTAGGAGCACAATTTCACATACATGTAAGCCAAAACCGAAAAAGCCAAACAAATGTATATGTGTCTCATAAGAAATTAACCCATAACCTAGCAATGTTGAATGACATGATGATCAACACCAACAAAAGCAGTTAACGGCATATCATACTTGTTGGTCGAATATGTAGTGTCAATGTCATGACGTCACCAAATTCTTTAAATGCAGCCCTCCTCCTTGCATCCACCCATAGAACATTCACAATCGACACTCTTCATCTAAATCCATTATGTAAAAGAAATTCGAATTCTCCTTTGCATCTTCAAAAAAATATTGAATTGCAGAAGCATCTCCAACACCAAGTCGTAGCCCCTAACATTATCAATGTAGTTCCTACAATCTTTCGTAGGAAAGACAAATTCTCAACTTGCCAACTTCAACTGCTAAGGAATTGAAATTTTGCACTCTAATCTTGGCTCTATCATTCACTTCAAACTTCTTTTCACAAACGGTTGTATTATTCGATTTCTCTTGAAATCTACATTTTGCCAGGAGTAGTGAGTCATGGTTAGATCTACGATAGTTGAACATATTTTCCATTTTCCATCATAACGTAGAGATGTAGTAATACGAGCCTTACAATCAGTTTTTGTCACTGGATGCATGTTAAATGCTTTTTTAGATTCATTGCTCGACTTCACTACAACTACAAGCCATTTTCAAGTATTTCAACTCCCATCATCTCCTTTCTTGAAGATCTTATCAAAATTCAAAACCCATTTTATTCCCATAGTTTTTGTAGTATTGGAAAACCTCATCAAAAGAATCAAAAACCATCCAGGCTTAGGTTCCCATTCCGCTTCTACAGTTCTTGTATCTCTATTTCTTGACAATCATTATCCTGATTTTTTGATATTATAATAGACATAATTAGAATATAATAAACTTATAAGAGGTAGACATGATATCAATCAAAGATTAAAAATCATATTAATGAACGAAGAAGAGATTATGAAGAAAAATTTACCTCAACAACATTGGCTTCAAAAAAGAGTCCCCGGCTTTTTTTCATTGCCTCTTCCATTTTTGGTTTACGGTGCAAACAATATTGGCTTCAGAAATAGATTCTATTAAAAAATACTAATGTTGATAAACAGTGCATCCAACATTGAGAATTCAATAGTAAATTAAATTAGTACAAAGTAGGTGCAGAAGGCCATAGTTCCACCTCAAATTCTATGTTCTTTGAATGTCCAACACTTAAATGGTTCTACGTATATATAAAGGCTAATACCATAAGAAATACACATCTTCAAATATACAAATGACCATGAAATAAACAGTTTATATAATGCTTTTTTTTTTTGGGTAAGTAGTTATTAATGTTTTATGATATAATCTAATTAACAAGGGTAATTTCATAATTTTAATGTATCTAGTTCTACATCTAGAAACTTTGAAACCTAATTAAAGACAACTAAATAAACAATGTCAAACTTGTAATATATTAAGCAAGTTTCAAACATAAACAAGTTAAAAAGCAACATAATCTATGTCCATGTCCATCCATGAAATGGTTTAAGTATAGGTTGTCAATGACCAAAAATCTGCCATGTAATGTTAAACAGAACCACCCACTCAGTCAACTCTAATAAAGCTCCATTTTTTTTTTTTTTTTCCATAAATTCTTGGTTTCAATTCACTGAAGTTAACATCTAGACATTGGTCCTGTCCATCCACAGCCATACCAGTTCCTTATTAATATTTGTGTATTAGATATAAGATACATCAATAAAATTTCCCATTCAACTCTAATCTAATTCTCATTTCTTGCAAATTATATTTGTGATTTCTAACTAAGTTCAATATTGAATTATTGGAAGTGGTGATTAATAATTCCGAACACTAGTTTCATATGGATTAATCTTCAGTGAAAGTGAGTGCTTGACTAAAAGGTGGCTGAGCTCGGTAGTGGTCGTTGTTGCAGATGGCTAGACATTACCACAAACAGTTAGTTTGTAATCAAAACCCATTACTAAAATACACAAACAAAACCTTTGATGAATTTTATGATGTTAGCTACATCATAAAATTCATGCCACTTAAAACAACCACCATGCAATCAACAAAGCTAAACATCATATGTTCAAAACAACTAATTACCTGAATTGTTATAAGGTCTTCCTTAGTGAAAGGTTCATCAGTTAGAAGCTCTTTCCAATTCTTCGTCTTGATGTTTAATTCTTTGATTGCCTATAAGACAAGAGTACACAAATGAAGAATATATCTACATACTATATACATGAACTTGAAGTCATATCACTAAAAGTGATGACAATCCAACAAACATACGTCATAATAGAACACGTTCGCTGTAGTCCTGATAGCAACAATGTCAGTAAATTCAGTGAAAACTTTATTTAGCACCGGGCAATGATACTCTCCTGCAAAGAAAGTGAAAAAAAAGTTTTATATTGTTAAGATACAATAGTAGTAAACCAGAGGAATATAGAACTCAAAAACAAGATAAAGACACACGGTCTATAGGCTTGAATTTATGATATCATATAAGTATCATAACCATGTATGTCATGGCTGTTTAGGACTGCACACAATTTTACTAACAAATTGAACATTAAGAATAACAGTAATTGGAAAGCAGAAGTAGCAATCCCAAAATTTCCATTGCAAAATCTATGAGCTTATAGATATAGTGACATCAGAAATTTGCTATAGCTTCCATCATATTCCCGTCAACAAGCAAGTTGTTGAAGATCTCTTCTCCCTATTCATTCAATTAAAACTAAATTCAGATAATACCAATACATCTATTATTCATAAATTCACATACCAAACATAAGCTACACTTGGAAAGTTCACTTTATCTTCCTTCACTATACCATTTTGCCTTACAGTGGAATTTTTCCAACAACTACAGCTATTCCCTAGTGCCCATTCCTCTTATATATTCCTTTTACCTCCTGAAAAAAAAAAAATGTCACTTGAGAACTAATACTTCATTGGCAATCCTAGTAAACTGAAAGCCTCTTAGGGCTCATCCAAGAACAACAACAGTCTAGAGGCTCTAACTTCACCAACAACAGTCTAGAGTAGCTTGGTTTAATAGTCTTCCCTATAAATGGAGATGAAAAGAAATAGAAACAGGCATACATATTGAATATAAGTGTGTAAAGAGAGTTAACGAAACATGCTCTGTTGAATAAAAAAGCTCAATTCCTTCGCAGGTGCCTAGCGACTGGGCGGGGATGAAGGGACAGAAACTATGGGATGGGAAGAAGATGACTGGGGTCCTATAGTTGGGTAATCTTCTGCTACTGGTAATGGCCGATTGGGACAAAGGAGGTATAGCCTTGAAGCATTTGTTCTCGGGCTTTAATGCCTGTCCTTCTCCTATCCTAGCAAAGAGCGGTGATGCCCTATCTATTCTAGCAAACCAAGAGAGACCCAAGCAACAAGAACAAGAGGGGATGTTGCCGATTCTGAAACTTGCAAAAAACAGGGTGTTTACTCTCTGTTTGGGTTCCCTCCAAATTTTAGTTTAGGGCTTAAAATAAACTTTTTTCTTTTTAAATTTGAAGGGGAGAAACGTGACTGCTGAGTGAGTTATTCTAGCAAACCAAGAGAGACCCAAGCAGCAAGAACAAGGGGGACGTTGCCGATTCTAAAACTTGCGAAAAACAGGGTGTTTACTCTCTGTTTGGATTCCCTCCAAATTTCAGTTTAGGGCTTAAAATAAACTTTTTTTCTTTTTAAATTTGAAGGGAGTGTTACAGATGTACATGACTTCTTAGATAATGGGGATCACATTAAAATTCTTGATTATAAGAATCCTAATTTAGATTGATCACCTACCTAGTTTAGAACATTACAAATGTATATAAATATGTATCCTTTTAAGCTAAGAAGATAGTAGAGTGTATATTCATTACGTTTATTTTACATGGTATCAGAGCCTTAAAAGATAATTAGGGTTTGGGTCTCAAATTTGGGAAATTAGGGTTTAGGTTTCAAATTTGGGAAATTAGGGTTTGGGTTTCAAATTGGGAAAACCTATTTAGGTTGAGATTTGTTCAACACTGCCACCCAAGGGAGATTCAGAAGACTTCGATAGGCAAAACCCTGAGTTCCGGCCTTTAGAATCACTGCGCATGAGCTCCACGCGCCACCCAAAACTCTGATGAACAGTAACACGTGCCGACGCATGAGAGCGCGTGCACAGCTGACTTCTCCTCCGATTCTCTTCGTCTACTTCGTTGGTACTTTTACAGCACATTTTCGCGCTGGATTGGATAATCTCTTACTGGTTTATTGCTGTTCTTTGTTTGGATATTTCTGAGGACTTAGTTGTGATCTTTCGGCACTTTGTTTTCGTTTGGTTATTGGTTTTTTGCTTGCTGTGGCCTCTGGTTGGTGGTGACTGTTGATTGATTTAATGTGTCACTGAAATTTAGTTAGTTTGCTTTGTTTTAACCGTTTGGTGGTGTGCATTGGGATTAACATCTGTTTAAGACATGTCTGATACAAAGCCAGTGATGGAAATGATGCCGACGATGTCGAAAATTATAGAACATAAGCTCATTGGTATAACTAATTACCATGATTGGCGTAAAACTATTATACTGTATTTGCGGAGTATTGATAAAGATGATCATATGACTGATGATCCACCTGAGGATGATTCAAAAAAGACATGGCTCCGGGATGATGCTCGATTGATTCTACAAATACGAAACTCTATTGACGGTGAGATACTTGGCCTAATAAATCATTGTGAGTTTATTAAAGAACTGATAGATTATTTGGAGTTTCTGTATTCTGGAAAAGGGAATGTTTCTCATATTTATGAAGGGTGAGAGACATTCTACCGTGCAGAGAAACAAGATAAGTCTCTTACAGCTTATTTTATGGAGTTTAAGAAGACTTATGAAGTGTGTGAACAGTGTTCCCTTCAGTGCTGATGTCAAAGTTCAACAAAAACAACGGGAGCAAATGACAGTCACTGAGGTTTTCTGCAGGTGCTTCCTTCTGAATTTGAGACTACTAAATCTCAGGTTCTAGCCAGTCCAAGAATCTCTTCATTGCAGGATGTCTTTAGTAGGGTACTTCGCACAGAAGGTACCCCACCGGTTCAGTTTAGTAGTGCTCTCGTTAGTCAAAAGAATGACTATGAATCTGGGCGATCACAATTTGAAGTGGCAACAAAGGAGGAGGGTCAACTAGTAATATGGGAGGAATTGTGTGTCACTATTGCCATAAGCCAGGACCATAAAGCGTGATTGTAGAAACTTCAGAACAGAAATAGAAGAAATCCCTCTGCCCATGTTGCATCCACCAATGATACTCGGATCAGCGGGTCTTATCTCTGTAGATGAATTTGCCAAGTTTTCATTGTACCAGGAATCATTAAAGGCTTCACCTACTCTGTCACGGCTATGGCTGACTCAGGTAAGACAATACATGTCTCCTTTCCTCATCGTCCAAATTCGTCATTGACTCTAGTGCTCAGATCACATGTCAGGTAATCCCAGTCTCTTTGCTACTTATCAATCAAAAACTCTTTCGAATGTGACTTTAGCAGATGGGTCACCATCTTACGTTCTTGGGTCTAGCACAGTTACCCTACTCCACAGTTCCCTTGCCAAATGTCTACATTTACCAGATTTTCTTCAATTTGATTTCTGTTAGCCAACTTACTCGTGCTCTTAACTGTTGTGTTTATTCTTTCCCGATTATTGCTTGTTTTAGGATCTTACGACAAAGAAGATTATTGGTAAGGACATGAATCTGGAGGGTTATACATTCTCGATAGACTAAATCTACACCTGTCGCTTGTTCTAGTGTTGCATCCCGTTTCAAGCACATTGTCGTTTGGGCCATCCATCTCTTCCTTCACTGAAGAGATTGTGTCCTCAGTTTAATAAAGTGTCTACATTAGAGTGGAGTCATGTCAGTTTGCTAAACATCATCGTGTCAGTTTTAGTCCTAGAGTCAATAAAAGAGCTAATTCTCCCTTGAGTTAGTCACTCTGATGTTGGGGTCCCTGTCCAGTTCTGTCTAAAACTGGTTTTAGATATTTTGTTACATTTGTGGACGATTACTCTCGTATGACTTGGTTATTCTTAATGAAAAATCGTTTGATTTGTTTTCTTATTCTGTGCTTTTTGTACTGAGATTAAAACTCAATTCAAGTGTTCTGTCATACATTGCGCAGTGATAATGCAAAAGAATATCATCAGTTTCTTTTCAAAATTACATGACCCAGAATGGCATTTTCTCAAACTTCATGTGTTGATACTCCATCTCAAAACGGAATAGTGAACGGAAAAATAGACATCTTCTTGAAATTGTCAGAGCCTTATTATTCCAAATGAATGTTCCTAAACCATTCTAGGCTGATGCCGTTTGCACCGCCGTGTTTTTGATTAACCGCATGCCGTCTTCTGTCCTTCATGGTGAGACCCCGTACAGTATTCTTTTTCCTAATAAAGCATTATTTCCTCTTGAACCTAGGGTATTTGGTAGCACTTGCTTTGTTCGGGATGTTCGACCATCAGTCACTAAATTAGATCCCAAGTCATTAAATGTGTCTTTCTGGTTATTCTCGACTTCAGAAAGGATATCGGTGTTATTGTCCAAGTCTAATAAGTATCTTGTTTCCATTGATGTTACCTTTCTAGAAGAAACACCAATTTCCCTCTTCTCCTGCAGACGCCGAATGATGATGATAATGGATTGTTAGTTTATACCTTCACTCCCCTGCACCAATATTTGAACTGGCATCTGTCTCTGACCCTGTCACTATTCCTACGCTTCCTACATCGGCTCTTCTCGATCTTGCCTCTGCTTGTCAAAGTTTACTTCGTGTCCACTCCTCCGTTTCATGTTGGCACCAACTTCTTCGTCATCGATCCAGTTTCAAGTGATGATCTTCCTATTACATTGGCGAAAAGGTAAACGACAGTATACTTATCCTGTTTCTTCTTGTGTTTCTTATGATCATTGTCACATTCATCATGTTCCTTTATTGCTTCCCTTGATTGTATACTATCCCTAAAACTGTTCATGAAGCCCTTCCATCTGGTTGGCGTAATGCAATGATAGAGGAAATGAATGCCTTAGATGACAATGGTACTTGAAAATTGGTAGATTTACCTTCAAGGAAACAGGCAATTGGATGCAAATGGGTGTTTATAGTTAAAGTTAATCCAGATGGGTTAGTTGCTCGACTAAAACCTCGTCTGGTGGCTAAAGGATATGCTCAGACTTACGGAGTTGATTATCTGATAATTTTTCCCTGTGGCTAAATTTACCTCTATTCGGCTTGTTATCTCTATGGCAACTACTTATGATTGGCCTTTGCATCAGCTAGACATCAAGATGCTTTTTTTTCATGACGATCTTCAGGAAGAGGTATATATGGAGCAACCTCCTGGGTTTGTTGCTCAGGGGGAGTATGGGAAAGTATGTTATCTTCGCAAATCTCTGTATGGTTTAAAACAGAGTCCTCGTGCTTGGTTTGGAAAGTTTAGTCAGGCTGTTGAGAGATTTGGTATGCTGAAATGTAAAACTGACCATTCTGTTTTCTCCAAACTGTCTGAAATTAGCATCATTCTTCTAGTGTGTATAGGATGATATGTTTATACTGGGAGTGACAGTGTGGGCATCACATCTCTTAGTCTTTTCTCCACACCCAGTTGCACACAAAGACTTAGGGATATGAAGTATTTCTTGGGGGTTGAAGTTACAAGGAGCAACGAGGGATATACCTCTCTCAGAGGAAATATGTGCTCAATTATTAACTGAGACAGGGAAATTGGGGGCAAAGCTATGTAGTGTTCGATGGTTCCTAATGTGCAGCTTACGAAAGATGGTGAACTATTTGGAGATCCTGAGAAATATAGAAGATTGGTGGGAAGTTGAACTATCTTATGGTGACTCGTCCAGATATTGCATATCAGTAAGTGTTGTCCGTCAGTTATGGCCTCCCAACAGTTCATCATTGGGCGGCTTTGGAGCAGATCTTGTGTTATTTGAAAAGATCCCCTGGACACGGTATTTATATGGCAATCATAGTCACTCTCATATTGAAGTGTTCTCAGATGCAGATTGGGCACGTTCCAAGGTAGATAGAAGATCCACATCAGGCTATTGTGTCTTTGCGGAGGAAATTTATATCATGGAAGAGCAAGAAGCAGAATGTTGTGTCACGATCAAGTGTAGAGTCGGAATTAGGGATGGCACAAGCTGTTTGTGAAATAATGTGGATATATCAATTCCTGACTGAAATAGGCCTTGACTTCAGTACCAGCGAAATTAGGTGTGATAACCAAGCGGTTCTTCATATTGCATCTAATCCCGTGTTCCATGAATGAACAAACCCATATGAGATCGATTGCCATTTCGTCCGTGAGAAACTACAACAAGGTCTGATTCACATGGGTATGTGAAGACTAGAGAACAATTAGGAGATATCTTCACAAAGGCTCTAACTGGGATTCGAGTTGATTATCTTTGTAAAAAGCTGGGTATGATTGATATCTATACTCTAGCTTGAGGGGGAGGTGTACAGATGTACATGACTTAGATGATGGGGATCACATTAAAATCCTTGATTATAGGGATCACTTCTATCCATTTAGATGACAAATACCTAGTTTAGAACACTACAAGTGTATATAAATATGTATCCTTTTAAGCTAATAATGAGAAGTGTGAATATTCATTACGTTTATTTTACAGGGAGAAACGTGACTGCTGAGTGAGTTATTCTAGCAAACCAAGAGAGAACCAAGCAGCAAGAACAAGAGGGGATGTTGTCGATTCTAAAACTTGCGAAAAACAGGGTGTTTACTCTCTGTTTGGGTTCCCTCCAAATTTCAGTTTAGGGCTTAAAATAAACTTTTTTTTCTTTTTAAATTTGAAGGGGAGAAACGTGACTGCTGAGTGAGTGGGAATGATATGGCATCTGCCATGTCATCTGCTACGTAAGTGCGTAAGAGAAAATAAGTAAAAGGGTGAGTAAGAGTAGCATTTCTCTTTTTGAGCATATATAATTTTCATAATCAGTTATCTATATCTAGCTAATAGATAACAAGTGATTGATTCTTAAAATATATATATATATATATTTAAAAATACACTACCATTATTTGAGCAAAGAACGTCCTACTATTGCTTTTCAACTTTAGGGGCCAATTCTTTTCTAGTTGTATTGATTTTAGAGTAATACTATACTTATCAAGAAATTTTACAAAAATCTCCATACAAAGTGATGTGGCAAAAAATGAATACAAGAGTGAATTTAATGAGTTTGACTTTTTGTTTCACTCTTCTATTCATTTTTTGCCATCTCACTTTGTATGGAAATTTTTGTAAGATTTCTTTGTAAGTATAGTATTATTGTTGATTTTAAGTGAATTGTGATTGGGTCCCTTCAAGCTCTTTCTCAACGATATTCTCTTCTCTGTTCCAATCCAAACACATCTCCAAAATGTTTAAACTATTTGTGATCATTACTTAAAACCAACAACCACTTTTTTCTTCAAACAGCTAATTTGCATTAATTAAATCAATCATCTACCTTTCCAAATCGTCAAAACTATAATAGTTAATACTTTTTTTTATGGAATATTGAAACTTAAAAGAAACCAATCTGGAATCCTAGACTGTTTATCACAAATGCGACAAGGAAATTGAAGAGTGCAATATTAGTGTGAATTATATTGTATAATAATTTATTGTATATGTAGTTTAAATTCACATATATTTTTATGATAAGCAGAATTGTTACTTGAATTGAGTGACGAAGGGCTGCAAATCCCAAAAAAATTCCTGGGTAAAGAGTAAGAGGACCCTCAACCTTTTATGAGAAATATTATAGCAGACAAAACAATAGTCACCCGTGTATATTAAGTATTTGAGAAAAAGTGCATTGGTCAATGTATTACAATTGAAAGAGCAAAGCATACAACAAATTTAACCCCTTACTGTTATGCCGGTAAGGCTTGCACAATTAGTAATTAACAAGAGGAAAACATAATGACAAAATAATATGCCCAGTATTTAGAATAACGCTTTATCAGCAGCAACAATAATGGCATAGCAACCACCAGCTGTAAAATATTATAAAGCAAGTGTAACTTCCATAAAGATATTTGTTTTCTCTCATACAATCTATATTTGCTAATTGAGTGAAGAATAAAAGGTTATATTTATTTGACTGAAGAAAAAGCTTTTAAGGAAAAAATCAACAAAGGGAACATAAGCAACCACCAGCGTACCTGCTCGCATCTCTATTCGATCAACTTCATATCCCCACCACCATGTAGAATGATAGTGTCATCAACAGAGACAGTGACCTGGTATAAACTGTATTACAAAAAACACTTGTAGCACACCATAAGCCTATATACCAACCTTTCTTGCAGTGCCAAACATTTCTACTTTGACTTTATCAAGAGTTAGACCATGATCTTCAAAGATAACCTACATATTAAATAGTTAATCATGTCATCATAAGCACTACTAGAAGGGGGAAACACAAATTGAAAATTGGAAAACTCTATCACCTCTCCACCAGTTAGAATAGCGAGATCATCTAGATTTGCTTGTATGTTCTCCCCAAAACCAGGAGCTTTAACAGCACAGACCTAAAATCATAAATTCATCAGTATAATAGTAAACGCCCTTCAATTGGCATTACCAACATTAGGCAAGAGATTGTTTGTGATTTTTAGTATTTACATATGCAATTTATTAAAACATTGATAACAATCCCGTGTGGGTTGGCAAATATATTCTTGAACACAAAATAACATCATCTGGTTGTGGCTATGAGTGTGTACATATACAAACACGTTGAGAGCATTTCAATCTGTCGAAATCTTCAAACGATAACATTTTGCACCATCTAGTGTTGTATGCCTATATAAGTGACTTCAAAGGAAAGCCAATTAATCACCTTAACACCAGCATGATTCTTGTTGAGAATGAACGTAGCTAGTGCATCACTTTCCACATCCGCAGCCACAGCAAGGAGTTCTCTGTTTTTCTGTTTTTGATCAAACAACAAAAGAAGAAAGGAATGAGAATTCTTCCATGAATATATTGATAATTTACCTACCATTCATCATAAAAAAGAAAATAAAAAAAGTTAATTACATTTAGAGCCAGCTCCAATATTCTCACAGGTGAGTTCATGTCTGATATCTTCTTGTCATGAATGAGAATGTAGGGATTTTCAAGTTCCTGCAACATTTAATATTTCAGCTTTTACTTTTATGTAAAGGAAAATTTTATGGTGCTAAATGGAATTCTTCGTGTAGTAGTCATAACTAGTAAAACCTCAAACGAAACCAATGGTAGAAGTAGCAATCTTATAAACTTGAAAAGAAACAAAACAATTTAACAAGAAATTATCAACACATACCTATAATGGAAACCTCATTTTACCACAATATTGCTAGAAATCCTTTGATGAAAGTAAAAAATCATCATTTAGAATGACAAAGATTTGAAAGTTACACATTTCTGTGTCTTTTGATTAGTAATAGAATATGGAGATATATAGCCTCTTCCGAGCTTCATTCCCTCCACCACTTCCAACTCGTTATCCAAAGTATTTCCATCCTATAAAATTTGCATATTAATGCAAAAGCTTGACCTATTTGTTAAAGTTAAATGGTATAATATAGTTAAAGGTATAAAAGTTCTTACAACAACAGTAATCACTCCTTCCTTTCCAACTTTTTCTATTGCTCTTGCTATCAATTCTCCAATCTCAAGTTCACCATTTGCAGAGATAGTGGCAACCTATTCATAACATACCGATTTATTTGAATTGCTACTGACAAAGACAAAAGTTATCAACTTGGCTTTTTACTATGGCATCAAGTAAGTGACCTTTCTGAAACAATGATTCAGAAAGGTGTATCCAGATGCTATTAAGTTTAGGTAATGATCTTCGCGTTCCTAGTTAAGGACACCTTAGAGAAGATGATCTGAAAGATTGAGTCATCCAAGGACATAAAGATACTAATCATCCACTGTTTTTCCATAGCTAACTCATATAAGGCAGAACATCAGCTCTGCTCTGTCACTATAGCATCCATAAAGATTTTAAAACCTACTAAGTCAAAAAGGTGTACATAGAGGCATGTTCTTTGTTTTGTTTTTTAACATATCTAAACTGGATGGATGAATAAATATCTATACACAGAAAGAATTAAAAAAGGATAAGAGAGAGAGAGAGAGAGAGAGAGAGAGAGAGCATGCATATGCATAGATTTAATACCTTCGATTAGGCTCAGTTCCCGATACAACTGTATCACTTACTGTGAGAATAGCTACTTTGAAAGTGTCCTCAGAAGCATCTGTACTTGCCTCTTTGGTTGTGCTTTCTTTCATTGTAGAAGCCAAAACTGATCCTAAGCCAGTCTCAATAATACCAGTACTACTAAAATCTGAAATTGTGATGGCTGACACAGAAGTTCCAGCATAAATTAAATTGCCACCTGCTGGCAACTCCTACAAGGCATTGGCTGATTTCATACTTAAAAGTCGGCTGCTCATCTGATGGCCAATGCTCTCAGCAACAAATCTGAAAGACATTAAAGAATATTTTATTGGTAATGTTAATGCACCAGGAAAGTGAAAATGGTCCAACTCTCACACCCCATATAACACAGAAGAATTTAGGTCCTTGGTGGTTGCAATTGAATCCGAATCCTGAAACCCAGATTCGAAGCCACTGGAAAACATGGCTAAACAACTTACCCAGGATTGCCTGATCCATCATTGGATTTCCATCTAACAATAGCACGATGAAATTCTGGTCATACTCTATCTGTCTTCACGAGCTGGAGAAGACGAGCCTGCACCCTATACACGGTACAGAAAAAGAGGACAGTATTCACTCAAACTAAAATTTTGCTTTGAATTTCATTTGTTAATGGATAAATAATAATTTAAGAAAGTACAAATGGTGAAAGAGAGAGAGAAGAACAATATTGTGGAAGTTTCAACAACCTCAAAAGATGAGGGTTTTCCCATCCAGAAAGATGGCGAATGGTGGGGACTATGAAGAAATGAAAACATAGAAGACAACTCACTGGGTTTCCAAGTAAACCAAATGCAAGTGTTTTATTCACCATCATATTCTCTACTGGCTTTAAACTGATCTCAGCAAATTTCAAAGGCTTCTCAGGTATAGTGCTACTGATCAAGTTCTCCTATGGTGATATCAACGTCTCTAAATTTGGTTCTCACTCTTTCAATTTACTTTATTCTAGGGAACTGAAGTAGTTGAAGGCCTAGTACTCAACTCTCCCATGAAAAAAGAGTTGCTTTTTAGTGCTAAAGCTTTTTCAAAGATGATCAAGAATGTACAATTTCCTAAAGCTTTTTCTTCTCTATTTCGTTTTCAACACGGTGACATCCATCAGTTTCGAAGACTGCCAATACCTAAACAATACACACAAGCTGTAAATCTTGAGAAGGTGATTCTTAAAGGATGTAGAAGGTTGCGCCAAATCCACCCATCTTTGCTGGTTCACAAAAATATTGCTCTTCTGGATATGACACTTTGTACAAGTCTTCCAGAATATATTCATATGGAATCTCTTGAAAAAGTACTTCAGCTTTCTTCTTGCTCAAAACTGAAGAAGTTTCCAAAGTATGGATTGTCTATCAGAGCTTGCTTTAGACAAAACTGCTATTAATGAACTACCGTTGTCTATTAAACTTCCGACCGGACTTACTACGTCGAATTTGTCATGCCTGAACGGCTTGAAATTAACCCGCTGCAATAGTAAGCCATTTTCAATTCTGAACGAACACCTTTATAAGGTTAGTCTTTTTTATCTCTTGATATATGTTGGTCTACTAGACATTATCTAACAGTATTTGTTCTTTTTGGATACAGGCAGTGTCAAAACTAAGAGAGATATTTGATGTCAATAAGAGGCAAAGGCAGTTCCAAAATATGGATGTGTGTATACTGTGAGAGATTCTATTTTGCTCCCGATCCCATTATTCGCTTCGAAGAGGAGTTCGCCGAAGTTGTGTCACACCATCTTTGGATACTATATTTTCCTCGTCACAATTACAAACTCAATAAAACTGATCATTCTAAGCATAATCATGTGGGTTTTAGATTTCAGGCAAGTTGGAGATTGAAGATCCTGTCCAGTATACGAGAATGATGTCAAAAGTGTTTTACAAAATAACGAGCTCCAATCATGATTTTAGAATTTGAATGATCTTATTGGATGAACTACCAGACGTCATGCTAGTATGATGGAGCTAATTTTGTGTGGAAATTAATTGCCTTGTATAGGCTTTTGTAGACGACAAAATCTACGGTTACGGAATGGGGGGTATGATCCCATGAGGTTGAGGTCATTAGCAATCTACTGTACCTGCACACACAAGAAAACAAGTGTAAAGCAAACGAAAAACACCGGGATGGTGTTTGCCGTAGGCTCTCCGACGCTCAAGTTAACAAGGCTAAATAAGGCTAATTCAGTGAGGGTTAGGAAAAGGGAGAGTTACCAGAAGTTTAGTCGGAGACTAGAACTACGGCAAGTGATATATAGCTCTCAAGAGTGAGAACTATGGGGTTAGAAGGTGTAATGTTGAATGCCTTGTGAGGGGGCGGGCCTCTGTTTATATAGTAGTTGTAGGATCTTCGAATCCTAATAGGACCATGAGTCCTTGGTGGTTGTGGCTTAGTGAATAGGAAAGCCTTTGATTCCCTTGCCTTAGTAGGAGAGAGAGTCTTATTTAATCTAAGATTCGAATCTTAGACGAATTAGAATAGTGATAGATCTCTTCGAAGGAATCCGAGTAGTACCGAAATAAGAAGTAGGCGACCTTGGGGTTTAAGTAAATCCTAGGTCCAGTAGGTGATTTCAGATCAATGAGTCTGGGCCTAGATGAACTGATGATGAGGCCTAAAGATTCTGATCGGATTCGAAAAGAAAATTAACAAGAATTAAAGAATGTGTGAAAAAACAGTTGAGAATAAACTGCAGTTTTTACTTACAGCAGAAAACAGAGGAAGTTGCATTTTTATATCAGGAAGATGATATAAAAACGCTGCCGTACTGTGCTTAGTACAAAACACACAGTATTAGTGCCATTACAATAAACCCCAATCTACTTTTACTCTTTACACTTTATTAGCTTTACTTAACATTTCTTTTGCCTAATATTTCCCCTTAAACAAAAACACCTCTTGGTTTTGATCTTAACACTTCTCTTAACACTTCCTAATATTTCCCCTTAAACAAAACATCTCTACCATTTCTCCACATACACTAGTTAACACATAGAAAGGTCATTCTTGTAGCACACATAGTAATCCTTCCCATAGTTACACACAGCACTTCACATTTCTACACAGCACCTATATTTGCACCAGAACTCTGCACTAGAAAATTGCAGCAGTTCGCACCAAAAAATTCAGCAGAACACACACCAATGATCAATAGCCCAACTTTACTCATTCACCAACCAAAACAATCAGCAGAACACATGCCAATCTGCACCAGAAAATTTCAGTAGTTCGCACCAGAAAATTGCAGCAGAACACACGCCAATCTGCACCAGAAAATTGCAACAGTTCAGACCAGAAAATTACAGTAGAATACACACCAATGTTGCAGAACACACACCAATGATCAACAACCCAACTTTACTCATTCACCAACCAAAACAATCAACAACATTCATTTGGCAGACTAACATCAGCAGTTCATTAAAAACCAGAACAGCAACAATATCCATTCAAACAGAACAGCAAGTACCAGAAACATATCAACCACTCACCTCCAGTTAAACACCAACAACAGCAGTGTTCACTTTCAGAGAAATCAATCAACACATATTTTTCATAAGTTCAAGCTTACACAACTTTAGTCATCAGCAACACCTATTTTTAATCAGTAGACATACCATTCCATAACTCCTTCAATAGATCATACTCCCATATAAGCAGAGAAGAACCACACATAGTTCAAGTTCACACAACTTCAGCTTATTTTGCACAGCTCAAACCTTCACAATTTTAGAGAAAATAAAGTCAATTTCCGAGAACTATATCATACCATTCACCAGCAGCTTCATTTTGACAGATATCAGTACCACATAATCCAGCAACTCATCCTCATGTCTTCAATCCTTAACACAGCCTGCATTCTCAATTAACAAACTATATCATACCATTAACCAGCAGCTTCATTTTTGACAGATATCAGTACCACATAATCTAGCAACTCATCCTCATTACTTCAATCCTTAACACAGCATCTGCATTCTCAATTAACAATTTTCAAGAGAACAAACTGAACAATCATTCTAATCAGATAAGGAATCTATAACAGTGAGTTTCTCCTTCAGATAACTAAATTGATTTCCAGATAAAGCTTTTGTTAAAATGTCTGCCACTTGGTACTTAGAAGCTACGTATTGCACACTTAAGCTCTTATTTGCAACTAAATCTCTCACATAATGTACATCAATTTCTATGTGCTTTGTTTGAGCATGAAATACAGGGTTTGAAGACAGTGCTCCAGCACTCATGTTGTCACACCATAGCACAGGGTAGCTGTTCAAACTAAGACCAACTTCTTCAAATAAATTCCTGATCCAACAAGTTCTGTAGAAGCTTGGCTTAAGGCTCTGTATTCTGCCTCAGTAGATGACAGAGAAACCACCTCTTGTTTCTTTGAACTCCATTGAACTAAATTTCCTCCAATAAACATAGCATACCCACTTGTAGATCTCCTGTCATTAACATCAGTAGCCCAATTTGCATCTGCATAAGCTTCCAGTAGAAAATGTTCCTTTTTAGTAAACAATAATCCATGATTCAATGTTCCCTTCATGTATCTAAGAACCCTTTTACATGTTGTCCAATGATTGGTAGTGGGCTGCTGCTGAAACTGACTTAACTTGTTCACAGCAAACGCAAGATCAGGTACTGCAGCCCTCCAACAATGCTTCTATACAATGAAGGTTGATCAAATTGATCACTATCTTCTTTCCCCAGCCTAGTACCAGTAGCCATGGGAGTAATACAGGATTTAGATTCATTCATACCAGCCCTTAGCAGCAAATCTTCAGCATACTTACTTTGTGTGAGCAATAACTCTTTATCATTTCTTCTAACTTCAAATCCAAGAAAATAAGTCACAGGACCAAGAACCCTTAAAGCAAATTGGGTATTCAAATCTGCCACTATTTGATCAACTAGTTGAGAGTTGTTTCTAGTAACTAATATGTCATCTACATACACCAGGAGATAGACTACAACAGATTCCTTTTTATAGAAAAACAAACTAACGTCAGAAATAGAATTCTGAAATCCCCAACTTAATAGAGCCTGTTTCAACTTTTCAAGCCAAGCTCTTGGAGCTTGTTTGAGTCCATATAGTGCTTTTTGGAACTGACATGCCTGCCTTGTTTGAGAAAAATCAGAGAAGCCTTCTGGTTGCATCATAAAAACTTGTTCAGTCAATTCTCCATTGAGAAATGCATTATTTACATCTAGTTGCTGCACTTCCCACTGATTATACACTGCTAAGGATAAAATATTTCTAATAGTTGCTGCCTTAACTACTGGAGAAAAGGTCTCAAAATAATCAAGTCCAGGGGTTTGTTGAAACCCCTTGGCTACTAACCTAGCTTTATACTTTGAAAGAGAGCCATCTGAGTTTAACTTGGTTTTAAACACCCACTTGCAGCCTACTATGTTCATACCATCTACATAGGGAACTAATTTCCAAGTCTGATTGTTCAGCAATGCTTGATATTCAGCCTCCATAGCAGTTTTCCATTCTAGAGTTTTTAAAGCTTCAGTAACTGAGGTAGGTTCAGGGAGTATTCTATGTGTAGATAGAAGAGCCTGAGGTATATTAGTTGAAATACAGCCCTTGGATCGGGTAACCATTGGATGAACATTTACATTTTTGCTATTAGCTAGGATGGGAAGATCAACCTCTAGCTGAATTCCAGGATTGGTTTGTGTTGAAGTGGATGCCGTTGGCATATTCTCAGGAGAGGATAAGGTATCAGCTTGGGGAGATAACATTCTGCAGTTCTGAATGGACTCTTTTGAAGCACTCTCTTGATTAATGTCTGTAGAAATAGCAGGCTTAGAATCTGAAGGTTTGGATAAGGACGAAGGTGATAGCAAGATCCAGGACTTGGTAACCTCACAAAATTCAGGTGAAACGGGAGAAGACACATCAAGTTGAAAGCCAGACTTGAATGGGAAATCAGTCTCATTAAAGCAAACTTGTTTAACCACATAACATCTGCCATTGGAATTCATACATCTAAACCCTTTATGAACAAGGCTATAACCCAAGAACACACATTTTTTAGTGTGAAAAGACAGCTTGCGCCTTTGATAAGGTCTAAGAAATGGATAATAGCAGCAACCAAACACTTTTAGATCAGTATAATCTAGTACTTGTTGGAATAAGACTTCAACAGGGGATACAAAATCAATAGCTATTGAGGGAAGTTGATTGAATAGATACACTGCTGTACTAAAGGCTGACCACCAGAATTTCAAAGGCATGGTTGCATGAGCTAAAAGGGACAGCCCATACTCAGTAATAGTCCTATGTTTGCATTCTACTCTACCATTTTGCTGATAAAGATATGGACAAGGGTGCCTAAACAAGATGCCATGTTTCTCCAAATAACTAGTAAAGGGTCGAAATTCCCCTCCCCAATCTGTTTGTAAGCATTTCAGTTTTACATCTAATTGCTTCTCCACAAAACAATGGAACTGAGTAAACACATTAAAGACTTCAGACTTTAGTTTCAGTGGGTAGATCCATGTGTATCTACTAAAATCATCCACAAATATAGCATAATACCTATACCCTTCAGTAGAAAGAACAGGGGTAGGACCCCACAAGTCAGAGTACACTATCTCTAAAGGTTTCTTAGCCTTGGAAGCAGACTTAGGAAATGTACACTGTTGTAATTTTCCAAACTGACATGCTTCACGAAAAAATTCTTTATTTTCAGTACTTGATTTTCTTACATTCAACTTTCCAAGTACATTATTTAGAATCATACTACTAGGATGACCTAATCTAGCATGCCATAGTAAAACAATACTAGATGGCTCATTAAGTAAGATCTTATTTGCAGAATTACAGGCAAGAGCAGAATCTAAAACAATACCCAAAGAATACTCTTTATTGGGTTTGAATGAACTAATTGCATGGGTATTGAAGGCGGAAACAGAGCTAGAATCACAAAGTGCAGGTCTTAGTGGAGAATCAGCTGAAAGAGCAACAATGGTGGGCAAGGTAAGCTGATAGAGGCCATCCTTTACTGTCCCTTGAAGAAGAATAGCCTTGCTTTGCTTATCCTTTATCAAACAGTGGTCAGCATGAAACTCAACTATCACATGATTATCTTTAGTGATTTGAGATATGCTTAGTAGGTTCTTAGCAATACTAGGAACACACAAGATGTTGTGAAGTTGTAAAATTCTATTTGAATCAGCAGAGGGTAACAGTAATGTACCTGTATGGGTAATGGGAATGGACTGACCATTACCAACTTGTACTTGGGACTCTCCCTGGTAGTTAGACTTCAGCAGCATGCTATTTGCGTTGGCAGTCATATGATTTGAGGCTCCAGAGTCCATGTACCAGGACTGATCTGTGAGTGTTTGTGGAGTAGCAGTAGCTGGAGCATTAACATGAGAGAACCCAGGTGTCAAAGAGGTAGTGTTTAAGAAAGTGTTTGTATTCTGGTCTAGTGAGTAATTTTGAGGTGGGTGTGGTTGAAATTGTGGAGTGTTGTAACTTGGTTGAGAACTTCTACGCATTCCAGCAGCAGAAAAATCATGAAAACCTTCATAAGAGTTTGAAGAAGATTTGGGTGTTATAGTATTTGCTGCAAAGAGAGCCTGAGTAGGAGCATTAGGGTCATGTCAGTTTCCTGAGTATGATTGAGTATTACTAACTGGAGAAGCAGTTATCTGGCCTGAAGAAGGACTGTAGTTACCATGATTTGTGTTCATAAACCCCTGATACTCATAGTCAAAGCAGTGATAACATTGCAAGGCTGAGTGACCATTTTTCCCACATACTTGACAAATTAAACGAGGCCTGAAGTACCCTCTGCCTCTCATCCCATTGTTGTTAAACTGACTAGCACCAGGAGCAGCATATTGAGTAGGAACAGGATGAGGAAAGGTGGTAGAATACATGGCTACATTAGGGGGTTGTTGTTGGGGATAAATTCCATGGTGTTGATAATTCAACATTCCTTGTGAAGACATAGGTGAAGGGTTAGAGTTCTGCCATGTAGTTGGTTGAATAGTAGAGGGAGAACCAATATTCTGAGCAGTAACTCCTCCAGCCCCGGTATTTTGGAATTGTGATACAAAAGGAATTTGGAACTGTGACACACCTCCAACATCACTTGAAGTTTGTTTTGTGGCTAGTAGTGCAGATGACATACCATGAAAGTTAGATAGTATACTATTCTGCTTCTCAATTCTCATCTCATGTTTGTGGAGTAGTATCTGTGCTTCTTGGAGAGTGGCAGTACTACTGTTAGCCACCAAATTAGCTACCATCGCATCAAACTCTGGACCTAAACCATCAAGAATGTATAGCAACAATTCCTCATCTCCAATTTGAACTCCACTAGCCACTAGTTCATCCCCTAACTCTTTCATTTTCAAAATATACTCATTAACACTCATAGACTCCTTCTTAGTGCTTTGCAATAGATTTCTCAAATGAAGTGTTCTCGCCTTTGAGAAAGACTGAAAATGCAACTCTAATGTATTCCAAATTTCATACGCACTACCACACTTAGCAACATGTCTAAACATAGACTCGGTAATGGAAGAATTTAACCAGCTAACTAGAAATTGATCCGTCTTTTTCCAATCAAAGTACTTAGGGTTAGGTTTCTTGATTGTTCGTTCAGAATCTTGAATTTGTTCAATTAAAAACATAGAAGGGCATACATGCACACCTGTGACGAAGCCATCAAGTTCATAGGAGGTTAACGCAGGTAATACCTGGGATCTCCAGTTACTGTAGTTTCTTTCCCCTAGCTTGATTGATAGAGTTGGAAGAGAAGAATGGGCAACTGAACTCAGCGCATTTGCACTGTTAGGCAGCTCATTCACAATCTTGGAGTTAGAATTCAAGGATCCAAAACTGAGATTAGCCATGGACGTCTGTCTATAGCTCTGATACCATAAAGATTCTGATCGGATTCGAAAAGAAAATTAACAAGAATTAAAGAATGTGTGAAAAACAGTTGAGAATAAACAGTAGTTTTTACTTACAGCATAAAACAGAGGAAGCTGTGTTTTTATATCAGGAAGATGATATAAAAACGCTGCCGTACTATGCTTAGTACAAAAC
The DNA here is from genome assembly GCF_008641045.1 of Pistacia vera. Lineage (NCBI taxonomy): Eukaryota > Viridiplantae > Streptophyta > Magnoliopsida > Sapindales > Anacardiaceae > Pistacia > Pistacia vera. Next base: position 432,502 of record NW_022195028.1, on the reverse strand, counting down.
ACACTGTATTGGTGTCATTACAATAAACCCCAATCTACTTTTACTCTTTACACTTTAACCCAAACTACTATGCTTAGCTTTACTTAACATTTCTTTTGCCTAATAAGGCCTAAGGGGATCGGGCCTTATTGATGGAGCTCAAGTAGTGACCTAACTAGAGGCATAAAAATACACTATAAATACATTCACTATTTACTTTATATATACATTTTATTTAAAAACAAATATCGTGATCCTAACTAGAAGCATAAAAAAAAAAAAAAAAACATTTGCTTTAAGCTAACTTTGTCAATGATTCTAAACGAATACTATAACGAGACCTTACGATGCATGGAATTTGTACTCATATGTATATATAATCCACCATTCCATTCTTCATTTGATATAATTTTAAGATCTTACCCCTTTCACAAAAAAATAACAACAAAAAGAATGAGTGTTTTCAGTAGACATTTCCTCTTGTTTGTGTTACTTGTAACTAAAACTCGAGTTTTATCAAGGCGTGATAGAACTATTATAAAAATCATGAACGGATTAGGCGATGGAACAAATCTCACTGTTCAGTGTAAATCAAGAGGTGATGATCATGGAAAACATGTACTTAATGATCCACAATGTTCTTACACATTTTCATTATTTGAACTTGACCAATATGGTGGCAAAATACAACACTGCATTTTCGATTGGAAAAATGAATCCCATCAATTTGATATTTGGGAACATAAAAGAGATTATAGTAGATGTAAGGAGTTTCGCTCTTGGACGATAACAGCAAAAGGTCCTTGTTACAATGAAAAAGATCAGGAAAAGTGTCTTTGATTGTAGTAAAAAAATTTACCATTACAAGTAAAAATACACGATTCTTGATCGACGTGTAATTTTCACATAAAATTCATGGTTCTTAGCCGGAATTTAGTTATATTTGGAATATAGTTTAATATACTATGTAGTTCTCATATTTGAGTACATATAAAATATATCTATTTGGTTATATTGCTAATGTTGGGGTATAGGAGCCTTAGGAGGAGATATTTGTTGAAAAATAATGTTAAAACACACAAAATAACGAAACAGAAAAGTAAAGAAGACAAATGATTTGTTCTGATTTATGATTTGTTCTGATTTATTCCAATAAAGAAACTACGTCTAATATTCAAATAGAGTAGAACTATACTATTGAGATAATGAAAATTGTTTATTCATGTATTTGGATGTTATTTCTCAATAGAAAACAAAATTCAAATAATATTTTCATTTGTATCTGACACAATATACTTGCATATCATTATTTTGGCAGGAGTAAACTTGAACTTTATATGGAGTCAAAAGAATTATCTTCAGGGACTTATCAACAAAACCGGACTGGTCTTAACTTGTCTTCATAATATAATAATGTTTATATAATGTCTTTATAAGAATACATAGTTTAGAATTTCATAAGTTCTTAAATATTTCTTAACCTCTTAGAAATAAAAAATGAAGAGATTTTGAGAATTATGATTAGTTCTTCAAAATGAGTATCAAGGTGTCCTTAGGAAATAAATCTTTTTTTTTTTTTTTTTTTTTGATAGTTGGGGTGTCTGAGTTAATTTATGTGTACCTCAATTAGTTTTTTGGGACCTTAAAACTATCGATCAAATAAGAGTTCTAATGACTTCTTTTATTAGTAACTGAAAAGAGACTTGAATTTAGAACCTCTTGAGTAATACACCTAAGAATCTCTATCAAATCACTCAATCACTCATAAATAGTTAAATCTTTTATCACTTGAAATTGGTGATAAATTTTTAAGAGAGATTTATGTACGTCGGTTGTCTGTTGGTATCAATAATATTTAGAAATCACAAAAGAAATTTATTATATATGGTAAATGCGAAAAATACAAAATTTGCTTCACAAGGCCCGAGACGACATTCTTCAAGAGCGATCTAACATGGATCTGCAGTTTTGTTACGAGTTCTAAGTGGAGCTGAGGCAAGTACTCTAGAAGACGGAGGTCTCAAGAAGATTCATCAAATAGTTGATGGAACTCAGCCAACTTGATATACTCTCCAAACCCCACAACCAAAAAGGCACAAGTAGTTGCTGATTTTATGACCAAATTCACCAACTTTCAAGGGGTAAGGAGATAGACCTGAGGAATCATAGCAGAAACGAAAACGCAAATCATTCTTGTGATAAATCCTTCCGAGTAGTGCTGGTAAGATTTGAGATCGCCAATAATATATTGTTTCTCAGTAAGCTTCATTGAAACTATAAGCAAAGAAGCATGAATAGAGAAGATTGATAACAAATAAGAACTGGCCATGTGAGGAACTGAAGCTAAAGGAGAACTATAAGAAGATAGCTCTGACACCATGAAGACTTTTAGAGAAGAAATCACATAGCTTCCCAAATGATTCAATTCACAAATTCTTGGGCTTAGACTGCAGAATAGAAAAATAAGTAATACTATGGTAAAAACATTAAGACTACCCACGCATGACAGGTGTTTGATGATATGCTCCATTCAGAATTTCAAAATTCCAGTCTAGGAAGTGGCAGGTGTGAATAAAGTCTTATACTTTCCAAGCACGGCATATGTGTTCCTTCATGAGGTAGTTGCCTCCATGCGCTCTGCCCATCCACCAACTTTTCCACCCTCCCAGGATTGGTCTCCACCTTAAAGTTATAATCAACCAAAAACTTTTGCTTCTCTTCCCTCTGAACCTTCCAATAATCCACTTCATCCTAATTCCTTCTTGCAACCAATTGTTCACATAGACACCATATATGTTAAAATCAATGAAGCAGACTACAGAAAGAGACTTGACTCATGTCACAACAATCTTATTGAGAGGTTAATTCTGCCAAAAGGTTCTGCACTAGTCCCTCTTCTTACCCTTAAAAACACATTTCACTCTGTTTGGGAACCAACTACGTCCTAGACGATGATGTCATTCCCAAAGGAATTCTATGTTATCCATTTTCCCTCGGAAGATGACATCAAAAAAGCTTGGAGTGGTCACTCCTCAACTAACTACGAATCTTTCGTCTCTCTCAATGGAGACCAGATTTTGATCTATACACTACATCTCAAGATACTCACGCACATGTATGGATAAAAAAATTTGGTTTAAGCTATAATTTTTGGATCTGCACACTATTATGGAGATAGCCAAAGGGGTAGGTGTACCACTTCAGTTAGATAAGGCAACAAATGAGGGTATCTACGGATGCTATGCTAGTGTTAGTGGATGTTGACCTTTCAAAGAATCTTCCATCATTCCTAATGGTCGAGACAGTCAATCATGGCCTCAAATTTGATATTGTTTATGAGAACCTTCCTCCTAAATGCTCTCACAGCTGTTATATTGGTCATTTGTTGTTGGATTGTCAGTAGATCAAAAACTCTAAAGCTCAGACATAGAGTGGTCGATCAAAGTCCCGATAACCACGAATGGAGTATAGACCAAAACCTGTAACACAAATTTTAGCCAATTCAGTCCAAGGGATCAAGTGTCCTCCCCCATAGAATCTATAATCTGATCCATGGCAATCTAGCAAGCCGCCCTTGAACCCTTTAGTCCCATCAGTAAGGTATCACTGGTGAATGCTAACTTTGAGAATATGGTGGATGTAAGACCTAGTAAAGAAGACCCTCAATGCAAAAATTTTCAACTGCCTAGCCCATCCTTTGGAATGGACCTTATGATTATGGAAACCAGCATGAAAATGCTGACAACGAGTTAGATTTGGTGGCTACCAAGTACCGACCCTTTGCTTGATCATGCTCTTCTTGCCTCTAGTCAGAAGCTTATTGTGGACCTTAGAAATGTTGTTGATGAGAATGAGGTTGTTAGGAACAATAAGCAGGATTCTTCCTTTGCTTAGGAGATGGAGATGATTGTAGCAACTATCCAACAAGATTCTGAGGGATTTCAAACTGTGTTATTAAGGTCTCAAAGGAAGAAGTAGGAAGAGAAGTTGAGGTGCCCTCCCTTGACTAGCGATAAATCTCCCACCTCTTCTCAATGAAATTTATTTTTTGGAATATTCGGGGTATTGCTAACACTAATTCTCGGTTGTAGTTGGCTAACCTTTGTAAGCAATATCATCTTGTTTTTTATGTATAATGGTGCCAAAAATCCCAATGGATAGGATTTCACATTCTTTCTAGCAACCTTTCAACTTGTGAGGCTTATTGCAACCAATTTAAGGGATTCTTCAATACCTTCTATGTGGATTCTAGCATTTGCTAATATTACCCAAGCAAGTGTGATCTTTTTTTTAGACCAACGAGTTACATTTTCCTAGGGGTGAGCGGTTCCGGGTACCCTGCATTTTCCGAGGGAACCGGAACCGCACAGTGCAGGTTCCCAAAAAAAGGAACCGGAACCGGAACCGCACAGTGCAGGTTCTTCAATTCAAGGAACCGGAACCTAAAATGCAGGTTCCGGTTCCTTTCCAGGGTACCCTGTAAAAAATAATTACCCCCCTATTAGTTTAAAAAATAACAAAAACACCTTATAAGTTTACAAATACACCCCTAACAAATTNAGAATAACAAATTTACAACCTAACGCCAACCCTTTGACAAGCCAAAGAGCTGCGGAATACAAAAGAATGGAGCAACAAGGAATGACAACCAATCCTAATGCCCAGCAACAAAGTAATCTAAAGCAGAAGAAAAAGCACTCTAGATTGCTGCAAAAACAAAAAACTCAGCAGACCTTTGGCAGCAGTAACTACAGAAACCAGAAATAAAATCTACTGCCCCCAGTCGAAGAAGAATTAGACTTGGGTTAGGATAAAAGGAAAGTTCTAATCCTAGTAGATTTAAGAATTTTGGTATAAACATAAAATTAAATCATTGAGTTTTAGGAAAACTAATGTAGTTAAAAGAAGCCTATAAATACCTAGTCATTCTCAAAGTATTGTAACTGAAAAAAAAAAAAAAAAAAAAAAAAACAATAGATAATAATTATTGATGCATGATTTTGACACCAACGATGTCACATATGTAAAGTGCTAACAGATTCTTAGAAATTACACGTAATATGATTATGAGAGTTGATTATGATATATATTTGAAGAAATATAAATAAAAGACTGACAAGAGAGATTTTTATAGTGGTTCGGATGTTTAAAACAAATCTTACATCCACTGTTATTTTATTATTCTCTAACTATTTTTCTGATATCACCTGTAAGGCGTACACAGATGGTGTAATGTTTTGTTTATAGAGAAAAATAATGAAACTCAAACGTATGGTTAGCTCTCATATGCCTAGCCTTTTTCTTTCAAGAAGAGAGCCGCCTATTTATACACCTTTAAGCTCAATGTAATTAGTACTTTTGCTAGTTGTCTTGACACATAAAGAGCTCTCATTTATCCTGATCCTTTATTTTGATAAAGGTGGGACAAGTTTTATATAATATCTCTTTGAGGCGGTTCAGGTTTTGACAGCTAATACCACTTTACCTTTAAGTGTTTGTTGAGCTCTGATTGGTGATGCTGACGTCAATGTGTATTTTTGGCATAACAGTAACCAAAAGATAAAAGAAGCTAGCCCATGAGGTTAGTAAATTTATGAAATTCTTGTATTCAATTATCATCAATAAAATTCTTCAATAAAACAATCTTCTGCTGCGAAAATTTTCCTACAAGTAGTATCAGAGCCTACTATGGTATATCATGGATCCATTATTTGCAAAATGTGTTATTTTCAATGTAAAATGTGTCAAATCCATAATCACTCTCAAAGAGATTGCTGGCATCAAAAGAAAAAAAACAAGAAGGCCAGTTTTACGAAAATAATCAAAGAAGAATATTTATTCTATTCATACAAGAATGATACTGCCACCAAATCACAAAATCTTATATGGTACTTGGATAGCGGTTGCAGCAATCATATGATTGGAAATCGCGACATGTTCATAGATTTTGATCAAAAAATTTATTCTGAAGGAAAACTTGGTAAACGGAAGCTACAAATTGTTAAAAGGAAAAGGCACAATTGTAGTCTTCACTAAAATAGGTAAAATAAAACTTATCTTCATAATCAAGATATTGTCCGCTTTGGCAATCTGGGTGGCTCGACTCTGGCCTAGTCCCTCATGGTTTTGTTTTCAGACTCAATAACCCTCACTTAAAGCCAAAATGTATCTTGACAGTTAGGAGATTTTCCCGGTATTTAACCAACTCAACCCTTTCCTTTCCAAACAAGGTGGGAAGTCTCATTTTATATCCCTAATTTGACTCAGAACCTCTTAAGTGTAGGTCAAATCAAGAGGATATTCAATCTCTTTTGATAACAATAGATGCAAAATCATTTATCAAAAAAATAATACCATAGTGGCAACGATTGAGATATCGGAAAATAATTTTTTTTTTCCACTTTTTATGCCGATATTTCAAGAAAAACGATCTAATGATTTTGGTAGATGCTTATTGCCTCAAGTTAAATCTACCCAAGAAAGGAACCTCCAAGAAGAAGAAAATTTAACAACTCCCTCAAAAGATCAAGTTGAAAACTCCTCAAACAAGAAATCTTTCAGGCTTGAAAGTCCTCAAGGTATGGTCTTTAATTAATGTTTATGAATCACATAATGCCACTTTGTTCAATCCATGCAAGACTCAAGAGGTTGAAGAAAGTAAAGTCTCAAAAGGCAAAAGTAAAATTGATGCAACAATTCAAGAAGGAACAAGTGTTCAAACATCGAAGCATGAAGTTGAAGGCCAAAAACAAATCGAAGATGGAGGTCACAAGAATTTGAAGAAAAATCAAGAAATTCAAGAGTTAATCAAAGATTACAAATTAAGGGAGGGTGAAATGATTTGTAATCCTGTTGAAGAAGAATTAGACCTGGATTAGGATAAAAGGAAAGTTATAGTCCTTGTAGATTTAAAAATATTGGTGTAAACAGAAATAAATCATTGAGTTCTAGGAAAGGTGATGTAATTAATAGTAGCCTATGAATACCTAGTGATTCTCAAAGTATTTTAATTGAAAAAACAACAGAAAAATAGCCAAAAATTAAAAGAAGCTAGCCTATGAAATTAGTAAAATTATGATATTCTTGTATTCAATTATCATCAATTCAATTCTTCAGTAAAACAATCTTTCGAAACAATCCCACATGGATGCAACGATAAAGGTACTCAAATACTTAAAATGATGCATTGGCCTGGGACTTCTCTTACCTCAGCAAGGAGACTTGGATATTGCAGTATATTGCAATTCAAACTGGGGTTCATGCCAAATGACAAGGAAATCAATCGTTAGTTTTTGTATAAAACTTGGAGGATCACTCATCTCATGGAAAACAAAAAGGCAATCAACAATATCTTTTTCATCAGCAAAAGCTAAATGCAGAGCCATGGCTAAAACCATATGTAAGATCACTTGAATTCTTGGGTTCCTAAAAGACCTAAAGGTAAAAGTGAGGAGGATGTCAATTTTTACTGCAACAATAAGGCTACAAATGACATAGCAATGAATTTGGTGTCTAATGAAAGAACAAAGCATATTGAAATTGACTATCACTTCATCAAGACAAGATTTAAGAAGGAATGATTAAGACTGTGCACATTCGAACCTCGGGGTAGCCAATGGATATTTTCACAAAACCATTATATAGTAGACATTATTGATACCTACTACGCAAGTTTAGAGTTTACAACATATACAAACCACAAGCTTGAGAGAGAATATTGGAATGTTGATATTGCGTTTTAATTTAGTATAAATAGGCAACATGTACACGAACAAATACACAACTCAATAAGAAAACAATTTCTTCTACATTTTCTTTTCTGCCATACTCAGACAACATCTAGTGTCTCTCTTGCCTTCTCTTTCAAACTCTGACAGTGTCTAATAGGATAAATTTTGGGGGCAGATAGTATCATTCTATTTGAAGATAAATTATTTGGTTTTGAAAGATACATAAATGAACATGAAATTTCAAAATTTTGCATAAAAAAGAATTTGCGTACTGATAAGATTTTCTTATAGATACTAATTTTTCGTGTAAATAGAAGTAGAAAATTGTCAGCTATAGAATTTTTATATTATAAGTTTATTTTTATTTTTATTAAGTTATTTCTACCATTATTATACAAAACTTATATACATTTATGTATCATAATTTTTTAGATAATTATATTATTCAGACAAAATGGAATTATGGAACTATGATACTTACATGAAAATAAAAAAGTGTCAAAAGACCAGCATGAGTAGTGTACAATAAAATCTTGGGGTAGAATGTTGATTTAAAAAAGTTAGGAGGTCAATAATCATTAAGCTGAAGCATGGGGGTGATAAAATATTATCCCTTATTATAGTAAGGTCAGTTGAGGGATCATTTTTTTCCTTATTATTATTAAGGAACTCAAATAATAGTCAAGGCAGTAAGGGCCTAAAGGGGAGGCATTTAAGAATTGAGTGGTGCTATTTGGCCCACTAAAATTCTTTTAAGCCCCAAATTAGATTATATTAATTAAAAAAAATTCATTGAAATATATATTCCAAAATTATCCGTTATCTTTGTGAGATTACAATTGAAAAACAGAGAATTGAAAAACAGAGAGAGAGTAAGAGCAGAGAAGATACACTTTACTGCACTTTTTCGTTAATTTCAAAGAAGAGTGTGCTACTGTTTTACATATACACAATTTCAGTAGACTTTAGCACTCTAAACGTTAGTGTTTTGAATGTTTATTATTTGAGCTAAAACGGCAACGTTTCCTTCAATGACTTTGCACTTTGTCATTTGTCCAACATTGCCCCTCAAACTGGACTGCATAAGTTGCTGGAAAAATGGACTGCATAGCTCAACTTAGTTCAGCTGCATTTGATTATCACGCAATTTAACTCAGCTACATTTGATTCACCCCATTGTTCAAACTAAAGAACTAATTGCATTGAACCAAATGGCTAGGTTGCCTTTTCTCACTAAAGCACCAAATGGCTGGGCTACATTTTCTCACTAAAGGAAACTTCAAATCTACAGAAGCAGAACAACTAGGCAAGAAACTTCAAATCTCAATAGCAGAACTACAAGACAAGAAACTTCAACTTCAAATCTGCAATAGCAGAACTACAAAACAAGAACTTCAAATCTGCAATAGCAGAACTGCAAGGCAAACCAAGTATCTAGATTGAAAACATCAATCAACTGAACTGGAAGAAAACATCTGATCCGCAATAGCAGAACACATCCACCAACTAAAAACAACATAACAAGGAAAATTTCTGAGTTGCAATCAAAACAGTTATCTGAGCTTGCAGAAATTTATCAGCACTGCAAAAGAGCAACTCACTGAGTTGCAACCCAGACCAGAACCTTCAAAGAGCACCAACAGTAAAAAATCAGACCTTCAGAACAACCCAAAAAAAAAAAACTTTAGTACAATCACTCCACTCCAGATCAATAACCAAGACCAACTATCAGAACTCCAAAGCAATTTAAAAAAAAAAAAACAAAAATCATAAGAATTCCAGAACAGTCAGATATAACTCTAAAATAATCACTCCAGATTAATAACTCCAGATCAACTAACTGAGTAGATGAGAATCTACATAAGAGAATCTGTAAACCACCACCAATTTATCAGAACTGCAGATTAATTAACTGAGCTGCAAACCAGATAAAAAAAAATCATCAGAATTCTAGAACAATCAAAGATAACTCCAGAACAACCTCCAGAACAATCACTCTAGATTAATAACTCCAGATCAACTAACTGAGTAGATGAAAAACAAAGTAAGAGAATCTGTAAACCACCACCAATTTATCAAATTGCAGATTAAGTAACTGAGCTGCAAACCAAAAAAAAAAAATCTCAGCACTAAACCAACTATTAGTTACTTGCACACATTTCCTAATGACACCACATTCAGTTTGGCTCTTAACTCAGTGAACTGAGAAACTGAGAGTGCTTTTGTAAGAAGATCCGCAATTTGTAGCTTGGAGGGAACATATTGGATGGCTAGCTTTTTTGCCAAGACTTGTTCTCGAACATAATAAACGTCAATCTTAATATGTTTGGTTTGAGCATGAAATACAGGATTAGATGCAAGAGCACCAACACTAACATTATCACACTAGATTACTAGTATAGTGTGAAAGGTTAGGCCAAGCTCAGTAAACATATTTTCAAGCTAGGCTATCTCTGTGGCTGTGTGAACAAGGGCTCTATATTCAGCTTTAGTGGAGGAAAAGGCAACAACCTTCTATTTCCTAGAACTCCACTGAATTAAGTTTGGTCCTAGGTAAACACAATAGCCATTGGTAGATCTTCAATCCTCTATACTTCCTCCCCATTCAACATCAGCATAACACTCAACATGAAGAGTGCTTGCTGGTTTGAACACAAGACCAAAATCCAGAGTACTTTTAATGTACCTCAACACCCTCTTACAAGCTTACCATTGAAGATCAGTAGGTGCTTGTAAAAATTAGCTTAACTTTTTAACAGTGTAGTTGATATTTGGTCTTGTAAGGGTTAAGTATTGTAGTGCTCCTACAGTACTTCTATACAAGCTAGGATTCTAAAACAGCTCATTGTCGGTTAAACTGAGTTTGATACTACAGTCATGGGAGTTGAGCATGGATGTGCCTCCATCATTTTGGTTCGAACTAATAAGTCTGAAGCATACTTAGACTGTTTTGAGTGAATACCTGCTGAATCTCTTGTTGCTTCCAAGCCCGAAAAATATTTGAGTGAGCCAAGTGTCTTTAAGGCAAAATTATCATTGAGATCTTTCATCAACTGCTTAATAAAGACCTAGTCAGAACCTGTGATCAATATGTCATCAACATATACTAAAACATAAATAGAACCAGTGTCTTGTTTCAGGATAAACAAACTAGAGTCTGATACTGAGTTTTGGAAGCCTTTAAGTTGTAAAGCAGCCTTCAATCGATCAAACCAAGCTCTTGGAGCTTGCAAACTGCATTAGGAAAAATAGAACTCTCAAAACCAGGTGGCTGCTTTATGAAGACTGTTTCAGTTAAAACTCCATTAAGAAATGCATTGTTAACATCTATCTTTTGAATATCCCATCCATGTGTCATAGCTAGAGTGAGAACAATGCGTATTGTAGTTGGTTTAATCACTGGACTGAAAATCTAGAAGTAATCAAGATCAGGAGTCTACTGAAAACCCTTTACAACTAACCGGGCCTTATATTTCTGTAAGGTTCCATCAACATTAAATTTTGTGCCAAAAACCCATTTGTTTCCCACTATGTTCATATTAGAAGTAGGATCAACAAGTGTCCAGGTGTTTTTGGCTATAAGTGAATCATACTCACACTGCATGCCAGCTTTCTAGTTGCTACTCTGGAGAGCTTCAGAGACTATACCAGGTTTTGATTCAGTAGGTTCAGTACTGCCAGACCCACCAATAAGAAGTGGAAAATGATTATCATCACCAGTTTCACTAAAAGAAACCATATGGGACTGGACAGCTGACTTAGATCTAGTCACCATTAGATGAATATTCTCATATACTGACTTATCAGTTGGTTCAACAACAACTTACAGTGAATTGAGATCAAGAACAAGCTGACATGGTGCTGATTTATTGGAACAAAAGGTCTCACCGAGACAACTGTCATCTGAGTCATCAGCAACTTGTGATGAAGTGAGATCAACAACAAGTTGACATGGTGAGAAAGGGCAATCTGCAGGAATAATAGGAAGAGTATCTATTGTGGTTTGATTATGATCAGAATGAGGCATAGTAGGGATATTGGAGATATTAGGAGAAGGAATTGGTGTTGTAGAAGCTGGTATAGTGTGTGGAGGAGACACAACGAATTGAGAAGTCTTACCTACTGCTGCATTGTCTGAAGAAGACTGATCAGAAGAGTCAATTACTATAGGGGAACCAAGGGGAGCTGAAGGGTGATAATGACTAGGATTAGAGTCATAAGGAAAATGTAAAACTTGTGGACTTGTACAAGTGTCAACACTGGTTTGAGATGAAGAGTTTAGATTTGGGTGTGGGAAAGAAAACATATTATTGATTGCAAAAGGAAATTCACATTCATTGAATTGTACACTAGGGGTGATAATTACTGTTCCATCAGGTTTTAGACACTTATAACCTTTGTGTACTGTAACCAATGAACACACACTTTATGGTATGTAAATCAAATTTATGCCTGTTGTAATGCCTAGTGTAAGGAAAACATGAGCAGCCAAAAACTTTTAAGCCTTCATAGATAGGAATTTGGTTAAAAAGCTTTTTATAAGGACACACATTATTTCAGACAGGAGTGGGCAGTCTATTAATTAAGTAAACAACAGTTTCAAAGGCTAGCCACCATTATTGCAGTGGCATAGATGCATGGGCCAATAGTGTAAGACCAGACTATACAATGTGTCTATGTTTCCTCTCACTCTTATCATTTTGTTGGTGAACATAAACACAAGACTATCTAACCTGAATACCTTGATCAACTAAGTATGGTAAAAGGGCTTTGTATTCCCGACCTTGATCAAACTGTAGGTTTTTTAGTTTACATCCAAATTGTCTTTCAGCAAGATGCTGAAATTTGATAAAAACTGATATGACTTCAGCTTTGGTCTTAAGAGGAAACAACCATGTAAATCTACTATAGTCATCCAAAAATTGCACATAGTATTTAAAACCTTCTACTGAGGTACAAGGGGCAGTGCCCCAAACATCACTATGAATCAGTTCTAATGGAGCTATGGCAGGAGATTGTGATGCTGGAAAGCTAGACTGATGTAATTTGCCTAATTGGCAAGCATCACAGTAGGTAACACTGGAACTGACAGAGGTCCTAATTTTCGATGGAAATTTTAAATGCAAATCAGTTAAAATTTGATGTTGAGTTTGTGAATGAGGACGACCTGATCGTTTGTGCCAAAGCATGTATTCATCAGATTGTGTGTTAGCAATTAAACAATGAACATCAGTATTATTGTGTTTGTGATCAGAATTGTTAGATATAAAGACTATTTTAGAGATAGAACTATTGGCAGAATCAGAAATTTCATTATTTTTCAAGCAAGTAGTACATTGAAAATTTTCAGTAACAAGAGATGTACAAGTGCTATTATTTAAAACATGAGAGACTTGATCAACATTGTCATTGAGATCAGAGAAAATCTGACCTGAAGATGACTGACCTTTATTATAGAATTGACTTGTATTATTGGACTGACCTTCATTTAACTAGACTGAAAAACTAATGTCATTACAAGTATTTGACAGTTGAGACACGGGTTTCTTAATAGAGCTAACAGAGGCTATATGGGAAGAAAAATTATTTGGGGATGACACATGAGTGGAAGGCTTGTTGGAAGAGGAATTCAGCTGGTATAGGCCCCCTTTAAGATCTCCTTGCAGTAGGATTGCTCTTGTGAATTTGTTCTTGACAACACAATAGTGAGTATCAAATTCAACAATAATATTGTTATCTTTAGAAAACTTAGAGATACTTAATAGGTTTTTTGTAATCTTAGGGACACAAAGAATGTTTTTTAGATGCAAAGATTTTGAGTGAAAAGTACTAGGCAAAAAAGAATGGCCCGTATGAGAAATATTAAGGTACTCACCATTTTCAACCTGAAGTTGATCCACTCCACTGTAGTTTTTGCTGACATTGAGATGACTGAGGTCTGAAGTGACATGATCAATTGCCCCTGAATCCATGTACCACACTGGATCAGTGGGTGTGAGAGATGTAGCCACCGCAAATTGCTGCTGTGCTTGTGGAGGGGATTGCACTAAAGAAGGTTGAAAGGGTTGTGCTTAGTGAAAATTGGAACCCACAACCACAAAATGTGCTTGATTCTTACCAGTTATCTGCTGACTAGGAACATTATAAGCAGTAGCAGCCACATTGTCAGAATGATTTAAGCCATTGTTAAAGTTCTGATATTAAGTGACAACTTGAGTATTATAAGCTGGTTGTGGATAAGTTGATGGGCAATAAGAACCTCCTATAGGACCATTAAACTGAGGAATGCTGGATGGGTAATGATTGCCACCACTGTTGTATTGATAATGGTTGTATGAATGTTGATTGTTATGTGGCTGAGATGATAATCCTTCATGATACGAACTAGGTGGTTGTGATGGGTAGCCAATGGGATTCTAAGACAAACCAGTAAAAGCAGAGTTATACCTATGATAACACTGCCCAGCTGAATGCCCTGCTTTATTGCATAACTGACAAATTAGTTTTCCTCTTCCAACACTACGTCCTCTTCCTCTACCATATGATACTCCCCCAAAGTAAGGTGGTTTGTTGTTATACAGAGGCTGATTGTAGGTTTGAGGGATAGATTGAGAGCTCTGATACCATGTGAGATTGCAATTGAAAAATAGAGAATTGAAAAACAGAGAGAGAGAGAGTAAGAGTAAAGAAGATACACTTTCTTTACTGCACTTTTTCGTTAATTACAAAGAAGAGTGTGCTACTATTTTACATATACACAATTTTAGTAGACTTTAGCACTCTAAACGATAGTGTTTTGAATGTTTATTATTTGAGCTAAAACGGCAGCGTTTGCTTCAATGACTTGGCACTTTTTCATTTGTCCAACAATCTTCACCTTCCTCCCTGCACACTCATAAATCCCAAATTCTTTGTGAACTTCATTAATGTCTTTTTATATTTAATAACTTATGAACCAATTATTTCTTTATTTTAATGAGCGATCTTTTTATTTTATTCATTCATAAAGCTGTTATTTCAATTTTTTTTTTCAAATCTCAATGTTTTGCGAAAATACGGTGCAAGCATCATTTTTTTTTTTTTTTAATGATGGGGAGCTTCAACTAATCTCCTGGGTGTTGAAAATTTATCACAAATTAACAGCAAAACAGCAGAAAAATAACAGAAAATCAAGCAACAAAATAGTGGAAGAACAATAGTAAAACAACAGGAAAACAATAGTAAAACAGTAACAAAACAGCAAGGATACAGTAGTAAAATAGCAGTGATACAATAATGAAACAGTAATAAAACAGTAACGTAGAGGCGTGCGAAAGCACTGTCCTTAAGATCAGAATTCCACCCCTACTGGAAGAATCTTTGTGGTGCAAAAATGCTCAACAACGAACTGACCTCCAGGATATAATGATGAACCTCCTTTTAGAGTGCACACTCTAACAGAGGTTTAGAACAGCACAAGGAAATGTAATAATGGTGAAGGAGAGTTGGAAAGTTAATAAAAAATAGAGGAAATAGGGATTCCTTCAAGTGAAATTGTATTTTTCTAATGAGAAACACACCTCTTTTTAGACTTGAAAATCTGCTTGTTTTCCCTTAATTCATTCTTGCAGTAACCAGAGCAATTCAATTGCTTTTAATAGCATAACAATCCAAGAATTCAATTACTCTTTTAATAGCATAACAATCCAAGAATTCAATTACTTTTAGAACATAACAGTTAAAAAAGCAATTAAAATTGGTATTTTGAAATACCATAACTGCTAGTTATTATCACAATCCCCCACATATTTCAAAATAACCAATCACCACTGATTATAGAATTTAATATTTATGAGTTGGTGTCGGACCATGAAGCAATCATTGAGTAACTAAACGTGAATTACTAAAATTTGGTGAAACTAAGTTTCTATGAACCAAAAATTTCTTTATGTAATTCAGAGGATTAGTTCCTCACACTAAATTCTTTACATTGTATACTGTTACGTGGTTTAGCACTTTATGGTCCTATGCTAGCCTGGATTTCATGAGTGCTCCAGAGATGCCTACCTAAGCTCTTATAGGAATCGACCCAATTCCACACTCACATAGGTGAACCTCCATAAGGTGTGAATTATAGTTTTTCACACCACTATTTATGTTGGTTATGGATTTCATTAAGAGTAATTTTACTTAACCTTATTCACTGCAATCAGTATTATCTTGCCATAGGGAGGACTTTCTATAGATAAAATTCAATAATACTTATCAACACAACAAGTGACTTGTTATTACCCTTATGAACTGACTTCCTAGGATCTCCAATCACATAGGTAGGGTTAGCATCACTCTTGCCTTATGCTTTAGGCATAAGTCCCATCCCGCTCGACGTGTATTCCACTAACCTCCTACTTGGTGGTTTAGTCAGAGGATCGGCCAAATTTAACTCTGACTTCACAAAGTTTAGGCTCACTACCCCAGATTCTAGCAACTACTTTATAATTGTATGTTTTATCCGGATATGTATGCTTTTCCTATTATAAATTTTGCTTTTTGCTTTTGCTATTGCTGCTTGACAATCATAATAGATTAATACTAAAACAGGAGGGTGAATTTCAATGGGAAGATTTGCTAAGAGATTCCTTAACCACTCAGCCTCAAAACATGCCTTTTCTAAGGCGATAAACTCAAACTCCACGGTAAACCAAACTATGCAAGTTTGTTTGGAAGACTTCCATGACACAGCACCTCCACTAAGTGTAAAGATATAACCACTTGTGGATTTTATATCATCTGAATCTGATATCCATTTGGCATCAGAATATCCTTCTAATATAGGTAGTATACTTCCAAACCTTAGCCCATAATCAATGGTGCCTTTCAAATATATAACAACTCTGTCTAATGCTATCCAATGATTCTTATCAGGATTATGAGTATACCTACTCAATCTAGCATAAACAATATCAGGCCTTGTACTATTCATTAAGTCCATAAGGCTACCAATGATTTGGGCATATCTATTTTAACTCACACTATGTTGTGTATTTTTCTTAAGTTGAGTATTTCCATCATAAGGAGTTGAGATGGGTTTACTGTCTGAATACCCAAATTTCCTTAAGAAATTTTCAACATAGTGTTGTTGTGATGACTTAAGACCATCATTTACCTTAATGATTTTAATCCCAAGAATAACATTTGCCTCTCCCATGTCTTTCATATCAAAATTTGAGGCAAGCAACTCTTTAGTCTTAATTATCACATCCATATTAGCGCTAAAATGTTAACATGTCATTAACATAGAGACATATTATCATATAAGTGTTTTCTTCAAATGATTTAGAATATGCACAGTTATCTGAATCATTAATTGTATAACCATTTGAGACTAACACTTGGTCAAACTTCTCATGTCATTGTTTTGGTGCCTGTTTAAGTCCATAAAGAGACTTTACCAGTTTACACACTTCATGCTCATTATCTAGGATAACACAACTCTCTGGTTGTTTCATATAAATTTCTTCATCCAGGTCTCCATTAAGAAAAGTTGTCTTTACATCCATTTGATGTATATGCAATTTGTAAATTGCAGCTACAAAAATTAACACTCTAACTAATGATATTCTTGTTACAGGAGCATAAGTGTCAAAATAATCTACATCTTTCTTTTGTGTATAACCTTTGGCAATCAATCTTGCCTTGTATTTATCAATTGATCCATCAGTCTTTAATTTCTTTTTAAATATCCTTTTGCACCCTATTGGTTTAGTTCCAGGACGCAAACTAACTACTTCCCATGTATGATTACTCATAATGGACTCAATTTCATTATTTACTGCCTCTTTCCAA
This sequence comes from Pistacia vera, assembly GCF_008641045.1. Lineage (NCBI taxonomy): Eukaryota > Viridiplantae > Streptophyta > Magnoliopsida > Sapindales > Anacardiaceae > Pistacia > Pistacia vera. The sequence continues at coordinate 414,968 of NW_022195028.1, read as the reverse complement.
AGGGATGCATCACAAGAAGTCATTACTTCTTCATAAGTCTGAGGATCATTCTCTGTAAAAAAAGACATTGTAATCATCACCAAAACTTTTGGCTTTCTTTACTCTCTTACTTCTCCTTATTTCTAACTCTGCACTTTCAGAAGAATTCTGAAGAGTTTCATTTTGAGGAGAACTCTCAAAAGTTTCATTTTGAGGTAAAGCCTTTTCACAATTGATTTTCTTAGCAGAAACATTCTCAAAGAAATCTGCATTTTTAAATTTAATGATTGTGTTTGCATCATACAAACCAACCTCTTGTTTATTACCATGAATCTATAAGCAGAACTATTCTAAGCATAACCTATAAACATACAATCAACAGTCCTGGATCTTAACCTTTTTCCTTTTAGGTTCAAGAATCAAGACTTTACGAAGCACCCCCATACTTTAAAATATTTCAGGTTGGTACATGACCTTTCCAGAGTTCATTTGGTGTTTTTCCCTTTTTCTTAAAAAGAATTTTGTTTTGTATGTAACATGCGAAAAGCATAGCTTTCCCCTACAAATTCAAAGGTGCTCCAAAACTAATCAACATAGCATTTACCATTTGTTAGAGTCATGAAAGTAACTCTATTTTTATGATAGAAAGACCCTATGTGCGATTAAAATGAAATCATATTGAGATAATTAAGAGAAATTATGAATTTATGTATAAAAATCATATTTTGAGTTTTTCATACTAATTTGGCATGTTTGGATTGAAATTTGAGATTGTGTAAGTTGATATTAGGATGTGATTTATTTTCTAGGGTTGATGTTGTCTCATTTATGCTATTCAAGGGTCAAATTGTCATAAAACTTGGGGTTAATTTTGTCACTTTTCAATCATGCAGGGACCAAATTGACCAAATGAAATTTGCCATATTTTGTAATTGACCAGATGAAATTTGCCATATTTTGTATAAAAATGCAGCACAAGATTGCAGATTGGTGGCTGCCGCCCACCAAAACCCTTCACCTTCTCCGATCAAGCTCCGACGAGCTTCTCCGGCGACGGTTCATCATCCCTTTGCACCGATCTTCATCATCCCACACTCACCACCGCGATTCACGTGATTTCTGGCAACGTTTCGCATTCCAGCCGTGATTTCTACATTTTTTGACAACCTCCGATGACGTTGCACTTCCCTGGTGGTCGATCTAGCTTCCTCACAGTCGAATCTATCCATTCCAAGCTTCAGCTGCTGCCAAAAACGCCAGAATCCATGTTAGACCGATCGTCACAGTCTAAAAATTAAACCTAAATACCGTAGTAGCGGTAAGCAGGATCGAATCCACAGGGAGCAAGACTAACAACCTAATGTATTTTAAGTAGCGGAAATGAAATTGGCAATGGATTAATGAAACTAAATAGACTAAATGCAAATAATGAAATAGTGCAATTAAAACTAATAAAAACTTTATAATAAAAATGTTGCCGTTACGGTTTTGGTTCGACACGAGACCGACTTCACACAATTCTTCTCTACCCTCACGATCCCCTAAACCTACAAGGCAGTAAATCAATGAATGGTTTCCCGACACTCTAGGTATAATCTATCCTGTCTCACCCGATCCACTCAAGTTCGATTGGTTAAAGACATCATTGAACGTCGATAAACGCTACAAGGCAATACCACTAGTTGGTACGCGATTAACAAATACAATCTGTCAACACTAATATCTAATCAACCAACTTTACAATAAACGCAACATGTAGAAATTAAATTAAATCCAAACACAACTCAATTACAATCGATGCAAGTAATGTAAGCAATATTCATCATTTAATTATTCCAAACCAACGTTTATCATTCAGCAAGTTATATGAAAACATTAAATCATAATGGACAACAATATCATCACAAGTTATGCCCAAATCTATTAAGTATCGAAATCAATCATGAAACAAACAAATATAATCCAAGCACAATACTACCAAATGTCCTATAATCGAGCTCTCCAACTAGTCGAGAGCTGATGAAGAGAGTCGTGGAGTCAATCCCGATCTCGCCTATGCCGTAACAGACAATCGGGAGCTTAGCCGCTCATGGTGGTGATGACGGAGGCCGAAACGTGGAAACGGAGCTGACCATGCGAGAGGAGGTAACCGACAGCGATATGGTGTGAAAAGGGGCGAAAATGACCAACGGACAGCCCGAATACGAACAGCCACGGTTCGCCGAAAAACGTTAATTTTCCGGCGGGTCTCCGAAAAACGTGGCGGAAATGGGATCCGAAGGTACCGATGGAAAGCTCTGGTGATGGGAGTTCAATCAGGTCCCGGGGAGGTGAGAAGTCGCCGGAAAGAGCAATCTGGCCTGGAAGATGAGAGTCGCGGCGGCTAAATCACGGATTCCGCGGTTTTCGCGGCGGCCGAAGCTAGGGAAGTGTAGATCCGGCTGTGGGGAAGTGAGATCTACCCTTGGGGAGCTGGAACGTCACCGGAAAATGGCCAAAACTGGCCGGGAAGACAAGAGTCGCGGTGGAAGACGAAACGCCGCGGTGGTGCTTGGTTCACGGTGGTGATGGAGGGATTGGTGACCGGAGCAAGGGGAGGTGAATCGTCGTCGGAAAAGGAGACCACTCGTCGCCGAGCTTGATCGGAGAAGGTGAAGGGTCGCCGGAAAAATGAAGATGAAAGCCCCCTGGTGCGATCTGCGTTTTTTTCTTATAGCACATATTGCAAAATTTCAGTTTAGTCCCTGCACAATTAAAAGTGACAAAATCAGCCCCTTGAAACATGACATTTTACCCCCTAACAGCATAATGAGACAAAATCACCCTTAATCCATAAACCACAACCTAATTCAACTATATTTTTCCAAATCATTCCAAACATGTTAAATTCATAAGAAAAATATTAGGAAGATTTTCATGAATAAATTCATAAATTCTTTAATTGTCTCAATATACTTCAGTTTAATCACAAATGGGGTATTTTTATCACCAAAATAGAGTCACTTTCATGACTCTAACAATCCACCATCACCGCCATCGCGCCTCTTCACCTTCCAACCGAGATCTCTCCCATTTCTGGCAACCTTTTATCTTCCTAAGATCCGATCTGACCTTCCCATCATCAGAGCTTTCCATTGGTACCTTCGGATCCCATTTCTGCTACCATTTGCCAGAAGACCCGCTGAAAACTAACATATTCTGGCGAGTGCACTGTTCGTATTTTGGGTTGTCCGTTGGTCGTTTTCACCCCTTCTTCACATCATTCGCTTCGGTTACTTCCTCTCTGCCATGACAGCTTCATTTCCACCGCTTCAACCTCCGTCGACCCCACCATGAGCGGTGGAGTTCCTGGATGTCTGTTACGGCATAGGCGAGATCGAGATTGACTCCACTCTCTCCTCATCAACTCTCGACTAGTTGGATGATCCCGTTGTAGGACATTTGGTAGTATTGTGTTTCGAATTATATTTGTTTTCGTTTCATGTTTAATTTCGATACTTTAATATGGTTTGAGCATAATTTGTGATGAATATAGTTGTCCATTGTGATTAAATGTTTTCATAGAACTTACTGAATGATGAGCTTGGTTTGAGAAATTAAATGATGAATATTGTTTTCATTACTTCGTATCGATTGTAACTGAGTTGTTTTCAGATTTAATTTCACCCTTAATCCATAAACCACAACCTAATTCAACTCATATTTTTCCAAAATCATTCCAAACACGTTAAATTCATAAGAAATATTAGGAAGCGATTTTCATGAATAAATTCATAATTCTTTAATTGTCTCGATATACTTCAGTTTAATCACAAATGGGGTATTTTTATCACCAAAATAGAGTCACTTTCATGACTCTAACACACTCCCCAACTTACTTTTTGCTCGTCCTCGAGTAAAGTTAAAGGAACTCTTTCAACATTCCCACAAACCATACACAACCATATTCATCAACAACCAAGACATTCATCAAAAGGTAAAGTGAAGAATTTGAACATAACAAGTAAATAACACAATCCTAAATAAAAACTAAAGTTTCTGTCAAGATTTGCCTATCTCCATTCAAGCTTTCAAACACACATTTCATATTCATATCACAATGTTAAATGTCATGCAAAACTCCCCAACTTATTACACGCAACATAATGCTCATTTTCCACACAAGATTTTGACATATATTTCTTTTTCATTCATCACCTTTTTTTTTTTTTTTTTTTTTCTTGTTCTTAACTTCTTAAGCTTTCTAGAAGGTCCGTGTAACGGGCTTTAGGTCAATGACCCAAACCAGATGGCTATAGGGCACTAAGTGTAGAATACTCCTCGAACTTACTCACCCGAACCAACTAGGCTACAAGTCAAGACTTTATTTCTTTATTTCTTATAAAGCTCATATTTAATAATGACTTATTAAGCTTTCTAGAGGACCCATGTAACGAGCTTTAGGCCAACCGCTCCCAGCTAGCTAGCTTTAGGGGATTAGGTGTAGAACACCCCTCGGGCGTACTCACTCGAGTCAACTAGGCTACAAATCAAAACCAAATCATCAAGCAACATTTAAGCACTTTTAAACACCCGCAAGATAATAAATGAAAATTTGCTCCATGGGCATGTAAAGTATGTGGGAGACTTGCATAAACACTAAACACATGACATTTACCACAAACCAGTGTCTAACCACAATATGGACAAACCTAGCACAAAACAAACCAATAGTTCAATGTTTAAAACCATGTTGCAACAAACAATTTTCAAAAACCCACAAAACCTTTCACATCACCTCAATTGCTTCTAAAATGGTGATTATGCATGAATTCATGAAAAATTTTAAATAACTCACTTTAGTTCACTTTAACCACTTTTGGACTTACAGAGTATACGATTCAACATATTTTCAACAAAACACAACATCATCATGCCACAAAATATGATGCACAATCCATTCAACACACAATCTCCATAAAGCATTATCAACAATACTTCACAAAAATATCACAATCTCCACGAAAGCATCATCAACAACACTTCCAAAAATATGATCAACAACATACTCACAAAAATAAAAATCAATCACCACTCCCCAACTTAAATGTCATTGTCCTCAATGACCCACAACTACAAACATCCTCCCCAACTTAGCATCAAATGATCTCAAATGACAATATGATCAATAACATAAAAATTGTCCAACATATTTGGAAACAAGAAATCTAACAAATACGCATATAGGGTGAGAGATACAACCTGAGAACAATGGTGGGCTGTCATCAGCAGAGTTTGTGGACAGGCATAAGCGTAGCCTTGGACTAGTTAATGAGTTCCCAAACATGACAATCCTGCGAAGACAAAAACAACAAAACATAAAAGCAATAAAAACATATTTACAAAGATGGGTTGCCTCCCACAAGCGCTAAGTTTAAGTCTTCAGCCAGACTCAGTGCACTGACATGGCTAATGTGGTTCTAATAAAGAACACTCCTCAATCACCTCTCCATCATTAATGCCATCGACATAAGGTTTAAGTCTTTGGCCATTCACCTTAAAAACTTGTCCCGTTTTTGGGTTTCGGATTTCAACAGCTCCGTGAGGGAAACATTAAGAACATAAAAGGGCCATCCCATCGTGACCGAAGCTTCCCCGGAAAAGGCGAAGCTTAGAGTTAAGAGCCACACTTTTTGATTAGGAGAGAATGACTTCCTAACAATGTGTTTATCGTGAAAAGCTTTAGTTTTCTCTTTAGAGATGCGAGAGTTCTCATAAGCTTCGTGTCTTAGCTCTCTAACTCCGAAAGTTAGTTTCCTATGGTCCCCGGCCGTGTGTCATATCAAAATTGAATTTCCTTGTGGCCCAATATGCTCTATGTTCAAGTTCTACAGGTAAATGGCATGCTTTCCCAAAAACTAACCGATAAGGGGACATGCCAATAGGGGTACGATATGCGGTTCGATAGGCCCAAAGTGCATCATTCAGACGCATTGACCAATCCTTACGATCGGGCCGTACCATTTTCTCTAAGATAGTCTTAATTTCCCTATTAGCACGTTCCACTTGTCCACTAGTTTGAGGGTGATAGGTGTGGCACTCGAGGGTGATTGAGTACTTTTTCAATAAGGAGCCAAAGTGCCTATTGGTGAAATGTGAGCCACCATCACTGATGATGGCGCGCGGATGACTGAAATGGCTAAAGATGTGCTATTGAACAAGTTAACGACCACCTTATGATCATTGGTCCTAGTGGCAATGGCTTCTACCCATTTAGACACTAACAACTGCAAGCAAGATATATTCAAAGCCAAAAGATGAGGGAAATGACCCATGAAATCAACCCCCACACATCAAACACTTCCACAATCAAAATAGGATTCAGGGGCATCATATCTCGTCTACCAATATTCCCTACTTTTTGACATGAAGTACAAGCACGACAATAAAAGAATGCATCACGAAAAGGAGGGCCAATAGAAACCAGACTGGAGGACTTTTAAAGCGGTCCTCTTGCCACTATAATGACCACCACAAGCATAAATGACAAAATGCAAGTACACTACTAAACTCATGGTCAGGAACACATCTCCTAACTATCTGGTCTGCACACACCCTGAAAAGGCCCGGGTCTTCCCAAAAATAATGCTTGATGGTTGCAAAGAAATGATCTTTCTGAGTTTTGGTCCACCCTAATGGTAATTGTCCTACGCCAAGTAATTGACTATATGGGCATACCAAGGTGCTTTGGATTGGGATATCGCAAACAATTGCTCATCCAGGAAAGATTCTTCAAACATTGGCTAGGGACAAACTCTGTAAAGAGTCTAGACAAGTGGTCGGCGACCACATTATCACTACCCTTTTTATCTTTGATTTCTAGATCAACTCTTGCAACAACAAAATCCTCAATTAGTCTAGGCTTAGTTCTTTTCTTGGCTAACAAATACCTGACTGCAACGTGGTCTGTAAAAACAACTATCCTAGACCCAGAAGAAAGACCGGAACTTATCAAGGGAAAACACTACCGCAAGCAACTCTTTCTCCGTGGTGGTGAATTACATTGAGCATCGGAGAGGTCTTGCTTGCATAGTAGATCACAACGGCTTTTTATTCCCCCGTTGGCCAAGGACTGCACCAATGGCATAGTCCGACGCGTCACATCACTTCAAAGGTAGGTTCCAGTCAGGAGGTTGCATAATGGGTGCTGTGGTCAATGCTTCCTTCAAAATGGTAAAGGCAATCATACAAGTCATCAAAAACAAATGGCACATCTTTAGCAAGCAAATCACACAAAGGCTTGGAGATCTTGCTAAATTCTGGATGAAACGCCTATAAATCCTGCATGGCCTAAGAAAGATCTAATTTGTTTGACCGACGAAGGCAGGGGTAGTTGAGAAATCAACTCTACCTTTGCCTTATCCACTGATATCCCCTCCTTAGAACTACATGACCTAAGACAATTCCCTCTTGACCCATGAAATGGCCTTTTCCAACTAAGACAAGATTTGTCTCTTTGCAACGTTTTAACCCCAACTCAAGTTTTTCGAGACATCATCAAAAGATGTACCAACACAGAAAAATCATCCATGAAGACTTCAAGGAATTGACCCCACCATGTCAGAAAATTCGATAACATGCACCTTTGAAACGTTGCCGGTGCATTGCACAACCCGAGGGCATGCGACGAAAGGCAAACGTGCCAAAAGGACATGTAAACGTGGTCTTTTCCTGGTCTTCGGGGCAACTGGTACTTGGTTATATCCGAATAGCCATCCAGAAAACAATAGAAAGCTTCCCTGCGAGTTTTTCTAGGATTTGGTCAATAAATGGAGCGGGAAATGATCTTTCCTAGTGGCTAGTTGAGTTTCCTATAGTCAATGCAAACCTCCATCCTGTGGGAGTACGGGTAGGAATTCGCTCACCTTTTTCATTTTCAACAACAGTGAGGCCACCTTCTTAGATACAACATGGGTTTGGACTCACCCATTGGCTGTCGGATATAGGGTAAATGATACCCGCATCAAGCCATTTGATCACCTCTTTCTTCACTACCTCCTTCATGTTCGGGTTTAACCTTCTTTGAGCTTCATGCACCGGTTTGCATTCTCCTCACAAAATAGCGATGCATGCACAAAGAAGGGCTAATCCCTCGCAAATCGGCTACCGACCAACCGATTGCTTCCTTATGTGCTATCAAGACCGCCACTAATCTGTCCTCTTGCTCACTATCTAAGTTGGCGGCAATGATACGGGTAGGTCTTGTTGGTCCTAGGAAACATACTTCGAGTATCAGCAAGGCTTTCAACTCTAAGACTGGTGGAGACTCAATGGACCTCGGTTGTGTCGTCTTAGACAAAGGTGGTAAGGTTTCATACTTGATGTTCCAAGTCACGCTCTAAAGTGGGCGACCTAGCATATACGCACTAACCTCCTGAATCTCAGACACGACACTCAAGCTAGATATCTCCTCAACAATGGATTCATAAGAGTGTAAATTGCATCATCACATAACATCTGTGGGGCATGAGCCTCCACTAGACTGTCAATAGCATCAACCATGAAACACTCGTTATCGTCCTCACGCATTGGTCCTAACCCAGCATTAAACACATTAAGTCTCAATTTCCTATTCCCAAAAGACACTTCCATCTCTCCAGATCTACAGTTAATGCAAGCATTTGCCGTTGCTAGAAAAGGTCTCCCTAAAATAATCGTGGCATACTTCCACTGCTCGTATACTCCATGTCTAAGACAAGAAAATCCACCGGAAAATATAGTTCCTCAACCTTAACTAACACGTCCTCAATTAAGCCCCTAGGCATTTTGACCGATCGGTCAGCTAACTGTAGTATGACTTCAGTCGACTTGAGCTCACCTAAGTTAAACTGTTCATACACGGAAGTAGGTAATAAGTTCACGCCCGCCCCTAAGTCTAAGAGTGCTCTATCATCGTGACATTCCCTATCACACAAAAATAATAGGAGCTCCAGAATCCTTTAACTTCGGGGAATGCGGTTTGGAGACACCGCACTTACATTTTCCGGTAAATGTACAGTCTTAGGTGTGTGAGATTTCATTTTCCTCTTTTGCGTGCACAAGTCTTTAGGAATTTGGCATAAGCAGGTACTTGCTTAATGGCATCTAAGAGTGGAATGTTAATCTGCACCTGCTTAAACAACTCAATCATTTCATCCATCCTAGCGCTTTCCTAGTAGTGGGAACATTTGGGGGCTCTAAGCACTGAGGAAAGGTGCTCTCGTTATGTACGGCAGGGATGGTTCATTCTCCCCAACTTTTTCCTTACCCGGTCTCTGAACACTTAACTCAACAAGAGGCTCACTCTCACTCTCTTTGGCTTGGTCTCTACCTAGACTTTCCTCTTCTCTACCCTGGACTTTTACTTCCCTCTCAGGCCTAATTAGCTCTCGCGCTCCGAAGAGTCATCACGGCCTTAGCTTGTTCGAAAAACCCTCTCTGCTGAGAAGAACCACTAGGGTTACCTATGACTTGACTAGGCAATTGGCCTTGTTCCCTCCTATTGACTGCTTCGCTATTTGACCAATCTGGGTCTCTACTTACTAATGGATTGGGAAGGGGAATGTGAAGTTGGGTATTCTGCTCTAAATCCTGAACCTAGCATTCATGTCGGCTTTTTGTTCCTGCATGGTTTGAAGCATTTGAGCCATCATTGATTCTAGTGCTGAACGGGAGGTGAGAACCTAGGTTGGATGGTGGTTGGATTGAAGGTTGCTCCCTATAATTGCCTTGCTGATTGGAAGGATTGTTCCTGTATGGCATGTTATTAGGACATTCTGAGGTGGTTGTGGCTTCCATGAAAAATTAGGGTGGTTACGCCACCCAGGTATATGTGTTCGAGTACGGATCGCTCCGTCTCTGGAAGCCTGTGTGCAACTTGCACTTGCTCCTCAAAAGGGTCAGGGACAGGTTCCTCAACCGGATGGTCAAGAGTGGAGTGCATGGCAAAAACATCCTGATTCGCCTTCTGAATGATTGTGTAGAGGGTTGCCCTTGTATAGATAGAAACTGGTCAAATCGGTGGGCCAACACCTCTAACTAGAACTAATGTCATCTAACCGTGACACCTCATATCCGCCACCCTTCTTGGATGGCTGCTCTGAGATAGGCATTCTAGAGCAGAAATGTGGTGCATTGAATTTTCACTTAAGTCTCGAAGAGTTTCCATAACTCATTCTCGTCCTTGTGCATAAATGTTCCTCCACAAGAGCGTCTACCATATTCCATGCCTCTCGGTTAGTCCGTCATAGAAACTACGAACTAATTGCCACCTAGGGACTGCATGATGGGGACACTTCCTAAGCATTTCCTTCAAACGTTCCCACTCTCATAAAATTCCTCGCCATCAAGTTGAGCGAAACTAGTATGGCTCTCGTATGCTGTTGGTTTTACCAATGGGATATACTTTTTTAGAATCCTTGTTGCATTTGGGTCCAAGAGGTAATGGACCCTGCTGCCAAGAATTGAGCCACTGTTTGCTCGATCCTTAAGTGAAAATGGGAACAAAATTAAGCGCACGACATCTTCATTCACATGTGAGAAGTCTAACTGTGGAGCAAACCTCTAAAAATTCATCTAATGTTTGTATGGCTCCTCCTTTAAATTCCATAATAATTTGGCAACAATTGGATGACACTATTTTTTGATCTCATAGTGCTGTGTCTGGACATTGGGGATATGGATACATGAGGCTGAAGTGTAGGTGTGGGTGCGAAATGTTGGCTAAGGGCACATATGCGTTTCATCCTGGTCACCATCCTACGTGCTTGTTTTTCTATTCTTCTACAAGTGCGTTCAATTTCAAGATTCAAAGTAACAACTCTTCGTTACAAGACCTTCTAGTTGTGCATTCACCAACCAAACACACAAAAGGCTCAACAAGCAACGCAGCAACATGTCAAGAAAATTAACTAGATGCAAAATGGCGTGCTGTCGTAGGCACCCAGAATTAAAACCTTCCGAACCTAACTACTGAACTGTAAATAGGTAAGCAAGGGTCGATCCCACGAAGAGTGTCTACCGAATTTGATGTTATGTAACAAAGCTGGGGGGTTTTGGTGAAAACAGAAAACGTTCTTAGCAAAAAAAAAAAAAAAAAAAACAAAACATTTCAATTCGAAATCAATTAATAAAACGAAACTTAGTCTCCGTCACATCCACCATCGGAATCTCACAACTGATCATTGATGCAAAAATAATCAATTCTTACATTGAATATCACCGTTGGAACTATTTTCCTATCTCTCCTTAATTTAATTAATTAGGAAACAACGCTCTTAATTAATCTTACCACTAACAAACCCTAGACAAGCGCTCAAGTAATCTAGTGGCAGCCTAAGAATTAGAGAGATCGATGAGCTAACACACAAACACAAGCGGTTGTATTTAATTTAGTTGATGTTCTTCATAAGGTTATTAATTCCTGACGCAGCAAATTACTAACCCTAATTGCTTCCACAAGTTGAGGGATCAAAACATTACGGATTTGATATCAACTTAGCGGTAGATTTCAACAATAATACACTAGTAGGCCTCCTAGTAATTAAATGCATCAATCATGAAAATATGCACAGATAACATTCAATACCTAACACACAAAATTGACACTAAAGTCCATAGATTAGATCCTCACAGTTGGTTGATTCCGAGGTCTCCGTTTCCGATGACCAAGTTACAAAAGTTTAGCCGCTCATGGCCATCAACCAAAAACTCAAGTGAAAGAAAATTTCAGAGAAGAGAAGAGAGAGAGGCGTGGTCCCCCAAAACCTCCTCTGTCTCCCTTTTAAAATCTAATTTAAGAATTCAAATCCCATCAATCTCCTAAAAGAAATATTCTCCTATCCTAAAATAACATTATCCTAATTTAATTCTAATTGGAAATAAAATAAAATAGAGTCTTAATAAAATAGGAAGGTGGTGTTTCCAGCTGTAATTTTCGTGCAGCATGTATTTCTTCAAAACGTGCAATAAAAGACTGACTTGCATACACAATCAGAACGCTCCAGGACGTCGGTAATGCAGGTGCGTCACCTTCAAGCTCAATTACAACCTTGATTAAGTCAGTATCTCTAAAAACTCAAAACATGAAAGTTGTAGATCTCTTTCTTACCGTTCCACAGCACTTTGAATCATCTCAATCGGAGCTCGGATGAGAGAATTATCCCAGAATACGAAGCAGTGGCGAAACTGTCCGAATTCCCCTAATTATTCCGTTTTTCAATTAACACCTCCATTTGCTTCCTAAACCAAATAAAGTAATATGAGTACAATTAGGAACAAATACATATAAAAGACTAAACATTAAGGGGTTAAATATGACTTTTTGCATTCCCATCAAATCCCCCCACTAGCTTTTGCACGTCCTCGGGCAAACTAATTCAAACAAACCCTACACCAGTCATATCAGAACACCATCACTCCAGTCATCTCAAGAACATCAGCATATGCATAAGCAACAATATTTAATCCATGCATATTCATACCTAACTTAGGAAGCAGCAAAATAAAATAAAACAGAGTTAATGACATTCATCTCTCTTAATCATTTTCACAATTACTCTCAATTAGTCAATGCAAACAAGGAAACAATCACAACCAATTCGTGTACAACTCACCTCTCAATTTTTCTTTTACTGTTTCTCTTTACTACTACAAACTGGTAGCAAACTAAGGATACAATTTTTTTCTCTTTTTTTTTTTTTTTTTTTTGTTTTGAAAAAGAATGAGTGCATTTTATGCTCCATCTCATCAGGGTTGTGTTTATGAGTGAGTGCGTTTTACGCTCCATCTCGACTCACCACATACCTTTCTTTTCTTTTTCCTATTGCTTAAACCCAATTTAGACTAGCTTAAGAGAAACAATTTTTTTTTTTTCTTTAAGGTTTTGTATACACTCCTCAATCATGCTCGTCACCAAGTCTACACAACTTCTCAAGACATATATTTCAAACTACAAAGATTCAAATATGATTAACTCTATTTTATGAAAGATTGCTAACATCCTAAGTCAAGGAATATGCTCAATAACAAGTCAAGTTACTATTTTATGCATCACTAGACGTTCAAAGACATGACTTAAACATGAACTTTCCTAAAAACAAATGCGATTTCGTTAAGGTGTACGTGGCGTTGTTATACCCGAGGTTGCCAAGTCCTGCTAGGCATTTTTTAAGGCGGTTCTGGTTTCCAGCCGATATACCCTTAAACTAGGCAGATTTTTTTTTTTTTTTTTTTTTTTTAATACACTAAAAACAGAACCTAAACAAAACCTAATCCCCTCCCCCCACACTTAAAACTGACATTGTCCCCAATGGAAGATGAAATGCAAGAAAAGGGCAAAAATAACAAAATTAAAATGCAAGAAAAGAAAACAAACTCCCCTTGGGTTGCCTCCCAGCAGCGCCTTTGTTTATTGTCGTTGGCTCGACTCAAAGCTTTTGTTCTTGCGATGCACTAAGTAACATTCTACCATCTCCCAGGAACACGTTCTTGAGGTAATAGGGAGAGGCTTCAAATCTGGAACGGGGGCCTGCAAAACAAAAGGTAAAGGCCTCTCGTTAGAAATTGGTAATGCAATACAAGGAAAGTTACCTGACTGCTGCTGTAACTTTGGAGAATCATTCCATGCTGCAACCGTTTCCTGCAAATCAGTACTAAAAGCTAACTCCTCATTCTCTTCCTCAAGATGCTTACTAATGGCAACTCCCAATCCAACTTTTCCATTGAGTTCAAAAACTTCCTGTGCTAAAGAATCAACCATATCAATAGAATAAACATGATCATCATCATCATCAGGATATTTCATGGCATCATAAATTAAATTTGACAAGTTCACCATCACACCCATGGTAAGTATGCCACTATGAACATCTATCTTAGTCTTGGAGTTTTTAGAAAGGTCTTCCTAACAATAGGAGCAGTTTGATCACCATTTTCCATATCAAGTACATAAAAATCAGTAGGGAAAATTAAGCCATTAACTTGTACCAAACATCCTCAACTACACCCTTAGGATAGGCATTAGATCCATCACTAATTGAATTACAACACCAGTTTTATTCAAGGTCCAAGTTCAAGAAGCATATATGGAATATGGCATGACATTTATAGAAGCTCCTAAATCTATCATGGCCTTCTCAAACCTAGTGTTACCTATCGTACAGGGATAGTAAACATACCTGGATCCTGCACTTCGCTGGAATTTTTCTCTGAATCACTGCAAACATTCTCTCCCACTCCTACCTTTCACACCCCTTAAGTTTCTGTTTCCTCTTAAGTGTGCACAATTCTTTCAAAATTTAGCATAACGAGGTACTGTTTAATAGCATCAAAAAGTGGAATATTTACCTCGCATCTACGAAAAGTCTCATATATCTCTGTTTTGCTCATCTCTTCTAGATTCTGCTAAAGCTTCAGGAAAAGGTGGTACCGGTTTATATTCGGACAGAGGCGGAAACTTACGCTTAGGAACACTATCGTCATTGGGAGTTGCTGGTCTACAACTACATCTTTCTCCTTTTCTTCCTTCAACTTGCAGGGGCTGCCTTCATTGGAATCTCAACCTCTTTACCACTTCTCAAGAGGATCGCACTTACATTTTCTTTTGGATTTACCACCGTTTGAGAAGGTAATTTCCCTGAACTTTGTGCCTCCAGCCTATTATCGCGGTTGCCATTTACTCATTTGATTCTCCAAACTTTGAACACTGGCTCTCGTCTCCTGTTGAAATTGCAAAGTATTAGTTGCAAGAGACTTAACAAATCTTCTAAAGACATACCAGAATTAGAAGTTTGGCTCGGTTGTTGTCTAGGGGGGTATGGCTGCTTGTACAGCTGTAATTTAGGCTGTTTTGAGGGTAAGGTTGATTCATTTGTTGATTCCCATAGCCAAGATTAGGGTGATCCCTCCATCCGGGTTAATGTGCTCGAATAAGGATCATATTTCCTTTGCGGTTGTCCAGGGAAACCACCTGCTGCATTCACTTGCTCAACAGGCTCCTCTTGAAGAGTTGGGCACATGTCAGTTGGATGCCCTACTACCGAACAAATCCCGCAACCTTCACTGTTTGCATGTTCCTACAGCCATTTGACGAACAAGAGAAGTTAGACTAGAGATTTGTTGTTCTAGGGAAAAATATTTACCTCATTATCACGCCTAGATGGAAGGTCAAGCCTACTGCCAACTGTTGAGAATTGGCCGCCATATTTGCAATCAAGTTCCTCGCGGCCTCAGGGGTCTTATCCACCAAAGCTCCTCCACTTGCAGCATCAATCATGCTCCTATCAGTGTATGTGAGGCCCTCGTAGAAGTACTG
The DNA here is from genome assembly GCF_008641045.1 of Pistacia vera. Lineage (NCBI taxonomy): Eukaryota > Viridiplantae > Streptophyta > Magnoliopsida > Sapindales > Anacardiaceae > Pistacia > Pistacia vera. Next base: position 399,658 of record NW_022195028.1, on the reverse strand, counting down.
GATTAGTAACTGCTCACTATCTGATGATGGGGGCAGCTTGCACACATTCTTAAAACGCTCCCAGTATTCATGTAAGGACTCTCTGTTGTGCTGCCTTATACCACAAATTTCTTTCCGAATGTTTGCTGCCCTCGAAGCTGGAAGTATTTCTCCAAAAATAATCTCTCATCTCGTTCCATGTGGTTATAGTTCCGGAGGGTAATAATAGAGCCAATCCTTAGCCGCATCCTTCAAAGAAAACGGGAAGGCTCTAATTTGATTTGCTCCTCGGTCACCCCCGTAGTTTCATACTCGTGCAAACCACATGAAGCTCCTTTAGATGCTTGTGGAGGGTCTTCACCTACAAGACCATGAAAATGGGCAAGAGGTGTATTAGTCCAGATTTCAATTCAAAAGTATTGCAGCATCTAAAACAGGAAAGTTATGCATAAAGGTGCTTGATTCAAATCAGGGCAGCAAGCTCTTTCAAAGTTCGATTTCCAGCCATGACGTCCTCCTCTTCTATATCAGAGTTGCTAGCAAATTGGGAATCAAAAGCCAAATTGCTTTCCTCAGAATTTCTCCGAACTTCCTTCCTTAACCTCAAAAGTGCTTTCATTTCTGGATCGAACGTTAAATCACCAAGGTTAGAGGACTTGGTCAACACAAAAAACCTAATAAAAGATTAGAATGAATGACAAAATTGAAAACTAACTAGAAAATTTAAAAAAAAATTAAATTAAATTGGCCAGAAACACTAAAATGGCAAAAACTATATCAAAACATTCGAATTTGGCCTCAAGAGGGTGGGGCTAGAAAATTTCTAGTTTTTCTCAGAACGTCGTTTTCTTCGAAATGGGTACTCGCACCACTCCTAACTCAACCAAACTTTTCCTTATGAAAGTACTACTGTTCATCCGGAACAGTACTACTGTTCACAGTTTTTTTTTTTCTTTTTTTCTGCAAAATAAAAAAAAATATAACAAAAACGCAATAAAAAAATCACAAAAACAAAATAATCAACTAGAATCACTCCCCCGGCAACGGCGCCAAAATCTGGCGTGCTGTCGTAGGCACCCAGAATTAAAACCTTCCGAACCTAACTACTGAACTGTAAATAGGGTAAGCAAGGGTCGATCCCACGAAGAGTGTCTAGCCGAATTTGATGTTATGTGAACAAAGCTGGGGGGTTTTGTGTAAAACAGAAAACGTTCTTAGCAAAAACAAAAAAAAAAAAAAACAAAAACATCAATTCGAAATCAATTAATATAACGAAACTTGGTCTCCGTCAACATCCACCATCGGAATCTCACAACTGATCATTGATGCAAAAATAATCAATTCTACATTGAATATTCACCGTTGGAACTATTTTCCTATCTCTCCTTAATTTTAAAAATGGAAACAAGCCTCTTAATTAATCTTACCACTAAACAACCCTAGACAAGCGCTCAAGATTTAATCTAGTGCAGCCTTAAGAATTAGAGAGATCGATGAAGCTAAACAACACAAACACAAGCGTTGTATTTAATTTAGTTGAATGTTCTCATAAGGTTATTAATTCCTGACGCAGCAAATTACTAACCCTAATTGCTTCACAAGTTGGAGGGATCAAACAATTACGGATTTGATATCAAACTTAGCGGTAGATTTCAACAAATAATACACTATAGGCCTCCTGTAATTAAATGCATCAATCATGAAATATGCACAGAAATAATTCAATACTCAAACACAAAAATTGAACACTAAAGTACATAGATTAGATCTCACAGTTGGTTGATTCCGAGGTCTCCGTTTCCGATGACCAGTTACAAAAGTTTTAGCCGCTCTGGCCATCACCCAAACTCAAGTGAAAGAAAATTTCAGAGAGAGAAGAGAGAGAGGCGTGGTCCCCAAAACCTCCTCTGATCTCCCTTTTAAATCTAATTTAAGAATTCAAATCCCACTCAATCTCCTAAAAGAAATATTCTCCTATCCTAAAATAACATTAATCCTAATTTAATTCTAATTGGAAATAAAATAAAATAGAGTCCTAATAAATAGGAGTGGGTGTTCCAGCTGTAATTTTTTCGTGCAGCATGTATGTCTTCAAAACGTGAATAAAAGACTGACTTGCATAACAAGTCAGAACGCTCCAGGACGTCGGTAATGCAGGTGCGTCAACTCAGCTCAATTACACCTGATTAAGTCATTATCTCTAAAAACTCAAAACATTAAAGTTGTAGATCTCTTTCTTAGCGTTCCACAGCACTTTGAATCATCTCAATCGGACTCGGATGAGAGAATTTGCCCAGATACGAAGCAGTGGCGAAACTGTCCGAATTCCCCTATTAATTCCGTTTTCAATTAACACCTCCATTTGCTTCCTAAACCAAAATAAAGTAATAATGAGTATAATTAGGAAACAAATACATATAAAAGACTAAACATTAAGGGGGTTAAATATGACATTTTGCATTCCCATCACAAAACCTAAGAACAAATTTTACTAAGCACGAAACAAAACTAAAATAAATCTAATCTACGAAACTATCCTCAATGAAATTTCCCACAACAAAATGTTTAATCAAAACTAAATTTATCAATGCAACCAAAAGAATTTAATACTAAGGACAAAATTAATCTTAGGAACAAAAGAAAATCAAAGGTTAAGAGAATTTCACAATCGGGACGTGCAGGATCTTCAATGGTCATGACACGCTGAAGCGTTTTCCCAATTGCAATTTTCCTGCAACAAAAACAAACCAAATGAACTATTCCAATGAAATAAAATAAACAAAGTAAAAATGAAATTACGCAAACAACCTAAAAAGAAAATAATTAACTAAAATGCAAACAGACAAACTAAACGGGACACAAATATTAAACAATTCACCCAAACAAATAATCACAAGAAAGAAAATACACACAACAAACAACAAAACAACAAAACTAAAATAAACCAGAATAAAACTATAACTACCCAAACACACAAAGTCAAAAGCACGTTGCTCCCCGGCAACGGCGTCAAAATTTTGTTAGACCGATCGTCACAGTCTAAAAATTACCTAAATACCGTAATCGGTAAGCAGGATCGAATCCACGGAGCAAGACTAACACCTAATGTATTTTAAGTAGCGGAATGAAATTGGCAATGGATAATGAACTAAATAGACTAAATGCAAATAATGAAATAGTGCAATTAAAACTAATAAAAAACTTTATAATAAAAATGTTGCCGTTACGTTTTTGTTCGACACGAGACCGACTCACACAATTCTTCTCTACCCTCTACGATCCCCTAAACCTACAAGGCAAGGTAAATCAATGATGGTTTCCCGACACTCTAGGTATAATCTATCCTGTCTCACCGATCACTCAATTTCGATTGGTTAAAGACTATCATTGAACGGATAAACGCTACAAGGCAATACCACTAGTTGGTACGCGATTAACAAATACAATCTGTCAACACGTAATATCTAATCAACCAACTTTACAATAAACGCAACAATAGTAGAAATTAAATTAAATCCAAACACAACTCAATTACATCGATGCGAAGTAATGTAAGCAATATTCATCATTTAATTATTCCAACCACGTTTATCATTCAGCAAGTTCTATGAAAACATTAAATCACAATGGCAACAATATTCATCACAAGTTATGCCCAATCATATTAAAGTATCGAAATCATCATGAAACGAAAACAAATATAATCCGAAGCACAATACTACCAAATGTCCTATAATCGGGCTCATCCAACTAGTCGAGAGCTGATGAAGAGAGTCGTGGAGTCAATCCCGATCTCGCCTATGCCGTAACAGACAACCGGAGCTTAGCCGCTCATGGTGGTGATGACGGAGGCCGAAACGGTGGAAACGGAGCTGACCATGGCGGAGAGGAGGTAACCGCAGCGATATGGTTGCGAAAAAGGGGCGAAAACGACCAACGGACAGCCCGAAATACGAACAGCCACGGTTCGCCGAAAACTTATTTTCCACGGGTCTCCGGAAAACGGTGGCGGAAATGGGATCCGAAGGTACCGATGGAAAGCTCTGGTGATGGAGTTCAGATCAGTCCGGGGAGGTGAGAAGTCGCCGGAAATGAGCAGGATCTGGCCTGGAAGATGAAGAGTCGCGGCGGCTAAATCACGGATTCCGGCGGTTTTCGCGGCGGCTGAAGCTAGGGAAGTGTAATCCAGCTGTGGAAGTGAGATCTACCCTTGGGAGCTGGAACGTCACCGAAAAATGGCCAAAACTGGCCGGGAAGACGAAGAGTCGCGGTGGAAGACGAAACGCCGCAGTGGCTTGGTTCACGGTGGTGATGGAGGGATGATGGTGACCGGAGCAAGGGGAGGTGAATCGTCGTCGAAAAGGAACCACTCGTCGCCGGAGCTTGATCGGAGAAGGTGAAGGGTCGCCGGAAAAATGAAGATGAACAGCCCCCTGGTGCGATCTGCGTTTTTTTCTTTTATAGCACATATTGCAAAATTTCATTTTAGTCCCTGCACAATTAAAAGTGACAAAATCAGCCCCTTAAAACATGACATTTTACCCCCTAAACAGCATAAATGAGACAAAATCACCCTTAATCCATAAACCACCTAATATCAACTCATATATTTTCCAAAATCATTCCAAACCATGTTAAATTCATAAGAAAAATATTAGGAAGCGATTTTCATGAATAAATTCATAAATTCTTTAATTGTCTCAATATATTCAGTTTAATCACAAATGGGGTATTTTATCACCAAAATAGAGTCACTTTCATGACTCTAACAATCCACCATCACCGCCATCGCGCCTCTTCACCTTCCAACCGAGATCTCTCCCATTTCTGCAACCTTTTATCTTCCTAAGATCCGATCTGACCTTCCCATCATCAGAGCTTTCCATTGGTACCTTCGGATCCCATTTCTGCTACCATTTGCCAGAAACCCGCTGGAAAACTAACATTTCTGGCGAGTGCGACTGTTCATATTTTGGGTTGTCCGTTGGGTTTTCACCCCTTCTTCACATCATATCGCTTTCGGTTACTTCCTCTCTGCCATGATCAGCTTCATTTCCACCGCTTCAACCTCCGTCGACACCACCATGACGGTGGAGTTCCTGGTGTCTGTTACGGCATAGGCGAGATCGAGATTGACTCCACTGCTCCCTCATCAACTCTCGACTAGTTGGATGAGCCCGATTGTAGGACATTTGGTAGTATTGTGTTTCGAATTATATTTGTTTTCGTTTCATGTTTAATTTCGATACTTTAATATGGTTTGAGCATAATTTGTGATGAATATAGTTGTCCATTGTGATTAAATGTTTTCATAGAACTTACTGAATGATAGACGTTGGTTTGAGATAATTAAATGATGAATATTGTTTTTCATTACTTCGTATCGATTGTAACTGAGTTGTGTTCAGATTTAATTTCATTTCTACTGTTGTTGCGTTTATTGTGAAGTTGGTTGATTGGAAGATACGTGTTGACAAATTGTATTTGTTAATCATGTACCAACTAGTGGTATTGTCTTCTAGCGTTTATCAGCATTCAATGATAGTCTTTAACCAATCGAACTTGAGTAATCGAGTGAGACATGATAGATTATACCTAGAGTGCTGGAAAGTCATTTCATTGATTTACCTTGCCTTGTAGGTTTAGGGGATCGTAGAGGGTGGAGGAGAATTGTGTGAGTTGGTCTCGTGTCGAACCAAAACCGTAGCGGCAACGTTTTTATTATAAAGTCTTCATTAGTTTAATTTCACGCTTTTATTATTTGCATTTAGTTTGTTTAGTTTAATTAATCAAATTGTCAATTTCATTTTCGCTACTCAAATATGCATTAGGTCATTAGTCTTGCTCTCTATGGATTCGACCCTGTTTACCGCTAACTACGGTATTTAGGTTTAATTTTGTGGCCGTGACGACCGGTTCGACACCATTTCTTTTAAAGTTCGGTTTTTCCTCTCAGCAACTCCATTAGACTGTGGAGAATAAGGAGGTGTGGTCTCATGTATAATACCATGATCTCTACAAAAGGAATCAAAGTCATTTGACTTATATTCGCCTCCTTTATCCATTCTTAGCCTTTTAATTTTCTTATTGAGTTGATTTTCAACTTCATTTTTATAAGTTAAGAACATTTTAATTGCATCATCTTTACTTCTCAATAAGTATACTCTAGTATATCTAAAGTGATCATCAATAAAAGTTGTATAAAAATTTTTTCCTCCTCTGGTCATGGTTAATTTGTTTCAAATCTCCAAGATTACTGTGAATTAAATCGAGAAGCTCATTTTCTCATTCTAGAATTGGTTTACAAGTCTTTTTAGTGGATTTAGATTCCACACACACATTACATTTATCAATATTTGAAATATTGACATTTGATAATAAACCAAGTTCTTTCATCTTTTTCAGATAACCATAATTCACATGACCGAATCTACCATGCCATAAATCTATTGAATCAATAACACAAGTAGAAGAAGATGCATTTTCATTCATAATAATATTAAGCACATTGAGTTTAAATAACTCTCCAAAACAATACCCCTTCCCAACAAAAGCCCTATTCTTGGACATTACAATTTTGTCACCCTCAAAGGAGACTTTCACTCCAACCTTTCCCAATACATAAATAGATACAAGATTATATCGAATGTTTGGAACATGTAAAACATTATTCAGTGAGAGGGTTTTCTGAGAAGTAAGTTTGAGAAGAATTTTCCCTTTCCCAAAATAGGAGTACAACAGGAATCACCAAGGTAAACACATTCTTCTTCATCCCTCACTGGTATGTATTTATAGAAAGAATTTCTATCTCCACAAATATGCTTTGTGGCCCTAGAATCAATTATCCATTCTTTCTTTTCAGCAACCATGTTCACTTGTGAGACAACCACAGCAACAATAACATCATCTCCTTCAGCTAGATTGGCTTTAAGAGGATTTTTGTTGTCTCCAACTTTATAGTATCTGCATTGGCTAGCAAAATGTCCAGTTTTCCAACACACAAAACAGTGTCCTTTCTTTTTGAAAGTATTGGGGTTCTTGTTGTTAAACAATTTCTTGTTATTATTCTTAAAACTCTACGGTTTCTTGTTCTTAGGTTGAGGAGGAGCCACTTGGTTTTCAACAACATTAGCCTTGGATGTCAATTCCTTGGCCGTATCGACTTTATCTCTAAGTCTATTCGTCTCTTCAATCCTAATATGTACTATCATATCTTCTAAGCTCACTTGCTTCAACTTATGTTTCATACTATTCTTATAATCTCTCCATGAATCTGGAAGTTTCTCAATCAAGCAACCACCCACAAAAGTTTCAGGAAGAATTATTTCTTCATTTTTCAAGTCATTTATCAATAAATGATGGTCATGGACTTGCATGAATACCTCTTTTTCTTCTACCATTTTAAAATCTAGGAAGTTTCCTATGTCATATTTTTCTGATTCAACATCTTCAACAACATATTTCTTTTTCAGGATTGTCCATATCTCATGTGCAGTCTTATAAGTGCAATAAACATCATAAAGCTCACTCGATAATGTACTGAGGATAGTTTGATGACCTACCTTATTTCCTTTCTTCCAGGTGTCAAGTTTTTTTTATCAAAATTGGCCACTCTAGGTTTTGGTTCTTCTGATGTGAGGTACTCTGCAAAACCGAGCACGTCCAGGGAGTCGAACACTTTTTCTTACCACCTCTTGAAATGAGCTCCAGCAAAGGGCTGAATTTTGGCTATGTCAGGAAGAGACTTGAAGGTGAGAATTGCAATGTCCATTTCGGTAGATTTCACTTAAAGTTTCTGATCTTAAGATTGTTGAAAATTTATTACAAATTAACTGCAAAATAGCAAAAAATCCAGCAGTAAAACAACAAGAAAACAATAGTAAAATAACAACAGAAATAGCAGTAAACAACAGTGAAACAACAAAACAGCAGTGATATAGCGGCGATACAGCAGCAAAACAACAGTGTCAAGGTGTGCAAAAGCACTGCCCTTAAGATCAGAATTCTGCCCCTACTGGAAGAATCTTCATGGTGTAAAAATGCTCAACAATAGACTAACTTCCAGGATACAATGATGAACCTCCTTTTAGAGTGCACACTCTAACAGAGGTTTAAAACAGCATAAGGAAATGTAATAATGGTGAAGGGGAGCTAGAAAGTTAATAAAAAACAGTGGAAATAAGGATTCTCTCAAGTGAAATTGTATTTTTCAAATGAGAAACACACCCCTTTTTATACTTGAAAATCTGACCGCTTTCCCTTAATTCATTCTTGTAGTAACCGTAGCAATTCAATTGCTTTTAATAGCATAATAGTCCAAGAATTCCATTACTCTTTCAATAGCATAACAGTCCAAGAATTCAATTACTTTTAGAACATAACAGTCCAAAAAGCAATTAAAATTCGTATTTTGAAATACCATAACTGCCAACTATTATCACACTGGGACCCTGAAACTACTGGCCGAATAAGAACGAATCCCCGAGGCCCTGCAAGCATCATTTTCCTATTCTGATTTATTGGTTCTATAGCTCAATGATCATTGCTTCCGCAAAGAGGCGCTAACATAAACAACTACAACAACCTTCAAAAAGTATTTTGCCATTCAAACTCGAAGTCAACCCTCAAAAGAAGCAACAACGAAAAACACAAATAGTTAAATGAAGTATTGAATAATCCTTTGCAACTATTTAAACACTTCTTCACATTAAGTAGTGAACTGATAAAAACCAAAACAAAATGAATGATTGATTGAATTTTGAATAAATTCAAATTTAATTCAAAGCGAAGTAAAGTGTTTAAGAGTGAGAAGAGAAGTCTGATTTTTTAGTTTGGTTAAATTGATGATGCCCTTTTTAGTAATTTTCAATTTAAAATATAAATTTATTTTGTAAATAATATTAGGGTTCAAAAAGAGTTTTGGCGGAGCTTAAATAACAACACTTTAAGAATTACGGCAAATGTGAGGGAGTTGGATCCATTTTCTTTGAATTTTATTTCCTGAAAGTTCATGGAGACCTGAGAATCGCGGTATGACCATCCAGTCTTTTTTTTTTTTTTTTTTTCCTGAAATTAAAGTTGCATCAAGAGAGGATCTTGATACTAAAAAACACTATAAAACTGGCCGAATGGCACCTTTCCCACCTTAGTGTCAATCAACTCAAACATGTGTGTGTCTGGTTAATTAAATGTAGCAGATAAGAAAAAGATTAAACACCCTATAGATTAATAGTGATACTGATCTGGGAAGCAAAGCAAGCAACTAGGCCTATTGCTGACTTTCTTTCTATGATATGTACAATATTCAGACTTCTACGATATCGATCCACAAGAATTTTTTATATCTCTGCACACTTAACACTTTCAGCTAGTCCCCAGTATATATTCTATCTACTCAATCTCAGCATGTACATAATCAATAAACACAAAGTTTCTTTGGAGTTCATGCAAAGCATAAGCAACCGCAGCACCTATAAGTGCAAGCACTGCCAAAACTACACGTAATGCATATCTGAAGGAATCCCAGCAGTTGCACAGAATACAATTGTTGCACCAATTAGAAACTTTCGCCACATCTGAAATGCTGAATAAGCTCCCTTACACGATGAACACTTAAGAGTATGCTGCTCAAATCTATCCAGCATCTGCAACATATGGAATGAAACATACTCAGATCACTTAAATACATTTGGAGACTTTCGGTTGTTCACGCTAAACATTTATCTTCATGATTGATCCACTTAATATACACATTTTGCATTCACATACTTTGAAGGTCTACATTCAATATCAATATTCCTTTTAGATTTCTTGAAAGAATGGACTGTATAGGTTTGTGTACCTGACGTTTTGACAAGACTGTTGATGGCAAAGGTTGTTGACTGCTAACGCCCAAACCAGTCAGGCTGGCTTTTGCCATGTTGTCTCAACCAATTTCGAAATGCCAACACAAACCGATCTGCTTGTGTGGGTGTAAATGTAAGTTTTGTATATTGTTTATTACATCCTAGAACCCTCCATTGACAGCGCAAGAAAGATCTTTTCTTGGCCTTGAAGAACTATCAAGTCTCCATCATAGACCTTATTTGAAGTCCAATGCTCATGCCATCTAGGAATCACCTGTCATAACCAGAGACCACATAAGAGGAAATTCACCCATGTATAAGGACAAAAAGTTGCAAAATATTGTATTAATAAAGAACATGATGGCATCAAAGATAACAGAGCTGGATTTCCCAAACTAGATGCTACATCTGTGTGTCTGTGCAAAGCATATGTGTACTAGCACATGTTAAAGAGTAAGACAAAATTTCCCAATTGCATAACCAACAGGACTTAGCACTCTCCACTTTCTGGATCATAAGGGGTCTCTGAGTGAGTATGTGTGCACTTCCACAAGTCTGTTAAAAAGTAAGAGAAAAACTCCCCAGTTGATAACAAAGTTCGTCATCTAACAGGACTAAGTACCATCCAATCGTAAAAATTTATATGACTTAGCACAGAAATGAGAAGAGAAAGTAAAATTGAGAGAATGGAAAGGCTCCCAAAAACTGGACAGCATAAAAATGCAATTGGTTCTGATTAACACAAATGACCCACCACATAGAAGAATATTTTTATCCCATTATTACAATAGCAACATGATGATCAGCTATCAGGTGAACTTATAAAAAGTATTAAAATAGTGTGTGGTTTAATACCCAACAAAAAGATAAATGCATTCATGTACTACAATATAGAAGTACTAAAAATGATCAGAATGCTTTTGAAGATTGGCAGTTGGCACCACAGATGAATTTTTCTAATTTTGAAGACCAGTTACATATAATTTCAAAACATTTGTAATGCATTTTGGAAATCTGTACTTAGGCATATGAGAAGCAACTAGCATATGACACAAAAATAAATAAATAAATAAACAATAAAAAAGAAACAAAGAAAGAAAAGAATAGCATGCTATAAGTTAGATCATGAAAGTAGCAGATGATCGAATTTCCATGCATATTGTACGATAAAATTTCAGCAGAAGCACAATTGATGGGTTCTTACCTGCCACCATGCAGGCCCTGGCATTGTGAATTGGAAGAAGTTCCGGGCACTACAAACTATAGAACGAGTCTTCCCAGGTGCCATTGGTACATGAAGGAACAAATCCATATTATCCATTTCTGGTCACCTACTATAGGAAGCTTTGTGTCTATCTCTATTCTGGAGAGAGGCCAAAAAAAAAAAAGGTACAAGAATGATAAGTTTGGAAACCCACAAATCTTTCGAAAACAGCTATAATCCTCAAATCAACAAATCAGAGGAAAGTTTAAAAAAGTTATTTGAAATTATAAATACAAGATGTGATATTTCTTCAACTTCCTTAAACTACAGCTGGGGTCAAACAACTCTGCACTGAGTGTCAGTAACCGCTATTTATGATAGCCTTGATAACTAAACTTTTTAATTTTGGAAAGAGGAAATGTTGGATGGGTAAGCCCAAACATTTTCACAAAATAATATTATGACAAAATGTCTTTGTCGGGATTACTAAAAAATAATATACAATGAGACTGACAAACTATTCAATATCCCCAACTACTGAAGAACAAAGATCATAGACATGGAATTTCAGAATCACAAAAAAAAAGCAGAGGATAGGAGTTAGCTTATCTCAGATGGTATGTTGAGATGTTTAAATTCATGTGAACTAGTTAAAAAACCATGCTTGGGAAGCACTGAATCAGAAACACTGTTATCATTAGGTGAAGTAGTTGACAAATTATGCTTATTAACTACGAATCAGAGACATATAAGCTAGTTGATGCATTATGTTTATCAAGCACAGAATTAGAAACATATAAATTAGTGGATGCATCATGTTTATCAAATGCAGAATCAGAAACATGAGTAACAGTAGGATTATCACAACTGGAAATATTGGCAGAATTATTGGTGATTTTATTCTCAGAAAAGTGGTTACAAGTATTTAACTCAGGTTGCTGCAATTTTAAGGCTTATACAAAAGTGAACTTACTTGTTTATATAATAACATGGAGCAACAAACTTGGCACTAATCCTGGGGTTCCCATCATTTGCTCCAGCAAAGCCCCAAGGACCACTAGACTCCAACTTGAATGGCAATGGCTTCGCTCTATCCCTTCTTCCTGTAACCTGTGAGTCATGTCTCTCATTATGCAATGTGGAGATTTTTTAATAAAGGAAGTGAAATTAGTGTTACATTCGCCTAGCAATCTAGCCAGAAATACAAGGCCACCACGACAACTAACAATATACCAGCATGTAGACATAACATGGCCCAGAAAAATCCCAGGCACACCCTCAACTGGATGTGTTTTACGAAACTTAAGAGAAAACCAGGCAACAACAGTCAATAAGTAGGCCCATCATCATAAATAATCCAAATTTATCCATTATTTCACTTTCCAGGAAAAATAGTTCAAAAATAAAATAATTTCTGAATGACATTTTTTAAAGGAGAATAGGCCTAATTCTACTCACGCTTCCAGCCAATCGAACCCTTAGAACTGTTCAAGAGGGAAATCCTAAAGAATGTAAACTAGTTCAGTCATCTGAGATGCATGTGTGGCCTGTGAAGTAGGTAGAATTGTAATTGTTTCATATCCCAGGTACATTTTGACAACTTCTCAATGATGTTGAGCAGATCATTTACAGTACTAACTCAATCTTAATGCAATGCTCTCAGGCTAGCCATATTAAATAAGGACTTTTTTTTCCTCAAATAATTCAAGAAGACCTCGTTTTGTAGATAATAAATCCCAGAATACAGCTGACTACTAGCAGATTACCATGTTTGAGACACATATTGAATTGTGTATTAACCCAACTAGTATTGCACAAATGGCACTTGGCAATATTATATTTCCCTATAATCTAAACTACGCCAATCCACAGTATCTTATACAACCTGCAGCTGTTCTCTGATAATTGAATGGAAGGATTCCAAGAAAGATGTTTTATTTCAAGTGTGTACCTTGTGATGAGCAAAATCAATGTGAGAAGGATCTGAGACATTTTCCATCAGAGTGTCATAGCCATAAAACAGATCACGTTGAATTGTCACCGTTGAGAATTCGGGTTTGTCAAAGTCATCAGGCAACCTAAAATCATCATAATAATAGTACACAATCAAAATGTTAACCAGACAGTACACTTTGATCAGCAAGCCTATTAATTGGTTTCATCCATAGACAAGAGTCAGAACAGAGAAGTTGAGTCAATTACAGTGGGGGCTTGGTAGCATTGGCTCTTTCCCAACCATTCTCATCTGGCCAAACAAAGAGCAGACCTTCAGATACCATTGTAGGAAATCTTGTAGCACAAGCTCTAGGAGACCGAAATGCACGAGCTTCAGGACCTTCAGATGCTGCCTGAGGAATCCGAGTGCAGGATCCACACCCATCAAAGGACCACCCATGGTATGAACACTGCAAGTGCCCATTTTCTTCTATCCGCCCTTCCTACAAAACAAGAGGAACCCATCAATCGTATTAACGATGGCAACTTCTCAACTTGGTTGCCACTATAAACTAGAAACTGAAAGGTTCTAAAATGGCAAATAGTTTATTTAAATTAATGGTGACAACTGAAATCTGGAGAGAGAGTTTATATGAGGCTCTTATTGGAGAAAACAGGTAAAGGAGGAGATTGAAAAGAATTAAACTTTTTTAATTATAGAACATTCACAGTTCTGGACACTAGAAAAAAACCTCCGCTCATCTTATCCTGATACAACTACCTCATCCAACTAATCATTTTTTTGGAAATCAGGCCCACAATTTTACTCCTTCCATTACCTCTCAGCTCTTATGTCGACAATTTATAGTCAAAAATATATTAAATTACAATACTGCTATTTTCCAGTTAAATTACAAAATAAAACAAAAATCAAATCGAAGATAGAGAATTGAGAAGATTACCGATAATGGGGCAAGTCTATGCGGGCATTTATCATCAAAAGCAACCCATTCTTTATTATTGTTATCAAACCAAAGTACTAAGTCTCTACCCAGAAGTTGAAATGGTGTGGGCAACATTTGATCCAAATCTTCTACCAAAGAAACTGGATACCAATGATCCCTCCAAGAGAACTTAGAATCCGTACTCTCCTCACCAAACTCATCATCAACTGATCTGTACTCTTCTTCCTCTTCTCTTTTAACAGTTTCTTGATCTGAGGCCGGTACTGATGGAGGAGCTGCAACACGTAAAGGAGAGAAATTGAGATTCCTGGTTCTTTTCAGTGAGTTCGTTATGGACAATTGTTGTTTTGGGGTTCTGGTGGACAAGAAAGGAAGAGTTTTTTGTTGTGATGAAGTGACATAAGCATTAGTAGAGAGAAGTAGCGCCATTTCTAGAGTGGTTTTTCAAGTTTTGCCTTAGTTTATTCAAGTTGTTCAATTGTTTAATGTTGTAGAAAGAGAAAGTAAACTGAGGCTTCCAGAGACACAGAACTTTGCGTGCAAGTTTGAGAGTTAAGCACTCGATGTCTGTCTGGCTGTTTGTATTCACGCCAGAAAGCGAAACGAACTGCTCTAGCCTCTATGTATGATTTTTCCACTTTGAACCCATTGCTTTTGGTTTCAGTTCTTTAACGTTGCGGCAGCCAATTAAATGTCTACACGATAGATGGTGAAAGGTTCAATTACGGATTTACGGTCATTGTGTCGTGTTTTGATTGAAAAACTCTAGAAGGGAAATGCCGATGGAAGATAGTCTCTTGGCTTCTCACAGCCACAATTAATAACGTAATTAACGGTAATATAAATTTAAATATGTAGAGAAACGTGTCACTCAGAGGTGGCACGCGTACTCTGGATGCATCAAGTTTCCCACGTTGATAACTCACGACAGTCAAACCGGGAACCAATTTTCTCATCCAATTAGCCAACCCAACTTGTCTTTTCTATATTTAATAAAGATAATAGAGTGACTTTTATCAATCAATTGCTAGCCAGTCTTTTCTTTGTAAGGTTTGACGTAAAGACTTATCAAACCAACAATATTGGTAACAATATTAGCAAACCTAAAACGGGCTAACGGGTTTGCTCCCCCTCCGTTTTAGGTTTGGATAACGAGAATAATTATTAATATTATTGATCACGAATTAGAAGATTATAAACTATCTCTTAATCCTAAGTTTTTATCATTCGACCAACTCATTATTAGTTTGATAGCCTACGTTAAACTATACAAGAAAAAAAAAAAAGACTAGTTAACAATTGATTGATAAAGTTACTCTGTTGTCTTTATTAAATCTAGACTACCAAAGTGACTATAATTATAGTTAATGAATTTCATTCAATGTTTTACGGGTAACATAAGATATTTTTTTTTTTTTAAGGGTTTAGGGTTTTTTTATGATCAGGCATGTTCGGATCAGCTTATCGCGTATCTTAACTAATCCTCTAGAACTGTAGAACTACCGGCCAGGTAAGAACTCTAACAATTATCCCTATTAGTAACTGATAAAAGACTCGAACTCAGAACCTCTTAAACAATACATCTAAAAGTCTCTAACGAATTACTCAACCATCCATCCATAGATAGTTAACATAAGATATTTTCAAGTTCAAACTTCAAAGTATAAATGTAAAAGCTTCACAAATAATTAAACACTGATATATTCGTAGTTACTGATAATGACCAACTTTTAAACACCCGACTTTAATAACTTTTAAAATCAGCAATGTTACGCTGATATTAGGTCCTGTAGAACATACAAATAAATCACATCAAGGTTCCTTTCCTACCAGAGTCTCTGCTTCCCTCATCATCCCAGAAAATTCATAGAGCGCCCACGGCAATCGCACACCAAAACCTAAGAAAGGTGCAACTTTTTTATCATGCACTTCGTCAAATCAAACATATCCCGAGTGGTGGGGTTCAATTTTTTCTCTGACTCTGATAATGCACACGTGCAGAGGGGATTAGTTCAATTAATGATCACCTCTCTGCGCATCTTGGTAAATTTATTCCCATTCAGACTTGTTTATATTATGGGATTTAGAGAAGGAATAACCTCTACTCTCTAGATAAAGATATCTACAACTGCAATGGGAAGGAGAGAAATATGCGAACCTTCTAACATATGCAGCTGACAGCAATGGGCTGAACCAGGCCAGCACTCATTCAAAAAGTTTCTGGAAAGTAGCTGCTTGCTGTAGGTAAAACAGAATCATAGAAATGATCTCAAAAATCAAACACATTCCTTTCACCCAAAACCCAAACCAAAATGTAGTAAAGAACTGTCTGATTTCCCAAAGTCTCCCAAACAGCCAAACCCAGATATAAACACGACAGATTGAGATTTCCAAAATTGTCTGCTAAACTTCTCTACTCCTAAGACAAATTGAGGGGTCAAACTAAAGAATAGAAGCACAAACACTAAGTGTATCTAGATTTGTTCGGAGGAAGATATGTATACAGTACTAGGTCAGTAAGTAATTCCAGAATTTGGCTGTTAAACATGCAACAAGGAAATAAGTACCCTGGGCTAAAGAAATAAAATTTCTTATCTCCTTAACGAAGGAACTGCTCTGTCACCAGCTAGAGGGGAGAAGTTTCACACCTACCAACAAGTATCAAATACTCAATAAAGAACGCATAACAGTTTATTTATATTAGATATTAAGCTTTAACTAGTATATTTTCACCTTACAGTTCTTATACAAAGAAATTTTATACTCACTGTCAATTCCAAATTTTAAAATATTGATGACCATGAATCAGTCTCAATATTGCTCATCTAGATGAGATAAAACAATTAGATCTCTTGGTCCAGCTCCATGAGTCTGAGAGACCAAATTTCAGAAACTTCAACTCAGAAAGCACACAGATGAACGCGCAAGGGTTACTTCCATCCAGAAAAAATCTTTCACATGATGAATCATTTCTTTGGATAAGTTTGATGGTCGGGTCCAATGTCACGTGAGCCAGTGTTTATGTAAGGCCCTCGAAAAGTTGCTTGTGGTGGCAGTGGCTTTGATGAGTCAATCACTGGCCCTTTCCTTGATGACCTGATTGATAGAAATTACATCATGTGAACGTTGGCTCTCTCAATAATATGTGCATAACAACACAGAAACCTTTGTACTTACGCCATGTAAAAGGGAAATGCCAAGCCTGCTCCAGCGAAAGCCACTAAGCCAGCAGCCACAATGACATTCCGTGCTCGATTCATTGAGAACGTCCAAGCTGCTTAAAAGAAAATGGTCTACAAGAGGAAGGAACACAAAAATGTCACTAAATAAATTTCTAAATAGAATCTGAAAAATAAATTTTAGTACATTAATTAATAAATTTCACATTCAAGCAAACAATATGTTTTCTCACTTCAGGTAAACTATGTATCGGAAGCTATTCAACAATATACAATTTATGGTTGATGCTTCATCACAAAATAAAACTTCCATACAATTAGTGCAAATCATGACCTTCAATCTTTCTTCCTAAATATTTTTGTAAACTCATGAATAAAAATTTTAATCCGCTACCATAATCACTCTCTCTCAGGCTTACAAACCAAAACGAGCTTTTTGGTTTTAAACTTGGTTTCTCTTACCCTGCACATCAATAGCACATATAACCCATCTAGTTGTTATAGCAAGAACATAATGAAAATTTCAAATTTTGATAAATCACAGAAGTTGCCTCAAATTCCTAGCTTTGGCATTCACAATGACTTCTTCGCAACAATCTCACTAGTTGTCTATACTAAAATCAATTCTAACTGTCCATAGCTGATTGAAGTAATAACACTAATAATCAATAAAGTTTTAAAAGAAATTTCGAACAACTAAAATAACAAGATTATTAGTGGAAGATACGAATATTACAATCTAGACAATTTCAAAGCTATCAGTAGAAATTTGATTGAGAAATGAGAACATAACGAAATTAATAAACCCTAGCTCGAGAAAGAGTTAGATGGAGTTACCTAAAAGCACCGAAAACTCGGAATCAGCGCCGCGAACCTAAAGCAATTTACTAGTAATTTGGTTAAGATTTTGTCAGTGTGGTTTCAGCTAGTGAGCTTCCAGCAGCTTAATCTGAGGGATGAAAAGGAAGTGCATTTAGAGAGTTTTTTTCGGAGGTGGACTCGGAGGAAATTTAACTCCCCGGACATCCCAAGTTTGCATTTTAAAAAATAACTCTCAACAAATTTTGCAATTTTGTTTAAGTTAAAAAAACTGACCTAGCATACTTAGGATTGATTAAACATGTAAAGCAGAAAAGATTTAAACATATGTGGGTAATATTATAATTAATAGAAGTTTGTTTAAATTATAAAAATTGCAAACAACCCCCCTTCTCCAATCAAAATCGATTAAGCAAACTCAATCGCTTAATTAACCCTAAGAAAACCCTGACAAAACAGCGACCCTTCACCACGTTTTTCTTGCCGTTTTCTGCCACCCATTGTCGCAATCGTTTACTATTTGTATTGAAGACATTCCCTCTTGCTTTGAAAGAAACAATGGTTGACCTAAACAAAGATTTTGACAAAGACCCAGCCCCTCTTCAAATCGTGGACGCAAGTGGTTTGAAAATTAAAGAATTGGAGGTTGCGGTGGAGCAAATTCTGATGACTGAAGTTGGTCTAGTAGGAGACGATATCGTGCTAGTAGAAGACAGCCCGCCAAGTGAACAAGGGAGGGCAGGAGCCAAAATTGAATGAAGAGGAGGATGTCGGCACAATGTCAGGTGAGAAGGAGGAAGAAGATGAAGTAAAGGTACTAATCTATATATTTTATGAAACTATTGGTTGTTTGAGGGGATATTTGGTTGGTGTGTTGTTGGGGTCATTGTATTTTGTCAAACAGTTGGAGGGCATTGGAGAAGTGGATGTTTTGGTCTTCCAGGGGCTGGGGAAGCCAATAGAGGCCCTAGGAAGGTTGTTTGTGGTAGTTTGGATGGCTTTTGTTAGCAAAGAGAGCGGAATATGGGGGGGCTAGGGAGCTGCCCTGCATATTGCTCTCCCTAGGAAGGTTATTTGTGGCAGTTTGGATGGCTTCTGTTGGCAAAGAGAGCGGAATATGGGGGGCTAGGGGGCTGCCTTGTATATTACAAGGTTGTCCATGTGCAGCCAGCTTGTAATATGTAGGCAAGCCCCAAGCGCCCCCTATGCAGCTCTCTTCTGCGAAGTCCAGAGCACCGAACCTGCCACAGCAGCCTCCCTTGTCTTCACGGACCTCTAGAAGCCAAAAACAGCCACTCCCCCAATGCACTCCAACATGTTGCTTGTTTTGGTTTTTTGTTGTGCTGATATGTAGTGTATATCGATTGTGCAGTGTTATAAGAGCATAAATTATAAGGATTATGGGCTTAAGGTTGTAAATGATGTTGTGCCATACTTCCTGGCAAGGGTTACCATTAGGTCTAGTTGGCAAGTGTTTAGGAAAATTAAAGACATTCTAGGTGGGCATCAAAAAAGGATGATGCGATTCAGAAACTCATGTTTTGGTCATTTTGTGGGGTTAGGAGATAATTGGAGTAAGGCCTTCTGGGGGTAGGGTGCACATTATCTTTTGGTGCATGCTATTAAATGCAAAAAGAAGAATGAAATGTGGTTTTGGTTGATGAAAAGCCGATTCGGTTTGGGATGATGGAATTATGCTTAATGACGGGCCTAAATTGTGGGCATTTCCAGACGTAGAAGTTGAAGAAAGGGTAAAGAATAGCAAGGTTGCCGAAACGTTTGTTAGAAAGGTGTTCGCAGGGTAGTAGTCAATTACGGGTCATGATTTATAGGAGAGGTTAGAAGTGGAAGGAAATCAGTATAGCTCTTTAGAGAAGTTTCGAATGTGCTTGGTACAGTTTGTGCATTCAGTCTTGATGGCTTCTGACTCAACGAAAGCTGTAAACCAGGATTGGGTGCGATATGCAAGTAACGAGGACTTCTTTTATTCTTATCCGTGGGGAAGGCTATCATTTAAGTTAACCATTGATTCCCTGCAAGGAAAAGACATGGCGATTAAATACCGCCAATATGCCGAGAAGCAGAAACCCAGCACATATAATTTGTTTAGTTTCCCTTGGGCAATACAAGCAAATATTAATAGGTTTTAGTTAATTTTTTTTGTATTATATGTGTTTTAATTCTGATATAGACTATTTTTTTACAATGTAGGTTTGGATATATGAGGTCCTCCTTGTCCTAGCTAAGGCGGGGGGCGGATGGAGAGTTCGGATAAGGCACTGCAGTTTCCTAGGATGTTGCAGTGGCACATCGAGAAGAGTGTCCATTGGGACTATGAGAAAATTGAAATGGAAATTGAACTGGTTTGAGTAAGATTAAAGGATTTGTGTTTTGAATATGTAATAGATTAAATGGTTTTTGAAAATTTGATTTATTTTTTAATTTTATTTTTTGGGCAAGGAGTGGTCCATCCGTTCATCACTCCTACTAGGACTGAATCAGTGATGGATTATGTTACATCGTTCAAACCATTGGACAATGTTTTTTATGAGAAGATAGACCACCTAATGCGGGACTTAGAAAAAGTCATGCATTTGACTGCAGTGGAAAGGTCGTTTGTTGAGCATGTGACTGAGGCCGAAGGCCAAGTAGGAGAGATGGATGAGGAGGAAGACATGGAGGCTCATGTTCATACGCCTCCTTCTAATTGGCAAACCGGTACACCAAGTACCAGTTTGCCACCAAGTACCAGTTTACCTACACATCCTGAATCTAAGTTGGTTGACCTCATAAATGGTCTACACAATAAATTTAACTTGTTAAGTGACAAGTTTGACATGTTGAGCAGCACCATTTATGAGAAGGTAGATAAATTGGAAGAGAAGGTGCAAAGGGTGGAGGAGAAGGTTGATATGCTATTGGAAATGAAGGAAGTTCAACCTAAGAAAAGAGAGACCCAAAAAAGCAAGCATGTGACATCTCCTTTCATGCAATTAAAGTATGAAAAGAAAAGGAGAGTTGCGAAAGAAAATGAGGAAGTTGGAGGAAGTGGGGAAGCTAAACTGGCTTATACGGAGGAACAAGGAGGAAGTGGGGAAGTTAAACTGGCTTATACGGAGGAACAAGGAGGAAGTGGGGAAGTGAAGCTAGCTGATACGGAGGACAAGGAGGAAATGAGGAAGTGAAGCAAGCTGATACGGAGGAAGAAGGAGGAAGTGGGGTAGTGAAGCAATTAAAGCTTGATTTGTTTAGGGTAGTAGATGAGGAAGGGAGAAAATCCTTTTACGTCTATTACAATGATGAACAAAGCGATGTGGTTGTGAAGTGTAAGAAAAGAGATTCCTCGAAAGTGGTTTGATCAAATTTTGACAATGGGCCGCTGGGTTGACGACTTAGTGAGTTATTTTTCCGTATTTTGCCTTATTTTTTCATAAGGTATTATGTGATCGTTGTTTAATAGATCGCTTAAGCAATCTGTTTTGATTTGATGACACTTATCATGTTGTTTTGTTTTGATGCAGCACATTGATGAGGTTTTGGCACTTATGAGGTTGCGACAGAGCACTAAGGGTGACAATTTTTATCCGCATTGTGCCATAATCGATGTGTCATTTAGCCAAAGACTAGTAAGCATACATGAGAAGTTAACGAAAAAGGCCAATGATGGAGGAGTCAAAAGGGGAGGCAAGCGGAAAAGAATGGCTGCAAATGAGTATGACGGTGTCCTTGCTAGCTATCGGTTTGATGAGAGGATGATGTAGTATGTGAGGGGGGAAAGGCCCAAATATGGCAAAGTTGGGCAAATGTGAAAAAAGTATACTGCATCGTCAACATCAAAGATATGCATTGGATAGCTATCGTCTGGCAACTAGAGGAGGGCTTGCTGCAGATTTTTTATTGCAACCCCAATATTTATCGGGGAGGCAGTTGGAGAAGGAGATAAAGCTGTTGTGTACATTGTTCCTGCGGCTGTTGCGAGAGAGTGGTATGTTTCAGCACTTGGGCGATGAACTACTGACGGGAAAGTGGCAACACAAGCGCATTCTCGTCCCAACAAATGACACAAAGTAAATTTTGTGTAAAACTTACATAATATAATTGTTCTATAAGCTGATTGTAATACTAATGTCTTCCCCATATTGTAGTGCTAATTGAGGGGTATATGCACTAAAATTTCTTGAGTTCGACATGACCAACACCCCAATAGATGACTTGAATGATGATACAATAGCAACTTTCAGGAGCGCTTGGCTGTTGAGTGCTTTCGTGGTCATATGGATCTGTTAGTTACCACAGAAGATATGCTTGTGATCACTAATCTGTGCCAGTTCTTTTATTTTGGCTGTTTTCATTATTAATACAGATTCTGCCGATGGCTGTTAGGATTGTGAAGCACGCCATAGAAATTATCAACCTTTTGGTAGTTAGGCTCCTGCAGAGACGCTGTTGAATGCAGCCCTAGAGTCTGATGATTGCAGGGAAGATTAGAGTCAAGGAAGACAGAAAGGTAAAAGAATTCATCTCGGATACTACTACCTGGGACTGAGCAAAGACTACATCAATTATGTCAAAAGGTAGTGTTAATGGGTGTGACAATTGCATTCAATCCAAGCCATTGTTGATGCCGTCGTTAACAGTTATGGAAGTTGGACTTCGAGTTTTATAGTTTATGTGAATTGCATTTCTTATATGGATAATTGGGTTGTCTTGAATTGGATAATTGGGTTGTGGTGCATTAAACTGATATTGTTCGAAAGGGTGTTGTAGAAGAAGATGAAGAGGTTGCTGCTGTTGATGCTGATGCTAATGCTAATGCTGGATAACTTTGGAGGATGGGGAAGTGGCTGAAGACAATGATGAAGAGGGAGGATAGAGCTTGTCGAGGCTGCTGTTAGTTTAGGTTGGTTTAGGACATTTAGTTAATGTGTATAATGTTGTATTTTCATGTAATTGACACATTTAAGATTTCTAATAAAGCAATTCAGTATTTCTTTCCCTTTTTTGACTTTGAGTTTATTTAGGGATGTTTTTAAATGGAATGAATATATGTTGATGCAAATAGGTTGTCAAATTGAGAAAATACATAGTTAATATGTGTTGATGCAAAAAGGTTGTCAAATTGAGGAGAAAATATAGAATTAATATGTGTTGGGCATGATCGCTTAAGCGATGGCGTATATCGCTTAAGCAATCAAGGGTTTCATAAACTGAATCACTTGAGCAAGACCTTACATCGCTTAAGAGACCATGCCCAGGGGATGATCTTCATTCTGCCTTTCACTTGATCGCTTAAGCGAACAACGGTATCGCTTAAGCGACAAAGGCTAAATACACTGAATCGCTTAAGCGATGTAAGCGAGTCATGGCATCGCTTAAGCGATCGTGTGGTTGAGGATGAATTTGTTACTGCCTTGGACATGATCGTGTAGGCAATGACAAGTATCACTTAAGCGACGAAGGCTAAATAGACTAGATCGCTTAAGCGAGACATGACATCGCTTAAGCGATCGTACATGAGGAGATGATCTTGATTATGCCTTTCACTTGATCGCTTAAGCGACGAAGGCTAAATACTCTGAATCGCTTAAACGAGTCATGGCATCGCTTAAGCGACGAAGGCTAAATACACTGAATCGCTAAAGCGAGTCATGGCATCACTTAAGCGATCGTGCGGTTGAGGATGAATTTGTTACTGCCTTGGGCATGATCGTGTAGGCGACGACAAGTATCGCTTAAGCGACGAAGGCTAAATAGACTGGATCGCTTAAGCGAGACATGATATCGCTTAAGCGATCGTACATGAGGAGATGATCTTGATTTTGCCTTTCACTTGATCGCTTAAGCGACACATGGTATCGCTTAAGCAACGAAGGCTAAATACACTAAATTGCTTAAGCGATCATGCACAAGGGGATAATCTTCATTCTGCCTTTCACTTGATCGCTTAAGCGAAGCATGGTATCACTTAAGCGACAAAGGCTAAATACATTGAATCGCTTAAACGATTGTGCACTTAAGGATGATTATGTTACTGCCTTGGACATGATCACTTAAACGAAGTATGGTATCGCTTAAGTGACGAAGGCTTATGTATACTGGATTGCTTAAGCAAGAGATGCATCGCTTAAGTGGTCTGTTTTTTATTTTTGGATTATTTGACAACCCCATATTAAGTAACATTAATGTTAACTCAGGACGTTCACAACATCACAAAGACCGAAGTGTTATTTTCACATTTTATTGAAATGAAAAAAATTATTAATAATAATAAATATTAAATAAAAAAGGACTAACAATAGTAATAGAATAATCGTAGATCATTTAGTTTTATGTACAGAGTTGTGACTCTGCAAAATCATCTGCACAAACAATTTGTTGACTAGTCATTCAAACCTTGTTTACTCCTTAAAATAACAACTCTTTTTAAAATCAGACCTAGAAGAATCTCAAAAGAGTGTAATATTTATTAATCCTCTAAAAATTTCACTGTCTTCTTCTTCGTCCATATCTCAACTCTGAAGCCATTTTTTTGCTTGAACTCTTAACATCTTTATGTTCTGAAGAAAGACAAAGAAGATATGTTCACTAAGCTTGCATGGTTATCTAGTTCTCTTTTACCCAAATCTCTACCCTTGAATTTGAGAATGATTATTGTATAATACAAAGGAAATTAGGCATGATCGCTTATACGACGCGGGATATCACTTTAGCAATCATGGCTTATGCATATAGGATCGCTTAAGCGATATATAACATCGCTTAAGCGATCCTGTATTTAACAATGATTATTCTATGAAAGGAAATTCACTTGATCGCTTAAGCGATTTAATGTCTCGCTTAAGCGATCCTATACCGATAAGCTGTGATCACTTAAGCGATGTAGGTTGTCGCTTAAGAGATCTTGTATACATAAGCCTTGATCGCTTAAGCGATGTGCTAATTTCCTTTTATACTCCATTAATTTTCTCAAATACAAGATCGCTTAAGCGATATCATACTTTGCTTAAGAGATCTAGTATATATCAGTCATGATCGCTTAAGCGATATACCATGTCGCTTAAGCAATCAAGGCTAATTTCCTTTTGTACTTGGAATTATTCGGGCTTATAATTCATTCTCAAATACATTGGATCGCTTAAGCGATATCCCACGTTGCTTAAGCGACCATGGCTAATTTCCTTTATACTTGATAATCATTCTAAATGATGGATCGCTTAAATAATATGGGTTGTCGCTTAAGCGATCCGGTGTACATAAGCCCTGATCGCTTAAGCGATAAAGACAAATTTCCTTTTGTACTTGGAATAATTCATTCTCAACTACAGGATCGCTTAAGTGATTCCATATCTCGCTTAAGCGATCTAGTATGCATAAGTCGTGATCGCTTAAGCGATAACACGAGTCACTTAAGCGATCAAGGCAAATTTCCTTTTGTACTTGTAAAATTCATTCTCAACTACAGGATCACTTAAGCGATTTCATATCTCACTTAAGCGATCCCGTATGAATAAGTCGTGATCGCTTAAGAGATAACCCACGTCGCTTAAGCGATCAAGGCAAATTTCCTTTTGTACTTGAAAATTCATTCTCAAGTTCAGGATCGCTTAAGCGATGTCTTCTCTCGCTTAAGTGATCCAGTATACATAAGCCTTGATCACTTAAGCGGCATCCCTCGCGCTTAAGCGATCATGGCTAATTTCCTTTATACTTAATAATCATTCTAAATTAAGGATCGCTTAAGCGATGTGGGCTCTCGCTTAAGCAATCCAATATACACAAGTCGTGATCGCTTAAGCGATAACATATACGTCGCTTAAGCGATAACATACGCCGCTTAAGCGACCAAGGAAAATTTCCTTTTGTACTTTGAATAATTCATTCTCAAATACAGGCTCGCTTAAGCGATCTAGTATACATAAGTCGTGATCGCTTAAGAGATATCCTGCAACGCTTAAGAGATCAAGGCTAATTTCCTTTATACTATACAATAATCATTCTCAAATTCAAGGGTAGAGATTTGGGTAGAAGAGAACTAGATAACTATGCAAGCTTAGTGAACATATCTTCTTCTTCTTTCTTCGAAACATAAAGATGCTAAGAGTTTGAGCAAGAAAATGGCTTCAGAGTTGAGATATGGACGAAAAAGAAGACGGTGAAATTTTTAGAGCATTGATAAATATTACACTCTTTTGAGATTCTTCTCAATCTGATTTTAAAAAGAGTTGTTATTTTAAGGAATAAACGAAGTTTGAATGACTAGTTAAACGATTGTTTGTGTAGAGGGTTTTGCAGAGTTACAGCTCCGTACATAAAACTAAATGATCTACGGTTATTCTATTACTATTGTTAGTCCTTTTTTTATTTAATATTTATTATTATTAATAATTTTTTTCATTTCAATAGAATGTGAAAATAACACTTCGGTCTTTGCCAGTCAGCACCATACATAAAACTGAATGATCTATTGTTATTCTATTATTTTGGTTAGTTCTTGGCAAGAAAATAATATATAAATAAATATAATATTTATATAAAATTAAACTCTGCAACCATTTGCTCTGCACTCTGTAGACCAAGAGAGTGCCTGACTAATGCAGTAACCTTGGGCTTGGTGTTGCTTTTTACAGCTCACTCGTGACTAATTCAGTAAATTGATTGATTTGACACGACAATTATTTTGATAATATTTAAAATGGATGAAAGTTAAAAATAATTAATTTTATTTAATATGATATAAAGGATGATTTATTCAAGCTTCTCAAAACACAAATGTAATGTCATCACACATTTACAGGATATAGCTGTTGTGCTGAAAAATTTATTGTGATGGCAAGAGCCATATGTTTTAAAAAATTTATTTAAAACATACTTCACAACTATATCACTACCTCAACAACTCAACCCACTTCTTCTAATAATTTCATCAATCAACTCATCAAAACTATCAATCAACTCATCAAAACTAACTTCTGTACTCACTGCAATTGGTTTAACTTGTTTGCTCTTCCCAATCCACTTCCAACAACTTTCTTCCTCTACCCACTCACCAAAATATCCAACACCCAAAACAATTTATCCCATGCCTAATAATAGCCAAGTACCTATAATGCAAGAAAAAAAAATTATTAACTGATATATTAAGGGTTGATAGATTTTAAAAAGCATCTGCAAAGTCGCTTAAGCAATGTGGTGTATCGCTTAAGCGATCTGCTATATCGCTTACTAGATCGCTTAAGCAATCCAGTATATCACTTAAGCGATCTGGTATAAATAAGTCTGATCGCTTAAGCGATCTGGTATAAATAAGTCCGATCGCTTAAGCGATCGTATGCCATATACCTAATCACTTAAGCGATTTGCTGCCATATGTCAGACTTAAAGAAGATCGCTTAAGCGATCAGATGCCATATACCTAATCGCTTAAGTGATCTTCGATCTGCTGCATTATACGACATACCAGATCGCTTAAATGATCCATCAGATCCAGAACACATTTTCAGTCATCTCCACCTACAATCAGTACTACCATCCCCAGCTACCCATAATGCAAGAAAATATTCAACAAATTTCACTACTTTCAACTTGTATTACATCAAACACAACCCAACAACTAAATCAAAATCATAACTCAAACCCAATTCATCATTAAATCTTTGTAAATCGAAATATAAAATGGAAAGGGGAGATACACATACTTGGACGAAATATCAGGAGGAGGAGGAGGCGGATCTGTGGCGGAGAAGATGTTGATGGCGAAGGAAGAAGATAGGTTTAATGGCGGGAAGAAGAAGATGTACAGGAATGAGGAAAAAGAAGATGCAGAGGAAGAAGAAGATGTAGACGAAGCTTAGAATAAATAACAACTAGTGGAGGGATGCGTTAATGGCGGGAAGAAGAAGAAGAAGATGTTATGTTTGGGTTTATTTGCAATAATTTCAGGTTTTTGGGGACATATTATAATTTTGAATAGATTAGACAATACTTTATTAATCTTAATTAAGCCATGATTAGTGTTTAATTGTTATTAGTTTGTCTTAATAAAAAATAAGGCCATTTAGTAAAGACTAAAAAAACTACATGGCCTTTTAATCCTTTGCTCCAGTGGATTGGTGGAGTTATAAACTGATTTCCATAAGGTTAATTTAGGGGTTAATGAACCCCCCCAAGTTATGATATAAATAACAAAGTTTCCCCTGAGGATTCTAAAATAATAATACTTCTCCTAAGGTTAATGAATAGTTAGTGAGTTATTAATATTTATTATGTTGTGAATTAGCAAATATTACCAAATTATTTTACTACCGTTTATTTTAATAATTAAAACTTAATATAATGAGAATTTATATTATTTTCGAAACCTTTGGGAATTTTTGTTTGTTTATCATATCTCACAAGGATTAATGTCATTAATCCGTTAATTTAATTTAAATGTATATGTATTTAAATGTTAAGGGTTTTTATGTTTCATTTCCATATTAAAAACAGTTTTTTCTTAAATTTTTTGTATATCATAAATAAATATAAATCTTAATAGGGTTAATTTATTTGCCCAAGCACAACAAAAGATAATTAGTTTAATCGCCCTAACTATTTTTTGAAAATATTAAAAATCTTAAATGATTTTGTACCATATGTTGTGTTTTAAAACTCGGCCTGGCCCAATCAATATAACCGGTTGAACCGGGACCCAAGGTTTTCAATTTTGACTGTTCATGGCAAACCCTAAAGATTAGGACAACAATCGGCGAACAACTGGTGACTGAGATGTTAGAGCTTTTGAAGATGAAGGACCTATGAATCGAAAGGTGGTGACGGACATGATTTTTGGTGAGTGAAACGATTGAAAATCACAAAAATCGATCGTTGGAAACAACAGGCTGTTGTCAGTGATTGACGAGGCAAACGAGGGTGGGGTGATATGGGTTTTGGTCAAGAGGCTAAGGGAAGAGTTTTCGTAGTGATGGGGAGTGTTGTTGACACAGGAAATAGGCCCTATTTGGCCTGGGTTGTTGATGCTAGCGGTGTAATTTGGCGTTTACTTGTAGGAACTCATGGTGATTTTTGGGGATGTTTTTGCTAGATTTCAAACCTTTTTACATGGTGACGTCACAGTTCAACCGATCAACCCGGGACCCGACCACTTTGTCGGGTTTCACCCCGTGTTGGGCTTTAAAACAGTGATCATATGAGATTTAGTAATATTTTTAAAAATATTATTGATAATTTTGTAATTATTTAATACTTTTCAAAAATCATTTAAGCGAATGAAATTAACCCATCTTAATATCATAAAAATTGTGTCTAAAGTGATCATTTTCAGATTTTTCTTCTGCACCGAAAGCAAATGACCTAAACTAAACTAATCGATGCGGATCCAAAATATTGGTGTCTATGTTGGTTATTGCTCATTCAAATCTAGTGGCCAAGTTATTTTGGACTCATTAAGATGCTATTAGAAAGAATATAGGATTGAATTGAGTAATTTTTATTTGCACAATTATCGATTTTATAAATGATTTTTCAGTATAATTAGACCATATAATGTCTTTACTGCTCCTAAAACCATACTCAATGGAAGCATTTTCATATTTGAATCTAAGAAAATTTAATTTTAAATTAGCTAATTCAATTGGAATGAACTTAAGAGCAATGTTACAACCACAATCTCTTTTCACAAATTTTCTCTCATAATTTCGGCATGATAGTTTGCAATTGGTCAACTGTAATTTATCACCATTACGAACTAACTAATTACGAGCTGACATGTCAGGGTTGTAAGAGAAGATTTGTTAAAAAAAGTTATAAGTGTAGCATTTTCCATTAACTTAATTATAAGTAATTGAATTGAACTTACATACTTGACCATCAACTCACTTTTTATTAAAAGAGTAATGTTATATTTACACCACCCATTTACATTATGACCATTTTACTAATAATTATTTTATTATAATATTAAAAATTTAAAATAATTAAAAACTGATGTGGATGTATCACATCATAGTGTAATAAAAATGGTGTAATGGACGGTATAAATGTAACATCACTATATTTAAAAAATTAAAATTTCAATGGCTTCACCACGGCTACAGTAACCAAAGTAAAGAGAGCTTATAAACTGCTTCAAAACAGTAGCTCCCACTACCCATCTCCGTTGTCCATCCGTTTAGGCAACAATGTCAACTCCTTCCAAATCTAAGACGAGGCAGGCCACACCGTCGTCGTCGTCGGCCAACCAAAACGGCGGTGGCCGCCTGTTCACCGATTCAGACGAGGTTCGTCTTCTCAAAACCCTTGAAAAACTCACCAAATCAACCCCACCATCCCCTCAAATCACCGTCGATCCCGAAACATTCAACCGCATCAGCTCGGCACACAACTCAAAATTCACCCAGTCACAGATCACATACAAGCTCCGTACATTGCGAACCAAGTACCACAAACAAGCACGAACCAAGTCTCTTATCAAAACCCCACATGATCAGAAGCTCTTCAAGATTGCCCGCAAAATATGGGGCAAGCAAATCAAGCGAAAAAGCAAGAGACTTGGAGACCTGCAGTCCAGTGATAAAGAAGAAAAGGAAGAAGAAGAAAATGCGGCGTTGGCTGAAGCTGAAAGAAATGATGAACGAGAACAGGAACGTGAAGAAGTGGTGAATTTGGAGGATTACCCAGCGCTAGTGGGTGAATTTTCCAAGTACTTGCCGTTGAGTTTGGTGTGGAGAGAGGCGTTGAGGTCTTTGGGGAGTGGGAAATTGAGGGAAATGGATGAGAAGTGGAAATCGATTGGGATTGAAGAAGCCAAGATTGTGATTAAGAAAGCTGAGTTGGTTAAGGAGCAGACTGGTTTGATTATGGAGGTTCTTGGAGATTCTGCAAATGGGAATTGATTAATGTATTTAATTATCATCTTGGGTTGTGATATTTGTACTGACATTGTTAGGGTTTAAGTTATTGTTAAGAGTTTAAGTTTGAATTTGTGTAATTCTTCCTTTTTTCAGCCATGGTGACTCATGGATAATGGAAGTTCTAGTGTAGTTTGATGCAACTATTCCTGTGAGAATTAGGATAATGACCTTTTCATGTTTAAATGTTATATTGTTTGTTTGTGAAAAGGAAATTAATTGGAGTTAAAATTAGTCATAATTTTTAAATTTCATATTTTCATGTATAATTTTTCATTAAAAAGATTAAATATCATGACAAATGCTAAGACCTATTGTGTATATGAAATTAGATGAAATCTTAATAAATAAATATATGTTTATTATCTTTTTTTTTCTTTTTTCTTTTTTAACAACTGAGGTTTAACAATCACGAGGACTCAGACTCAGGATGCCATATTAGATTTTTATCTTGCTTATTTACTCAAAAGAACTCGAATTTGAAAATAAACGGCTTTCATTTGCTTCCTTACCACAAAATCACCCATTGGTGGTTTATACGGTATATTATCTTGATTGCTATTTTACCACATTTCTTTTGATGTAAATAAGATCAAGTTGATCAAACAAGCATTTCTGTTGACATTTTCAGTCGGATAGCACGACTTGCATACATTTCTTCCTACAGATATATGAATTTACTGAATTCAAAAACTTAATTGCACTCTCTTATTTCATCACAGGATAAAAAAGACCCCTGATTAATCCATCTATCAATAGTTTAATACACAACTTTCTCTTATTTAATCAACAATTACTTGAAAAATTTCAGGCAAGTGTTTCAACAACCAAATACAATTTCTTGTTTCCATTTTGGGCAACAGAAAAGTAAAACCTCACCACAAAACACAAGATCTAACATTAGCAGTTAATAATAAGTAAAAGGTTCTTCTAAGTTCTAACCATATATTCAAGATTGAAGTAAAGAAATAAAACCTACCAAATTCTTATATTACTTCCTTCAAGGAATGATTAAATTAGATCCTGTCTCTTGAAAGCAAATGATTGGCCATCAAACTAACATCACATACACACAAATTCAAACCTGTGATCTGAACTGGCAGGATAATCAGAGCCGCATAAAAGCACTGATAGAATAAAAAGCTTTTAATCATTCAAATTCCACCAGTGGTTTTTCATCCACAAGCAGTACACGAGAAGTACTCCATCACATATCTAAACCAGTAGCATCAGTGACATGAAAGATGTCGACACCACAGCCATGCACCAAATAAAGGCTAAGCATAGAATTGGTAGGGCGAACTAAAATACAATACAGTACCAGAACTCCCAAAACATTTAAACCCTAAATATTTCCTATTCTCCATTTTGACATTTAAAAAGTAAAATCACTTAGCAAGCATGCTTTGCTGATTCTCTTGCTGCTGCTGATAGTTCAAAGGCCTCCGGAAGAGCATGATGTGTGGTTCAGGGCGATGAATGGCATAGTGAACCCACCCACGGCTCTGCTGAACTCCAATTGCACGCCATTCAGTCTACAAAAGCAAATCATTCAAAAATAAGTAAAATTTTCAGAACCAATAAACACAAAAATACCCATAATATCATCAATCAATTTTAATCACTGAATTAGAGAGACAAGAAGCAAAAAGCAAAAGCAAAATTTCAAAGAAAACCTCATAACGTCAAAATTTAATGCATGATTCCTATACTTGGAGACCCAAGAACACATGATTGAAGTTCCAAATAATCTACAACAACATTCTATATAAGAGAAGGGTAGAGAGAGAAGGAAAAGTGGATTCATCTTAATCATCCTTTTGATGGGTAGGATAAATCAATAAAAAAAAAAAAGGAGAGAGAGATAAGTGCCCCTTTTCACAAGTTAATATCTCTTCCCAAAGCCAAACAAAACCGGTAGCAACAGAACCAGGATTTTGATTCAGTGCAGGCAAATTAAAATAAAAAATAAAAAATGGGGTAATCAAAGACTTAACTACTTTCATAGAAGAAAGAAGGGCTTTTGTTACAAAAAGAAAATAGAAGAGGATTAACTGAATTTTCCAACGTCAGTGGGGGCATGAGCCCACACTCAGCTCTTAGTGGCTCCATCCCTGAAAAACCAGTATACATTAATTTGATCATCATAACCTTATGCGTCAAAATTTTGAAGGAAAGTGACCCATGTCTCGGATTTACTTACTAGTGTTTCACCCCAGGATAAAATGAGCCTCTGGATTGATTTCTCTATTACTATTTGTTACCTTTCCTGGAACCCCAATTCCCCCTATAATTTAAACTTCTGAATTGATTGCCTACCGAGAGGTAGGTACGGTTATCTACATTTCTAAATTTCATTTACAACAAGGATATGACAATAAATCTCTCCCTTCCATAAGCCTCGATCTTGCATACCTCTCTACAAATTGAATACGATGTTTCATTCTTGTCTCATCCATCACTCCTGACATTTCCTTGCAACAGAAGAGGGAAAATGAACTTTCTCTATGCATTTTCCAGCCCTCTTTAAATAAAACAAAGTAAAGTATCCAAGAATGAAAAATCACCAAAACCCTTCTTTTAAATATCAAAGAAAACGGTCATCTTTCATCGCCAAATAAAAAGAAATCAAATCAAACTTAACACAAACCCTAGTATCATTTCCACTTCATTAACTGATTTTTTTCAAGTCAAACAATTAATAAACCAATATTCAAAAGTAATAACAAACAATGGCTACAAAGAACCCCAGATAGAGAAATACCTCAGAGAGGAGGCGATTCTTGGGGAGCAGTTTGGCCACATCAGGAGGAAGAACAACGTGTCTGTACATTCACCATAAACAAATTAAAAATTCCTCGAAAACCAGAAAAAAATAGAAATGAAAAATAAGAATCGAATGATACCTGTACTCGTAAGTGTCATCGAAGTATTTCTCTGAATACTGGATCTGACCCATGTCGAACTTTGGTCCTCGATAATTCCTGAAAGATTGGATCGGCTTCAAATGGAACAATTTTAATAAAAAGTTTTCAAAGTAAATCGGATTAGGTCTTGCTACGGTTGAAAGGAGCGTACCTTTATAATGGCTGAGCAGAGAGTG
The DNA here is from genome assembly GCF_008641045.1 of Pistacia vera. Classification (NCBI taxonomy): domain Eukaryota; kingdom Viridiplantae; phylum Streptophyta; class Magnoliopsida; order Sapindales; family Anacardiaceae; genus Pistacia; species Pistacia vera. The sequence goes on along the minus strand of NW_022195028.1, from coordinate 365,724 downwards.
AGCAATGAGTGAAGAGCAAGTGGGTAAATATTGCTAAGAAAGAGGGAAGAGGCGTAATAAGAGACTTCTAAGAGGGACCAAAAAGTAAATGCACGTTTCTTAAGTTGAGTTAATAATTTATTTATTTCCAAATAAAAAAGGAATTTGAATTTCAAATTTTGAACCTCTCCCGCTTTTGAAAACGATGATTGGACGACAAATCAAGTTTCGGTCGAATAATCTACAACGGCATTCTTGCTTTTTTAAAGTTGAAAAATTCAACAACGGCTATAAGATTTTATTTATTTATTTTTCAAATTATTGATTTATTCTTGTGGAAATTAAAGAAATATCATCAATTTGCTCAATCAATGCTGATATCAATAAGAAGAGACAAAAGAGCTTCGCTTCTATTTAAACTCAATAGTTCAAAGGTAGATAGATGGATCAATACACAGATTTCAAAATTGGGAAAAAAACCCCTTTCAATGATTCAATCCAAATAAACTACCCCCAAATTTGATGTATCTTGACTCTGATATCTCTCTCATTCTTTCTTTTCTGTCAGCTAACCCAGATTATAATATTAAACTTTACCACTAATCCCTGTACATAGAAAGACAATGGACCCCTGTACATTTTCTAGGAAAAAGGATCTACAAAAATAACATGGCTTCTCCATCTTCACAGAAAATCCATTTCCAACTTTCAACCAACTGATTTGGCAACAATTCGGCACTTTGGGACTGCCTTCTCCAGCATTGATGTTCCTTGGAATATCATCATAGGATAGTCATTTCTGTACTTGTTTTGCTGCAAATGCAGACAGTAAGAATAACGACATAAAAATATTCATATAACTGAGAATTTAAGTGAAAATGCACACACACCTCATCTTGGCTCATCTCGTTGAAACCAAACTTATTAGTCCAAATGGCTTGCGCTTCACTGGCCGATGGAAGTACAAGAGTCTTCACGTTTAAGAAGCCAAGTAGCTTCTCAAAACAAGAGAAAAGGCACTGGAAATAACCCTGCAGAAACAGTTTTTAAATAGGTTAAGATATCGTTCACGACAAACAAATTAGGCAGAGAATCAAAAAATTGAGAGCCATGCAGCCTAATGTAATCACCTGGCCTTGACACTCTGTACTAGTTGCAACCAGAGGTAGCTCTGCCAGTTCCTGCCCAAAAATCCTGAAGATTCCAGCTGATACCACAACTTGGCTGCATAATAACCAATGTAATCAGAATAAATAAAATTCTATAGACTAACAGTAAAACTCATCAGAAGTGACACTAACTTTACTGTCAATATCGCACAATACATCCCATGGTAATCTTGTCCCTTATGACTCCTCCTGCAAAATAAATAAACTAGATGTAGTCATTCCTATGTATATCAGATGATAGCTATAGTTACTGGTAAGAATCAAGGTTAGCCAAGAGGTTAAAAAAAAAAAAAAAAAAAAAAAACAACTTATAGCTCACCCATAAACCATCGATGGGATAAGGTCAAGTTTAGATTGAGATTCAATGATCGGATCAAAACGATCCTATAGAAGAAAGAAGAACAAAATACATCCATTAGAATTTGATGCCAAAACTTCGCTCAAGGACAAAATAAAAACAACAAACTATCATGAATGCCTAGTTCTCAAATCATGCATGAAAAACTCGTTATGCTGTATTCAATACAGGAAAATGCCTGCAACATGACCCTATTTGTCAAAGACAATTTCATGTCATTTCGTCAGCAATTATCTACACACACAAAAATAAAATAAAAAAAATAAAAAATAAATAAAAATACTCACATGGAATATAGAAACTGCCTTGGAAAGCAACACTCTAGTACCATCAGAAGCATCCATTTTCTTCCCTCTAAGAACCCTCCATCTGACATCAACATCAGGCCCACAATCTGAAGTGTTATCAACGTTCTTCTTTTTTAAGACATTTATAGAAGTGTCTGGAAGCCTCTCCTCCCCACGATCAACCAACTTCTGCAGAGCAGAATTAATTCTTTTGCAATCTGCACAACATAGCCACTTTCCTTTTGGCAATTCCTGTTGAACAATGAGGGTAAGACTTGTACACAAAATGTTGAATTTTCAGCAAAGAAAACTGCATAGTAAAAAAGAAATATTCAGCACCTTAAGGTCTTCCATTCCATGATCCTTTAAACAGCCAACATGGTATTCTCTCTCACACTGGGCAAATTAACACATCATTGTGGAACAGAGTTAATTTGGAGAGCACTTAGAAACCAAACTTTGAAAGTGTGTGTGTCATTTGAACTTAACCCAAAAAAAAAAAAGTAATACCTGATCACAAAGTATAACAGTGCGATGACCAAACTTTGACTTGCAAAAATCACGTCCTCTACAAATGTAACAGATATATCCAAACGATAAGAGCGAGAGAAATACATACGGTAAGCAAGAGAGAGCCAAAACATACACTGAAGGATAGGGTAAAAGAATAAACACACACCCAAAAATGAATGAGGCAAAAAGTCATAGAAAAAAGGGCTCATAATTTGAAAATTCTCAATTTGCAGGAATATAGTAGAACTGACCTGCATAAAACACATCCCCCTAATTCAGTCTCCGGAGTTTCAACAATCCGAATACACCGATTAGTTATCTGTGCTATAGGATCAACACCTGGGACCCTTCCAGCAGCTTTAGCATTGGCATTACGCTCCACAAACTTTTCTTTTTGGAACATATTCAGGCAATATCTACAGTACCAAGCACCCTTCGGAATACCCAGTAAAGAGACACAGTCTGCAATTGGTCAATATAAGGATAAGCACCAAGCCATGAACTAAAGAAGATAATAGGATCAATGTTTCACCACAGTTATCCATATAACATGCATGTTAATCAAGTTAAAAAAGCCACAAAGCTGTGATACCCAAAAAAGGTTTTAAGGAAACCAGTGGTGCCTGTAGATCACACACACCACATTAATTTTACATTTGAATTACAGATGAGGAGATTAGCTTCGGGTGAAAGTAGGTATAAATCTGAATACAATTGTAACTGATAACAAAAGCTAAAATCCAACTATTTCAATGAAATTAAGAGAGAAAATGAACTTGGAATGAAAGAATAGATACTTTTATTTCTCAGGAAAGTAACAACAGTCAAAATACACAGCACTCCTACATCAAAATGTAAATGAAAATAGAAGCCACAGAGAACCAATCCACATAAGTCCAAACAAATTACAAGATTTGCACGTGAGTATACACATAGACCAGACTTGATTGATGGAGTATAAGGTTCAGGGTACTAAAAACAGATGATGAGTAGAAAAAGTTAAGAAAATAAGACCTTTTCCTCAATCAAATGGCACCTACGTATTTCATAAGATAAGTAATCCACTAACAAATTTCACATAAATCACAAAGCAAAACTGAAAGAATCCTTGAAGAATAATAGTTTACTTGGGAAGAGCATATCATTTACTGGAGTATATCAGCAATAAGTTTCTATTAGTTCAACAAGACAAATGAATCTCTGTCAAATCTACCTAGGATTTTTTGACTATTTTCAATGGCTATCGTCCTACTTTCCGCTGTCTCAGCAAATTTAGGAATCAACACATTAACAGCCAGTGTCCTTTCTCAGTCAATTTCTTTTACAATCTAACATCCTAAAAAAGAACTAGTGGTTACAAAAAATAAAACAAAAAGAAAAGCTACCTTCACCTTTCTCTACCTAGATTCACAATTAAGAAATACATAACAATAGTAAGCATCTACATAATGAAATGCATAGTACCATAACACGGTTTCTTGATAAACCAAAACATTGAAAAAGAGAACTTGAAGTTCACCTTTGTGGAAGGCCCTTGGACATGAATCGCAACATAATAAATTCCCTCCATCCATACAAATGCCACAAAGGTCATCATTCTCTTTAGTAGAGAACCTCCGTTCTTTGGATAGTTTTATAGAATATTCATGGAGAGAAACTCCATTGGATGTGTAGATGTGTTGAAAGCTGTCAGATCAATGGAGACCAAATCAAACAATCATGAAAGGACTGTGAAATATGCACAAAAACAAGCACCAAACATCTTTGCATTTAAATCATGCCATAAAAAATGTGAAAGAAATGTATTAAGTTTGCAGTCTTATAACTCATCTTTGCAAAATTTCAATGATATGTACATTTGAGATAAATACTCACGGTTTACGACGACTTGCCCAACCAGCATGTGCTTCAAACTGTGAGGGGCTAACCTGCTCATTAGATGTAAATAAAATCAACCCTACAACAGAATTCTTGGGAAAAGAATAGCTCCAGCAAAAGTAAAAATACCTCAGATTTGCAGCAAGAGCACAATATTCCAGCTCCCATTTTGTATCCAACAAGTAATTTCTACCAAAAACATAGAACAAGTCAGAAACAAAATAGCCCAAAATAGAATACATAAACATTTTCTAGCATAAATTCCTAGCAACCTGGCCACGAACAAAATATGCTAGCTCAGTTCCATCTAGCAAGCCACCTTCCTCAAAGACCAGTTTATGCATCCGCAGATCCCTTTCAAAAGAACATCATGAGATGGAGACAATTTAAAGTTCTGGTTACAATGAGTGGACAATAACAAAATACTCAACCTTGGACAGCAGATTAAACAAAGAACTAACGAAAAGAGAATATATTATGTGCACAAAAAGGACACTTACTTTCTAGTTACTCTTCCTTGACTTTTTGATGAACTGCTATTCTTCATCACACTGTAAGATAACTTTTGGGCTGAACTTGGTTCTGGAGATCTGACATAACAAAAGAAATATACTTATTTTCAGAGGGGGAAAAAATTATCGACAGAAGGGTAAGAGTTTTTATCTATTTTTAACTCAAAGAAGGAAGAGAAGCCTAATTTGAATGTGTATATGCATGCATTTGAGCCCAGTTAACATGCACATCTACATCTGAGACTGACAATTTAATATAAATTCTATATAGTAATGACATTTCAATGACTGGAAAGTGGGACACAATTGTGTATCTGGCGAAAGAAAAATGCCAACACAAAATTTGTGTTATCACCACAAACCTAATAACCCATCAATTGTTGGATCGTAACAACTTTTATAAAGTCCATTTTTGCAAGATGAGATGTATGCCACAAGGAACTTCAGGACATGTCTAACACTAAAGATATGATTTACTACAATATAAGCAAAATGTATGCATATCTGTTCATTTTTACCTATGTCTTTCTAATAATCATAAATAAACAAAACTCCCAAATACAGAGCTCATCATCACATTTCTAATGAATCATCAGCAAACTCTCTAGTTAAGTATAATGGCACAAATAAAAAAAACTAGGAAAATAAGCCTCTATTAACCCAGCTGTTGCAAAGACACTAATTTCAAATAGCACATAATAAAGCATACCCATCACTAGTCTCAGTCAAACCAGCAGAGACAGCTTCAGGCTCCTTCAAATCCATGCATGAATTACATAACAGCAGCATTTCCTCTGTACGAACTTCAGAGATAGAACCTGCAATTGATTAAATCACACACAGTTTCATGCCTGCAAAACATGCATGCCAAGAAAAATAATAAAGATATGTGAAAGTAACCTCTGCAGTTCAAACAAAAGCCAGACTTAATCCTAGAAGAACCAACAACCATACGGACAGTCTCCTCCAAGGTTTCCAATGGTGAGTCTTTGCAAACATTCATCACATCACGAAGTGTCTTGTCATTTTCCAGATAGATATACTCTGGTGGACGCTTATTTGTGCTACCAGCATGCATCTCAAACACATTAGGGGTAACAACCTAGGAGACAGGGAGAAGCCTCAATTCATTATCTTACACCTCAGTGTAACTTAAAATCACACATTAATAAAAGCAAATAATTCAAAATTGTCCCAAAAAAAAAAAACAAAAAACTCACTTCATTCCCATTACAATCACCACAGAAACACAATATCCCAGAGCCCTTAATCACTCCTTGCAGGCCCATAACACCGGGATCTCTTACCTAAAGTGTTAAAAAAAAAAACCATAATCAACATTTGAAACCAGAATATAACTCCTCACAAATTAAGGACCATAGTAAAAAAGAAATATTCAGCACCTTAAGGTCTTCCATTCCATGATCCTTTAAACAGCCAACATGGTATTCTCTCTCACACTGGGCAAATTAACACATCATTGTGGAACAGAGTTAATATGGAGAGCACTTAGAAACCAAACTTTGAAAGTGTGTGTGTCATTTGAACTTAACCCAAAAAAAAAAAAAGTAATACCTGATCACAAAGTATAACAGTGCGATGACCAAACTTTGACTTGCAAAAATCACGTCCTCTACAAATGTAACAGATATATCCAAACGATAAGAGCGAGAGAAATACATACGGTAAGCAAGAGAGAGCCAAAACATACACTGAAGGATAGGGTAAAAGAATAAACACACACCCAAAAATGAATGAGGCAAAAAGTCATAGAAAAAAGGGCTCATAATTTGAAAATTCTCAATTTGCAGGAATATAGTAGAACTGACCTGCATAAAACACATCCCCCTAATTCAGTCTCCGGAGTTTCAACAATCCGAATACACCGATTAGTTATCTGTGCTATAGGATCAACACCTGGGACCCTTCCAGCAGCTTTAGCATTGGCATTACGCTCCACAAACTTTTCTTTTTGGAACATATTCAGGCAATATCTACAGTACCAAGCACCCTTCGGAATACCCAGTAAAGAGACACAGTCTGCAATTGGTCAATATAAGGATAAGCACCAAGCCATGAACTAAAGAAGATAATAGGATCAATGTTTCACCACAGTTATCCATATAACATGCATGTTAATCAAGTTAAAAAAGCCACAAAGCTGTGATACCCAAAAAAGGTTTTAAGGAAACCAGTGGTGCCTGTAGATCACACACACCGCATTAATTTTACATTTGAATTACAGATGAGGAGATTAGCTTCGGGTGAAAGTAGGTATAAATCTGAATACAATTGTAACTGATAACAAAAGCTAAAATCCAACTATTTCAATGAAATTAAGAGAGAAAATGAACTTGGAATGAAAGAATAGATATTTTTATTTCTCAGGAAAGTAACAACAGTCAAAATACACAGCACTCCTACATCAAAATGTAAATGAAAATAGAAGCCACAGAGAACCAATCCACATAAGTCCAAACAAATTACAAGATTTGCATGTGAGTATACACATAGACCAGACTTGATTGATGGAGTATAAGGTTCAGGGTACTAAAAACAGATGATGAGTAGAAAAAGTTAAGAAAATAAGACCTTTTCCTCAATCAAATGGCACCTACGTATTTCATAAGATAAGTAATCCACTAACAAATTTCACATAAATCACAAAGCAAAACTGAAAGAATCCTTGAAGAATAATAGTTTACTTGGGAAGAGCATATAATTTACTGGAGTATATCAGCAATAAGTTTCTATTAGTTCAACAAGACAAATGAATCTCTGTCAAATCTACCTAGGATTTTTTGACTATTTTCAATGGCTATCGTCCTACTTTCCGCTGTCTCAGCAAATTTAGGAATCAACACATTAACAGCCAGTGTCCTTTCTCAATCAATTTCTTTTACAATCTAACATCCTAAAAAAGAACTAGTGGTTACAAAAAATAAAACAAAAAGAAAAGCTACCTTCACCTTTCTCTACCTAGATTCACAATTAAGAAATACATAACAATAGTAAGCATCTACATAATGAAATGCATAGTACCATAACATGGTTTCTTGATAAGCCAAAATATTGAAAAAAAGAACTTGAAGTTCACCTTTGTGGAAGGCCCTTGGACATGAATCGCAACATAATAAATTCCCTCCATCCATACAAATGCCACAAAGGTCATCATTCTCTTTAGTAGAGAACCTCCGTTCTTTGGATAGTTTTATAGAATATTCATGGAGAGAAACTCCATTGGATGTGTAGATGTGTTGAAAGCTGTCAGATCAACAGAGACCAAATCAAACAATCATGAAAGGACTGTGAAATATGCACAAAAACAAGCACCAAACATCTTTGCATTTAAATCATGCCATAAAAAATGTGAAAGAAAAGTATTAAGTTTGCAAGTCTTATAACTCATCTTTGCAAAATTTCAATGATATGTACATTTGAGATAAATACTCACGGTTTACGACGACTTGCCCAACCAGCATGTGCTTCAAACTGTGAGGGGCTAACCTGCTCATTAGATGTAAATAAAATCAACCCTACAACAGAATTCTTGGGAAAAGAATAGCTCCAGCAAAAGTAAAAATACCTCAGATTTGCAGCAAGAGCACAATATTCCAGCTCCCATTTTGTATCCAACAAGTAATTTCTACCAAAAACATAGAACAAGTCAGAAACAAAATAGCCCAAAATAGAATACATAAACATTTTCTAGCATAAATTCCTAGCAACCTGGCCACGAACAAAATATGCTAGCTCAGTTCCATCTAGCAAGCCACCTTCCTCAAAGACCAGTTTATGCATCCGCAGATCCCTTTCAAAAGAACATCATGAGATGGAGACAATTTAAAGTTCTGGTTACAATGAGTGGACAATAACAAAATACTCAACCTTGGACAGCAGATTAAACAAAGAACTAACGAAAAGAGAATATATTATGTGCACAAAAAGGACACTTACTTTCTAGTTACTCTTCCTTGACTTTTTGATGAACTGCTATTCTTCATCACACTGTAAGATAACTTTTGGGCTGAACTTGGTTCTGGAGATCTGACATAACAAAAGAAATATACTTATTTTCAGAGGGGGAAAAAATTATCGACAGAAGGGTAAGAGTTTTTATCTATTTTTAACTCAAAGAAGGAAGAGAAGCCTAATTTGAATGTGTATATGCATGCATTTGAGCCCAGTTAACATGCACATCTACATCTGAGACTGACAATTTAATATAAATTCTATATAGTAATGACATTTCAATGACTGGAAAGTGGGACACAATTGTGTATCTGGCGAAAGAAAAATGCCAACACAAAATTTGTGTTATCACCACAAACCTAATAACCCATCAATTGTTGGATCGTAACAACTTTTATAAAGTCCATTTTTGCAAGATGAGATGTATGCCACAAGGAACTTCAGGACATGTCTAACACTAAAGATATGATTTACTACAATATAAGCAAAATGTATGCATATCTGTTCATTTTTACCTATGTCTTTCTAATAATCATAAATAAACAAAACTCCCAAATACAGAGCTCATCATCACATTTCTAATGAATCATCAGCAAACTCTCTAGTTAAGTATAATGGCACAAATAAAAAAAACTAGGAAAATAAGCCTCTATTAACCCAGCTGTTGCAAAGACACTAATTTCAAATAGCACATAATAAAGCATACCCATCACTAGTCTCAGTCAAACCAGCAGAGACAGCTTCAGGCTCCTTCAAATCCATGCATGAATTACATAACAGCAGCATTTCCTCTGTACGAACTTCAGAGATAGAACCTGCAATTGATTAAATCACACACAGTTTCATGCCTGCAAAACATGCATGCCAAGAAAAATAATAAAGATATGTGAAAGTAACCTCTGCAGTTCAAACAAAAGCCAGACTTAATCCTAGAAGAACCAACAACCATACGGACAGTCTCCTCCAAGGTTTCCAATGGTGAGTCTTTGCAAACATTCATCACATCACGAAGTGTCTTGTCATTTTCCAGATAGATATACTCTGGTGGACGCTTATTTGTGCTACCAGCATGCATCTCAAACACATTAGGGGTAACAACCTAGGAGACAGGGAGAAGCCTCAATTCATTGTCTTACACCTTAGTGTAACTTAAAATCACACATTAATAAAAGCAAATAATTCAAAATTGTCCCAAAAAAAAAAACAAAAAACTCACTTCATTCCCATTACAATCACCACAGAAACACAATATCCCAGAGCCCTTAATCACTCCTTGCAGGCCCATAACACCGGGATCTCTTACCTAAAGTGTTAAAAAAAAAAACCATAATCAACATTTGAAACCAGAATATAACTCCTCACAAATTAAGGTTCATCAAATTAGTATGGCAGCCAAAAAATCATACCTTGGAGCCACGAATGTATCTTACAGGCATTCCTTCAAGTATACCTGACTCAAGAAAAGCTTTCAACTTGGTATAAAATTTTCTCGCGACCTTCTTTGACTTCACTGGGCTGTCTTGCTTCACTGGAGTAGTAAACAATGGACTAGCTGCTCTATGATCACTTTCTTCCTTCATACCACTCTCTTTTCCACCCCGTGTCTTCACTGACTGCACCTTCTGCTGTAAAAACGATCTCGTAAACCTTCTCAAAGGCCTCTCAAAAACCCCATTCGTTACCTTAACATCTTCATTACCACCAACCACAACAGGTTCTACCGCACCAGACCCTTCTTCACACAAACTACCAGATTTCTTTGAAGCTTCCTCGCCCAAATTACTCCATACTTTTTCCTTCAATTTCCCCTCAACCAATCCGTTCTCCGCTAATCCCCCATCAGTCTCGTTCTTTTTCTCCTCTATGACAGCATCTACTACATTTTCAGTCTCATTTTTTGTCTCCTCTTCAACACCAACAACTAAGTTTTCAGTCTCCTTTTTCTCCGCTTCAACACCAACTACTACGTTTTCAGTCTCTTTCTCTTTCTCTTTCTCTTCACCCGTTTTTTCATACTTATCTTCCTGTACATCCATTAACACTTTATCACATCCATTACTTTTCTCCTCCTCAACGCCAATTACCACCTTTTCAGCTTCATTCTTACCCTCTTCATGATGATTTTCACCTTTACCCTCTTCTTCATGTTGATTTTCGCCTTTGCCCTCTTTTACATGATTATTTTCGCCCTTGCCCTCTTCAACATTTACTAAAACCTCCTTTTCGTAAACAACAGCTTTTTTGCCATCATTCTTACATAATTCTTCCTTCTCTATCTCATCTTCACACATCAATTCCTCCTCACCACTGGGTTTAGGTATTACCCCACCAACATTACAAATACTCTCAACCTTGACTTCATCAACAAGATCAACCACGTCACTTTTCGCCTCTTCTTCGCTCATAACCTCTGTATCTTTATCAAGATCCTTCACAACATCAACACCCTTCGCCTCCTCTTTCCTTTTCCTCCTCGACACATAAGTCTTCAACTTCTTAAGCGGCGGCGAAACCAACTCATGGTCCGAATCCACATTATCATGTGCCTTCTTGGACCGGGTCCGCCCGAGTGACCCGCAGATCTCCGATTGAACCTTCAAAGCAAACTCGAACTCCCTCTTCAAACCCGTCCGGATCTTTGATAATACCACAAACTTATCCTCCGAATCCGCACCGTTCGCCATGGCTTGAAACCCGACACTTCAATCCTTTTCCCCTCTCTATTTTTCTTGATAAGTTTCAAATTTTGAACACAAACAAGAGACAAATCAAGAAAACATTTCTGGGTTATATGTATATGTATTGGGTGTTCATGGTATTGATTTGGACAGGCTTGAATTGAATAGTAGAATCTGCGTTGTTGAGTCTTTCTGTGGAGGGTGACTAAAAAGGAGAAAAATTTAGGGTTTCTTTTTAGGATTTGATTAAGAGAAAAGAGGAAAAAAATAATGGGGACAGAGAAGGGCAAGTCGGTTTGTTTCTTGGAAGGAGAAGAGAACAGAGATTGGGAGAGGGATAAACACTACTTTCAGTTTCATAGATGGACGAAACTACCCCTTTTCAATTACCATTGGGGTTGTTTCCGAGTATTTGTTTTGTTCTTGATAATGGTGGTCATCTACTTTTAGGTATTCTTATTTGTTTCTCTAATATTTATGGTATTTCCATTTATGGTTTTATTGTTCTAATTTTTTGCACTTTTACCCTTATTGTCGTAGGGGGAGCATGTGAGAAGATTGTAGGTAAGAGATGAAGATTGGTTTTGAAATTAGTTCTTTGTGTTTTAGATAGAATGTTTATAATAATAATAGTCGGGATAGGACTTATATGCAAATAAGTGAGAGAAATTTTGAAAATCGAGGAAGTGGCCCTTTTGAGTTATGATGTGGCTACCAAATGGCTTGTTTGAGTTGTTTGAACAAAAACGTGGCGCTAAAGCGGCCATGATACGCTTTACAAAGTAACGTATCATAATTATAATTTCTTTAATGGTAACTTATCTGTAGTGTTCTTTCTTATTTCAGCGTGACTGATAGTGACTCAATTTAATTATGATATTCCTCCAAATGGTCAACATGTATAACTTTGTAATCTATGCAAAGAAAACTAAAGTTGAATTTACAAATACAGAAGATGTTTTTAAAATTATGATGTGTTTTTAAACTTGCACATTAGAGTGCCAATGTGCCTTTGATATGGTCCTATCAAAATGTAGTTTCATAATTCTGATTTTCGTTAATAGTAACTTATTTGTAGTGCTATTTTGTAAGTTTAACGTGGCTAACAATGAGCCTATTTAATTATGATATTACTCCAAATGACTAGTATGCGTAAAGAAAAATAAAGTTGAAATTTGAAAATAGAGAAGATGCCTTTAAATTATGATGGGGTTGTAAACTTGCACATTTGAGTGCTAATGTGGCTTTGATATTGCCCTAGCAAACTTAAATGTTTCATAATTAAGATTTTCTTTAACGGTAACTTATATGTAGTGTTTTTTCATAACTTCAATGTGGCTAACAATAACTCTGTTTAATTATGATATTCCTCCTAATGATTAGCATATATAACTCTAACTTGCACATTTGAGTGCCAACGTAGCCTTGATATGGCCCTAGCAAACTGTAATGTTTCACCACTCGGATTTCTTTAATGGTACCCTATTTGTAGTGCCATTTCTTAACTTCAGATTGGCTGACAATAGCTTTATGTACTAATGATATTGCCACAAATAGCTAGCATTAACTCTGTAATATGTGAAAAGAAAATTAAAATTGAATTCTAAAAATCTTATTTTAAATTATGATATGGTTGTAAACTTGCATATTTGGTGCCAACGTAGCTTTGATGTGGCCCTAACAACTATAACGTTTCACAATTATGATTTTCTTTAATAATAACCTAATTGTATTTTGTATATATATGGTATTCCTCCAAATGGCTAACATGCATGACCGTGTAATCTGTGTAAAGAAAAAAACAAAACTACATTTAAAAAATGATGGTTGTGGCCTTTTCTAGTTATGATCTGTCAAAAAGTTTTATGTTTGACCAATAACGTGGCTTCGTAGTGATTTTTGCAAGTTGTAACGCATTGCAATTATAATTCTATAGAGGTAACTGATATGAGATTCAACTTTGTAATATATCTCAACAACTATAGTGTTCATATGTTAATTATAATATCAATAAAAATTGGCTCACAACCTAATCTCATAAACTCTCTCTCACAATTTTGACATGGCAAGTCACAATTAGTCAGCTTGCAATTGGTCAAGCGAAAAAATTCATCATAGACTAATTGCAAGCTAACACGTTCGGGTTGTGAGAAAAAATTTATAAAATTTGGTTGTAAGTGTAGTATTACTCTTATAATATAGAACATAATGAATTCATTCAATAATGACATTTCTTAAAACAATAATCGTTTTAATTAAAACGTATATGAAATATATAATTTATGGAATCAATACAACCATTTTGGTTGAGGAATGGGGATTAACTAATTAATTTACGAAAAATCATATTCTTTGTGAATAATTTTAACATTTTCTAAAAATACAAGGGTGCAAATGCAAAATAAAGACAATGTACGTACCTGAAAAGAAAAACCAATAAAAACTAACAACAAAGTCGTATAGATGGAAATTAAAAGAATATTGAGGGGCAATTCGGGACATAAAAGATATGGAGAGGGTAACGGAATCGTAAAAACTGATAATAATTTGCCTTAATAATTTTGAAAGTCGTGAATTTTCGCGGCTGAGCCAATACACACATACAAAAATAGGGAGGTTGGCCAATAGGCAATTGCCAAATATTCGCGCGATTGCTTTAGATTGTGCTGACCTATTGACTTTTTGCTTATCAATACCTTACCCACCACTTTTTTTGTTGCGTGTTCACACTCTTCCTATATGCTACCATTTTTTTACTTTAGATTTTTTTTTTTTTTTTTCTTTGGTAACAAAGGTTTTGGAGTCATTTTATGCGTACTTCTATTAATCTCCGAGGTCCATTAAAGACTTTATAACCCCAAGTGATTAGATAAGTCATAATATTATTGTGATAGGTAATTCTAAAACATTGTCACTTATTTGGTCTTAATGTTATTGTGATAAGTGGTTTCAAGGTTTGAATACTCCAAAGAATGGAGTAAACCTCTTTGACCGCTAAGTTAATCCCTTGGAGTTAATTTTTACAATTTTTTCTTCCTGACTTACTTGTAAAATTTAAACTATACGATATAATTTAGCAAGATACATTATATTTAAGAAATACAATATAGTTTTACTCTATTTTTGTGTCCAATTATAAACAATAGTTTATATAATATTTAGTTAAAATATCTCACACATATGTATATAGTATAGCCTCTATAAATTAATAACCTTAGGACCATATAAATTCTATTAATTAAAAGATGTATTAATTAATTGATAAATTAATTCATAGAGACGAACATACATTTAATCAACTAAAAGTTTATTATATTTTACCAATCTAATCAATTGAATATGAATTAATCCACTAAATATACATTAAAACATTAATTTAAATTCATTGTACTAATGTACTTAACTAAATAATATTCATTGTGTATAATAAATTCATTGAATTTATGTACTTAATTAAATAATATTCATTGTATATAATTTTATTAGTTTAATTAAATGTATTCAACAAAAAAATATTTGTGCTATTACAAAAAGTAACAATCGAGATATATTTTAACAAAATACCATAGTCAATTAATAAATTATTTATTCATAATATGAATGAGATCATAAAGTTATGTAAGGGTTTCCAAAAAAGTATTATTTTATTAATTTATCAAAATTATTAATTTAACTTATTAAACCAAGTCGAGATCGTAAGAAATTATTAATTTATCGAGTATTAATTGATAGAGATTATACTATATTATAGTATCTATAATAAATAATAAAAACTTTTTAAAAAATCAAAATAAAAAAGAAGAATTTCATTTGCAAATATTTTAACAGCCTGGCCTCTTGCAAGTATTAGGCTGGAAGAATAGCAATGCTTGCCTCTTGTCTGAAACGATATGAAATAAAAGTGTAGTTTACGCACGTTAAAATGGAGCGTGAGATGACTAAATTGGCCGCTGTGTCTGCCCGGCCTCGGACTGGTGGTGAGATAAAATGTGTAATTAAATTGTATTGGAAATGTGGAATTTTATTGGTCGTATTCGTAATTTACGTCGTGGCGGGAATGATTTTTGTGCTGCCATCTGGCTAATATGTTTTTTCCCTAGCCGTTACCCACTTTAAATTTGAATTAATTATTAATTACATACACAAACAAGGATATACGGATACTATACTTTACGGATTCGGCTAATATAAACTTGTGTATCGGATTTGCATTAGGCAATTTTTGGGCTTCAGATTAAAATTTAGACAATTTTGTACTAACCACCAAACCACTGATACTAATTTAAATGAACATCTAAATTCATTAATTAAACATTCAAATAATTACTTACTACTTAAATTTTTCATCCATGCTTTTTCAATTATATTAGCTGGTGACTTTTTTCTGTTTGTTTGGATAATCAGAATGTCTGAACTAGCTTATGTGTACCTCAATTAATCTTCAAGGTCCATTAAACACTTTATAAAAGCACAAATGATTAAGTAAGTCACAATGTGATCGGTGACTCTAAAGTTTGAACTCCTTGATCGCTAGACCACCCCTTGGGGTTTTAGTTGGCCACTATTCTTCTAAAAAAGCCTTCCATAATCTCGTGTCCTAATATTATAAGAATACTGTGTTTTTCTTACCCATTTTCTCCCGATGCAAAAACAAGTATTGGTATAAAACATCTCTTTTAATGCAATACAACGTCAAGAATGGTGTTTTATCTTTTCTGACATAAACTATAATCAAGATAATTTTTTTACCCTACTACGATGCAATTTTAGTTGGAAATCACTAATTTTTCTAATGTGTGAGAATACCCTTCGACACTATGCATATACAACAATTCTAATAAGATTCTTTTTTAATATTATGATTTAAAATTATAATCAAGATTCTTAATTACCCACTACAAAGGGATAAAAGATAAATGGTTTAGTTTGTTGTAATAGATTTCACTATCACAATTGAACTACTTTATAGAAATGTTTTTACATGAAAAAGAATTGTTGATAGAGTTGGTGCGCTTTGGGTAGTAATAAAATTTGTTAATTCTTATTTGAAAAGAAAATTCATTAAAGTTGAAATTATTCTATTGAAGTAATTATTCCAATCTATTACCTTTGTTAAGGAATTAGGATAATTAATATATTTTACATAATTTCTTAGTTTGGTTTTATTTTTTTCCTAATTTAGTAAAAGAAAACTTCCTCATTTGGATTGTTTTTTTTTAATTACCTATAAGGGATAGATTTAAGATTTGAATCTAAATTATGTTATTTTCCAAGTGCATTAAATGTGTAAGTTGTATTTAGTATTAAGCATTCAAAGTGTTAGGTTCAATAGCCTAACACTCGTGTCATTGTTTTTACTAAAAAAGAGAGGTCGCATAAGTCTCCTCTGTATATATGGAAAAATTCTCCAATACATACATTCTAAATTGTATTTTACCAAACTTCCTTAAGCTGGTGTTGCATACCATATGCAAATTGGAGAAATCATGAATGTCAAAATCAACTGTGGAGGAACACTAGCCATAGGTTTTGTTATGCCTAAAAAGTCACGCCTCTGTCAGCTCATTTAATGTCTTCTTGTACCAGCTGTCAACCCTATATCTCCAAAGATATTCTCACCAACTCTATCTCCTTTCAAGATATGAATGGACGAGAGCCTTCCATGTGTCAAGACAACTTGCAAAACAATCATTACATTGAGTGCTTAGGTGTATAAATGGGCACTCCTCTTCCCGAAGAAGGGGGCAGGGGCTGAGATTTGAGCTTCATTTCATTCTCTCTCTGTAAACACTGTATTTCTTTTATCTTTGTATGCCTTCTGGGAAAAATCATAGAAATATTCAGAGATGAATAAAATAACAGTTGATGTAGGAGTCGCTTGTTGAGCATCCGAACCACTATAAAAACCCCTCTTGCCAATCTTTTATTTATGTTTTCTACAACATATATAATCTCAGCTCTATATTCAAATCTCATGGATCCATCATGTGTGATTCCTAAGTCCGTTTAGCGCTTCTCACGTGCGAGTCGTTGGCGTCCAAAATCAAGCGTCAACAGTTTGGTGGCCCATGCAGATCCGATTCTCAAACTTGCATCCAAGTTCCTTGATGGCGTGCTCAGATCTCAAACCTGCGTCAGAATTCTCCAATCGTGTGGCCAGATCGCAGATCGCACACATTAGAATTCTCCAAACGCGTGGCCAGATCGCACGAGTCAGAGTTTTCCGATTGCGTGGCCAGATCGTAGATTGCACGCGTTAGAATTCTCCGATCGCACGCATCAGAATTCTCCAAACGCGTGGCCAGATCGCAGATCGCACGCATCAGAGTTCTCCGATCGCGTGGCCAGATCGCAGATTGCACGCCTACGCCGTCTTGATTTTACAACTCCCAAATCTTTCATAGCAAACTCATTTGACAATTGCCTTTTAGCTTGTCTACTTCTTGTTTACAAGTCCCTGTAATCAACATGTCATCTAAATATAATAGGATGATATAGGAGTTACCAAGTTTCTTGAAATAACAGCAATGGTCTGCTTGGCATCTAAGGAAACCATTACTACACGTAAACCCATCAAACTTCTTGTACCACTGTCTAAGTGCTTGTTTTAGCCCATATAAGCTCTTTTGAAGTTTGCACACCATTCTCTTGCTTCCTTGTACTTTAAAACCCTGTGGCTGCTGCATATAAATTTTTTCATCCAGTTCTCCATGAAGAAACGCCGTCTTTACATCTAACTGCTCAAGATGAAGGTCTTCTTTTGCCACTAACCCAAGTATTGTTCTTATTGTTGTCAACTTGACAACTAGAGAGAAAATTTCAGTGTAGTCAATGCCTTCTTTCTGCTGAAATCCTTTCACGACCAGTCTTACTTTATATCGTTTGCTGCCATCATGTTCATCTTTCACCTAATAAACCCACTTGTTTTGTAATGCCTTTTTCCCTTGTGGTAGCTCTGTCAACTATCAAGTTTGATTTGTTGATAATGAGTCCATCTCATCCTCATAGCTAGCTCTCACTTGATTGAGTCCTCAACTTTTATTGCTTCCTCTTAACACTCTAGTTCAACACCATCAGTTAGTAAAATATAGTGTAAAGAAGAAGGGTACCTCTGCGGTGGTCTTATAGTCCTGGAAGATCTTCTAGGTTCAAACACGAGTGTTTGTGGTTCAACTTCTTGGGCTATATTATCTTGATCTTCCTAGTCATTGTCCTGCATGCCATTCATTGGGAAGTCTTTCAAAAGAACTACCTTTTGCTTCTTCACTTTAGTGTTTGGACTTTCTAACTTCATGTTGAGTTTATCCTTGTACATCACTTCTTCATTGAATATGACGTCTCTGCTCCTTATAATCTTGTGGTTTTGGTCATCCCAGAAATGATAACCAAACTTGGCGTCACTATAACCAATGAAAAAACATTTGTTAGATTTAGCATCAAGCTTACTTCTAAGAGTAGAGTCGATGTGAACATGTGCTAAACAACCAAACACTCTTAAGAAAGAATAATTTACCTCTTTGCCGCTCCAAGCTTCTTCTGGGATCTTGCAATTTAGCGATACAGAGGGTCTTCTATTAAGCAAGTAGGATGTAGTATTGATTGCATCAGCCTAAAATGTCTGTGGTAGTCCAGCATGCAATCTCATACTTCTTGCACGCTCATTTAGGGTTCTGTTCATCCTTTCGGCGACACCATTCTATTGAGGAGTTACAGGAATGGTCTTCTCCATCTTGATCCCATTATTGGCACAATATTCCTTAGACCCTTGATCAATGTACTCTCCCCCATTATCGGATTGCAAGCACTTCAACTTCAGGTTTGTCTCATTTTTAACCATGGCTCTTCACTTTTTAAAAGTATTAAAAACATCAGATTTATTTTTTAGAAAATAAACCCATACCTTTCTGCTTGCGTCATCAATGAACGTGGCATAGTACTTTGAGCCTTGGCGTGCTGTCGTAGGCACCCAGAATTAAAACCTTCCGAACCTAACTACCGAACTGTAAATAGGGTAAGCAAGGGTCGATCCCACGAAGAGTGTCTAGCCGAATTTTCAATGATGTGAACAAGGCTGGGTGTTTTGAGTAAAAACAGAAAACAATCTCAGGAAAACAAAAGCAATTTAAATCAAAAATCAATCAAAATAACGAAACTTGGTCTCCGTCAACATCCACCATCGGAATCTTACAACTGATCATTGATGCAAAAGTAAATCAATTCTTACTTTGAATATTCACCGTTGGAACTATTTTCCTACCTCTCCTTAATCGTAATTAATTAGGAAACAAGCGATCTTAATTAATCTTACCACTAAACAACCCTATACAAGCGCTCAAAATTTAATCTAATAGCAGCCTTAAGAATTAGAGAAATCGATGAAGCTAAACAACACAAACACAAGCGGTTGTATTTAATTTAGTTGAATGTTCTTCTTAAGATTATTAATTCCTGGCGCAGCAAATTATTAACCCTAATTGCTTCACAAGTTAGAGGGATCAAACAATTACGGATTTGATATCAAACTCAGCAGTAGATTGCAACAAATAATACACTAGTAGGCCTCCTAGTAATTAATTGCATCAATCATGAAGATATGCACAGAATAACATTCAATACTCAAACACAAAAATTGAACATTAAAATAAAATAGATTAGATCTCACAGTTGGTTGATTCCGAGGTCTCCGTTTCCGACGACCAAGTTACAAAAGCTTTAGCCGCTCATGGCCATAATCCAAACTCAAAAGAAAGAAAAAATTCCAGAGAAGAGAAGAGAGAGGCGTGGTCCCCCTCAAAAACCCTAATCTGATCCCTTTGCAAAAATCCCGTTTTAGA
This sequence comes from Pistacia vera, assembly GCF_008641045.1. Classification (NCBI taxonomy): domain Eukaryota; kingdom Viridiplantae; phylum Streptophyta; class Magnoliopsida; order Sapindales; family Anacardiaceae; genus Pistacia; species Pistacia vera. Next base: position 345,544 of record NW_022195028.1, on the reverse strand, counting down.
ATTCGAATCCCACTCAATCTCCTAAAAGAAATATTCTCCTATCCTAAAATAACATTAATCCTAATTTAATTCTAATTGGAAATAAAATAAAATAGAGTCCTAATAAAATAGGAAAGTGGTGTTTCCAGCTGTAATTTTCGTGCAGCATGTATGTCTTCAAAACGTGCAATAATAGACTGACTTGCATAACAAGTCAGAACGCTCCAGGACGTCGGCAATGCAGGTGCATCAACTTCAAGCTCGATTACAACCTTTATTCAGCCAGTATCTCTAAAAACTCAAAACATGAAAGTTGTAGATCTCTTTCTTAGCGTTCCACAGCATTTTGAATCATCTCAATCGGAGCTCGGATGAGAGAATTATGCCCAGAATACGAAGCAGTGGCGAAACTGTCCGAATTCCCCTAATTAATTCCGTTTTTCAATTAACACCTCCATTTGCTTCCTAAACCAAAATAAAGTAATAATGAGTACAATTAGGAAACAAATACGTATAAAAGACTAAACATTAAGGGGGTTAAATATGACATTTTGCATTCCCATCAAGCCTCTAAGGGATGACACAGGAATGGGTCCCCACACGTCTGTATGAACCAACTCCAACTTCTTTGCCTTTGGTTCCCTTGCTACTTTAGAAAAACTTACCTTGCTACTTTAGAAAAACTTACTCTTGTTTGTTTGCCAAAGATGCAACCTTCACACAAATTGTGATCAATCGACTTCAACTTTGATAGTTTTCCCTTTGATTGAAGCTCCTTCATTCCTTTCACGGTCAATGCCCAAGTCTACGATGCCACAAACTCGAGGTAACACTAGCATCTACGACTGCAACTGAATCTCTACAGCTAGAAGTCATGTAATGAGTTCTAGTTTTATTTCCACGAGCAACCACCATGACTCCTTTAGTAACTTTCCATACACCAGCTAGAAAGGACACACTATGCCCTTCATTGTCAAGTTGCCCAACTGATATTAGATTGCGCATCAATTTTGGTACATGCCTTGCTTTCTGGATTTTCCACACAGATTCTTTTGTCATCTTCAACCTGACATCACCCATACTTACAATATCCAAAGGTTCTCCATCTGCTAGGTATACATTTCAATGATTTCCAGCCACATAATTTTCTAGAATTTCATGGTGTGCAGTGGTATGGAATGAAGCTTCTAAATCTAAAACCCAAGAGTCAATAGAATTATCAACAGATAAAAGTAAAGCATCTTGTACCTCTTCAGTTACGACATTGGCGATGTCGTCATTGTTGTTCACCTCTTTCTTTAGTGCTTTGCAACTCCTCTGTATGTGGCCTTTATTGCCACAATTCCAGCAATCTATTTTTTTCCCAAACCTGGACTTGCTTCTTCCGTTCCTTGATTTTGATCTTCCTCTGCCTTGGTTTGAATTCCTATCATAACCCCTGCCTCTGGTTTCAACATTCAAAGCATTTGACGTTATCTCACCCAAGTCTTTCCTGTGAACCTCCTCAGAGAGAATTTTATCTCTGACATTTATGAATTTTAATTTTGCACTACCTATTGAATTACTAATTATTGCTCTCATAGGCTCCAAACTATTTAGTAGGGAGGCCAAAAGAATTAGGGCACGAACTTCTTCATCAAAATCAATTTTTACAAACGACAATTGATTAATAATTGTATTAAAATCATTCATATGCTCTGTCACGGAGGCACCTTCTCTCATCTTAAGATTAAATAATTTTTTCATAAGATGTACCTTGTTATTCGCAGAAGGCTTCTCATACAGATCGGACAAGATCTTCATCAACCCTATTGTGGTTGTCTCCTCCTTCACCATGTTACTTGCCACGTTCTTGGTCAATGTCAATCGAATGACTCCTAACACTTGTCTATCAAGGAGTGTCCAATCTTCATCTGACATCTTTTTAGGTTTTTCTCTTAAGAGAGGTAGATGTAATTTTCTGCCATATAGATGATCTTCAATTTACATCTTCCAGAATGCATAATATGTTCCATCAAACTTGTTGATCCCAGGTCCAGATCCTCCTTCTTCTCCAACCATCGCTTTCTTCTTTGAACCTAGCTTTGATACCAGTTGTTGGGGGAATTTAATTGAATACTAGTAAATCTTAAATCCCTGAAAGCGAAAAATAATGGGAACAAATGACACAAAATAACCACAAACACAAACACAAGATTTATAGTAGTTCACTTTTTATATGAGAGGTACGTCCACTTTGCCACTACGGAATTTCACTATGAAGAAGAAGAAAAATTACAAGAATCTCTCAAACCTCACAAATTGGCCCACTCACTAAACTCTATTTGGTAGCTCTCACTCTGATTGTGATTTTGCCTTCTATTCAATTTTTGTGTTCTCTAACTCTAGAACTTAGCCCTTTTTTTATAGGTCATACATGAGACACAATTCCTAATAGAATTCAAATCTCATATCTTAATATGAATTATATTTTAAGTCCTAATACAATTATAATTTTATTTCTAATTATATTCTTAAAAGAAAATAATTTTACTTAAATATAAACTAGAAAAACTCATATGTCTTAATCCAACTCTAATTTGGATTGAACTTGGCTCCGTAGTCACAACAACAACATCTTTAATATCGTCAGTTTAATATTGGATAAAATGTATTATTGTGGTCGTGGCCCATATTATTTAATATCATCACATATATGAGAAAAATTCTATGAACAGATGCGGAATATTCTTGGTTTCTGAGCAAAAATTGTAACCCACCATGCTTTGTCTGCACATTTCGAATCAAAACATGTAAGTAGCACTAAAATATAAAATTAAGCACATGTCCTATATTTATGTCATTCCTTTGAATGAAAACATTCTTTAAATCAAATCATTCTAAGCAACTCGGAAAATTTACCCTAAAATTGGGGTAAATTTAATAATAGTACAATTTGATAATAATAATTAAGAGTTAATGACTTTTTTCCACCTAAATAATGGTTTAATGACATTTTTTCACCTATAAACTTTTAAAATATCATTTTACTATTCAAATTTATATTCCGACAACGAACTGAGAGCAAACTCGATCCAAGCTATTAAGGTTTTTGGAAAGAGGCGACTGATGAGTCGTTGGATGGTGAAAGGTTGGATTGATTGAAATTTGACTTGGGAGGGGTGACTACGCAAACTCTAATCGCTCGATTGTTGGCGATTGGCGGGCTCGGCGAGAGTAGGGTTTAAGACGTTTTGATGAGTGATAATCAATAAAGAGAATTGTGGTGGTGTAGGGTCGTAACAATACTAGAATCAGAAACAGCATATAAATTTAAATAGTGAAGTGGTATTTTAAAAGTATGTGAAAGAGAAAATGTCATTAAGCCATTGTTTGTGTGGGAAAAAGTTGTTTACTCTAATAATTAACTACATCTCATAATTAATCTTGATTAGAGCGACGGATCCAAAAACTATTTTTCAATCTTCTTCCCTTAGTCGAATTCGGTTTCTATGTGAGGATATACATCGAGGGGATGACAATATTAGTGCTCTGAATATTGAGTTTCAACACTGAATTAAGAAAGAAAATGAGTTAGCTTTAATATAGGAGAGATGATTTAACATAATCGACGGTTATAATACAACTAATGTTACAAACTATTTAGGATTGTGAAAGTTGGCATCATCTAACAATTAAATTGTTCATGCTTCATGAGATTCACTAATATAACACAACCCAAAATAATATTCCTTTTTTCCGATTTCTTTCATGTAATTCATCAAGATTTCATTTGTATAGCTTCCTTGAGCTTGAATTAATGTCCATACTCTCCTAATATATTGGTTTTATGCATGATGTTTGGATGAAGAAATTAACTCTCCAAGACTTTGAAGCAAGGGATTGCCGCAACGATCTCTCAAGTAAATAACATTAAAGAAACTAAAAAAAACTCAAATCAAAACTCAAGACATCAAATCTAAGGATTATTGCAGGCTGCATGCCAACTTCTGATACATATCAGAAACTCAAATCAAAACATAAGCGCTACAGGCTGCTCTTCATTATTCATTCATGCTAACATTAATAAATAAAAGAGAAGAGAGAGAGAGAGGGGAAATTGAATCTTTCTTGCAGTTACGATGCAGAGATAGTAAACAACGTTTCAAGAGAGATTCTAGGCTAGGAAAGTGATGAAAATGCCAAAGGATTGAAGTTGCCCTGAGAGAGAAACCAGATTAATTAGGTCTTCTTCTTCTTCAAGAGAAGAAATAGAAACTTAACCAATCCCATTTCTCCCATTAAAACGAATCCAAAAGTTGATGATGATAATTTGAGCTTGAGCCACCTCCACCACCACACCAAACCGACCCACCAAGGCATTTGGTGCCATGGTGGGGGTGGCGCCGCTACTAGTACGTACTAAGAATATTGATGCTATACATAGCAGCCTTGAATGTGTATATAAGTAGAAAAAAATGAGATGAGGAAGAGAGTAAGAGATAGGAAGGTTATATAAAAGAAGACAGGGTGAGTGGCTTCTCCTATGGGTTTGTAAAAAGATGGCATCTTCCAGGGTATATGCGGCGACCACCTCTCATTGCTCCACATTATTCCCCACACTACACCTTTATTTATTTATATATTAATTTTCGAATTAAACTACTTCTTTTCTTTTATATTTATTACAAGTACTCTAATGTGAACCCCACACCCACTGCCCTTTACCTAGTTTAATCCAAACCTTCTATATTTCTCTTGTTAATTCTGTTTAGCCATTGTTATTGGACTGTTCAAGAGAAGCCAAGTTATGTCTTTTCTCAACCTTTACTTTGTGCTAATTAGTTTAACACGTACCCCACTGAATCAATACCTTGCCCCAACACAGCCAACAATTTAATGCCTTTAGTTTAGATAGATAGAGGCTTAAATATATAGCTAGCCTTAACACAAGAAATGATGTCAACTTATTCGATAGACATATAGTTGGTGGTATATATATAATATATTGGTTAATTAGCTGTGTGTTTGTCTTTGTCTCGAATGATTTTTTTTTTTATCTATCTAAAGCACTGGCTTTCACTGTTCTGATTTTGTAAAGAAAATGCTTGATTTTGTATTAGTTTGGAGCCACTGATGGCGTAATGCATTAATAAAATAAATACAAGAGATATTGATGGGTCATGTGAAAGTCATCATATAAGGTTATAAAAAAAAATCATACCTAATTTTAATTTAATGGATTCAGCAATCAGAAGTCACTAAATCTCCTTTTATGGTAGAGTCGTCACCGTGCAACTTATGTCATGAATAATCTGGAGATAAGCCTTGGTTAATTTAATTACTTAAGTTAATGTTATATATGCGAGTGGGTGGGTTTCCTTTGCATTACTTCAGGGAGAAGCAGGAATCATGGAAGAAAACACCAGCTTGATTCCTTAAAGTTCAAACTTGCATGAAAAGATTGTCCGGGCGGGTTTAAATGAAGATTATTATTAAAAAATAAATACTATACATACAATATTTTTATACAATATTATATGTCAAAATATGATTAGTTGATTTTAAATTAAAAATAAATTTTTACCCAATTATTTTTTACAACATAATATTAACGTTAGTATGAGAAATATTGTATAAAAATGTTGTTTGTATAGTATTATACTTATTAAAATGGTTAGATGCTGCATCAAATCAAAGAGAAATGCTACTCTTACAAAGAAGAATACAAAGACAAACATACAAAGATAAATTATACCCTTAAAAGAAGGGAAAAGAGAGAGAGAGAAAGACAATCATGAAGATTAAGGGTAGGATTTATCTTTGTATGTTTATCTTTGTATTCTTCTTTGTAAGCCTAGCATTTCTCCAAATCAAAACTCATTAGTTAGTCCAATATTTATTACTTTTTATTTTTTTTATTTTTTTATCAGGATATCTAGATTAATTTTACGTACACTTCAACTAATGTTCAGGGTCTATAAAATACTTTACAAGCTTAATGTTCTAGGTAAGGTGATAAACTATCCAAGGTTCAAACTTAAAAGGTCAAGGGAAGGGAGTAAATTCAGACCAACTCCTTGGGTTTTAATATTTAGTACTTCTCATATACACAAAGCATATTTGAACTAGACCATTGTTTAAGCCCATTTAGCATAGGCATCCTCTGGCCCTCTCCTTGAACATGGAGTGTGAGTTCATGGATACCTTTTCCTTTCTGTCTATCTACTTTCTCATTTGAGTTGAGACATCCATTCTTTATCTTAAGAAAAAGCCCAAATTTCAGCTTATTGACCGTTGCTTTCTTTCCCATCCTATGTCACTACCAAAACAGAGCCCTCGTCTGCCACAATAGTTTCTTGGTGACCGCATGCATTTGATGATGAGATTGAGATTAAAAACGCAGAATTTCATCTATTTTAACAGGCACAACCAAATAATAAATAAATATTGATGCCTTCAGTAGTAGTAATACAAACTGAGAAATATGTTTTGTTCAGCAATCCCAACCAAGAAAAAGAGAAGGGACAAGAGTTTATAAAGCCATTATGGAATGCCTTGGAGGCAAAGCAAGAACCATCAAGTAGAAAAAAATATGAATTCTTTTGCACTTTAGTAACAATATACTCTGTATATATGTATTGCTTTTCTCCAAGTTACTTGCACTAGAGGGATTATGAGCATAATCAACTTTAAAGGTCTTCTGATTCGGTCTGACTCCACCAGATGATCATTGATACCTTCGGTTTAAAGCGGCAGATATCAACATAGCCCAATATTAGAGATTTTGTATAATAACTTCACCAAAAAGTTAGTATAGGAACCATGGAACCAGAATCTCTGAGATATCTTGAGTTTCATACAAGAAATGTTAAAGTAAAAAAGTGTTGAATGACAACGAGAAAGATGGTGACAATAGAGAATAAAGGGCTCACCCAAAACATTCTCTTATATTTACTTGATCGTTACAATAGGCCTTCCCACAAAATCTTGAACACAATGGCTAATAATAGCGTCACGACACAGCCGCCCCCCGGCCACCCACCACGCAAAGAACTGTTTCGCTACATTGCCATTTTCTTGCTCTCTATAATCGTGATTGTGGGTGTAGCGGTGCTCATCATTTGGTGGATAGTGAAGCCTAAGCAACTTGTTTACACCATTGAAGATGCCTCAATCCACAACTACAACCTCACCGGCAACAGCCGCCTCAATTCCACGTTTGATTTCACCATAAGGGCATATAACCCGAATGGACGAGCCTCCATTTACTACGACAGCATTGAAGTTTCAGCAGAGTATGAGAATCAAAACATTGCCTTCACCACGCTGGAGCCCTTCCACCAGCCCACCCGGAATGTGACTCATCTAGAGGCGAATCTTGTAGCTCAAAACATCGCTCTACCCAAATCCATTTCTAATGATTTGAGGCGTGACAAATCCAAGGGGGAAATTGACTTAGACGTTCGTCTCAAGGCAAAGATTCGATTCAAGGTTGGATTATGGAAGTCGGATCATCGTACTATGAGAATTATATGTTCGCCGGTGACGATTCACTTTTCTTCATCAAAGAATTTCGAGAGAACTGAATGTGAGATTGATATTTGAGTTAACATCAATTTGTTATTTTTCATTTTTTTTTTTTTTTTATTGTGTGAGATTATTAATTGTTGTTGAATTTTTGAAGTTATAAGGGTGTGTTAGTGTTACTACTAAAAGAATGTAGCTGATTGTGTGGAGTAAATGCGGGAAAGCATTTTTATGACTTAGATTTTGGATATTGTAGTTCTGATATTATAAATAATAAATAAGACCAAGACTTGAATTTCACTATGTGTTTTCTTTTTCTTTCATTTTTTTATGTAAAATTTACTTTAGTTTTTATATTATAAATTAATTAATCGGAATAAAATTTTGATGATATCAATTTTTTTAAATAACTACATTAATATATTTTTATTTTTTTAATCATTTTAGCATGCATATATATATATAACCGTTGCAAAATCAAACACTTACCTGAAAGTCTGAAACCATTGAATATAGAGAAACTGTCCAAACTCTTACCTGAAAGCCTGAAACCATGAACATAGAGAAACTCTGGTTGGGCCCAAATTGAAAATGGGCCAAACTCGGTCTTCAGTCACGCCTCCAAGCTGTACCGTGGCCAATTCAAGTCATGAACCCTTGCCTTTCGCAGAAAAAAAAAAAAAAAAGGTTAAAATATTTTTTTTAAAATTCAGATTGTAATTAATAAATTTGAAAAAATAAAATTGAACATTAATATAGAATTAAAGGAATTTTTTATTATTATTATTATTTTGGAAAAGATACAACATAATGAACAAGGATAGTCAAATTTAATGTTATAAGTTGATTTCGAAGTTTTTTGTTTTCTTATAAAAAAGGGAACACCCAAATCAGTAATCACTGTCTCTGATACTAAAAAGAAGTAAAATGTTAGTGCAAAACGTTCACGCCAAGTGTTAACAAGTCATTTAACTTTTGATTTTGGTAAATTAACTGTCAAACCCTTTGGAATTAAAGACCACACCCAATTCATTTAAATTCAGGTGCCACTGCTGATTGCTACATCACTTCACCAAATCTTTAAAGCGTAAACGACTTTTTCCCATCCAAGGTTTGCCTTAATAACTTTTCACTCAAAAAGTTTCAAAATACTATTTTTTTACCCAAAGTTAATATTTCGTTACTACCCAAAGCTGATTCCGACAGCGAAACTCTCTCCATCACCACCATTTGAACCTTTGGTCTCCTCTCTACAAAACTTCTCTCACTCTGACACCCAATTTCTCACCGATTTTCGGCCATCGTAAAGCTAGAGTTTCTTATTTTTAGTTGATTTTCGGTTGATTCTGATAACAAATATTCAATCAATCACTACTATTCGACCAACTGGCCTCTACTCTAAAAAACTTCTTTTACCTTGGTTCCTGGAAACTCGTCAAACACTGGCTAAGAAAGTGAAATGTATTTTGACTATTAACATAATATAAACTTTGGGGAAAGTGGTATTTTTGAAACTTTTTGGGTGAAAAAGGCAATTAAGGCAAACCTTGGGTGGGAAAAAGTAGTTTACTCAATCTTTAAATGCATAACCCTAAATTTGAGGCTTAACTGTAAACAACACAAAGTATTTTTTTATCTTTCTCCTTTATGTTGAGTTTGGCAATTTTCAAAGCAATTTTCAATGGCGTTTAACATTGGCAGCCCCCTATAATTAATGTTGTTTATGTCAGTTCAGTTGTACCTACACCCAGAGGGAATTCAAAGTTGACATTTTCTGTTGATCTCTCTAAAGTTCGCTTGTTGAGTACACTATTTCATTCTCCTATAAACTAATGTGATAATTTTGCATGTTTGACACATAATCTCCATCACAATTTAAGATCATTCAATCACATTAAAACATATCAGTTTATATGTGTAATATTATTCTTAAAATAAACGGCAAAAGAACAATTTGATAAATATTTATTAACTTGAAATAATGTGAATTAATTAAGCAATTAAATTGTCACTTTAACTATATAAATAGTTGTACATTAAATCAATTGATGTCACATAATATACTGAAATACGTAACACATTGTTCAGCCAATTGACAACAAAGTTTTCCTACCACAAAATAAAACACAACACAACAACCTCGAAGTGTCTAGTGCACACTTTTACTATTGTATTTTCATCCATGTGAAATGCATTTTTAGTGGGATTAATTTATTTCTAGAATTGATATAGCAAATGGGACCTAATTGTGTCATATAATTGCTGGCTTCCATATCCCTTATAAGATGCCAAGGGGGTAAAACAATAGTCCACAGTTATTAATTTTACTCCACCCAAAAACACAAATATCTCTCATCAAAGGCGGTTCTTAAACTTTCCCACGATATACTAAAAGACAAAGTATCAGAAACATAACATATTAAGTTTCTAATCTATGTGCATAGTAGTGTCCCCAAAAGCGATGCAAAGATATTTCTTCAGGCACAAGTATGACATATTATATATAAACAAAGCGACATTTTGGGCCCTAACACTTTTAAAAAAAAAAACAAGGAATTTCTTGTGCATGTCAGCTCCCTATCCTATATGTATAATTGTGTAGATGTGTGTGGGGTTTTGCTAAGAAATAGACACAGGAGGAGGATGGAGGGTGGGTGAAGGAAAAAGGAAAGGAAGTGAATGACAGGTTACCTAAACCTAAAAGCATTTAGCACTTTGCTTTCAATTCCGAAGTAATTGTCTCGGTGTTTATGGACACACCCGAACAATCAGTCACCCTTTTGGTTTAGGCCCATCAGTCGATTTGAAATCGCTTGTTTAATGTCTACAGCGATGCTTCTACCTAATTGTTTCTTACTTTTTCAGTACTAATATCTTCTATTCACTGCTTAAATTTTGTTGTTTCCCCATGCATGGAACCATGATTCAATTTCATATCAAGAATTAGTTTCCATGCATGAACGGTTTAAGATAAAATAAAAAATAAATATAGAATGTAAAGGTTTATATTTCACTCTTCCTGAGAAATAGTTAAGTCGCAAGGGTTATAGTAAATTTTTTTTTTAGGTGGAGCATGTTTAATTCTTAAGGTTACGGAACACCCCACAAGTCCAATAATCCAAGGTAATTGCACAAATATGATAGGTATCTTTTCTGCGACTCAAACACAAAATCTTTTGCATATTGCTAACTCCAATAGTTAAAGGGTTTGTCATCTAGTCACAAGGAAAGAGGTTACACTAATTTTTTAGAATTTAGAAACACTTTTAATGTGTTTATTTTAATATTTGTTGAGGGTTTTTTTTTAATATTTTTGAAAGGGTTTTTGGTAATTTCATTTATCCTTTAATATCTCTTTAAGGATAAATGAAATAAAATTAACCGTGAGTGATAATTAACTAATCATACTTTTAATTGTTATTATATTTTATAGTGTAAATTAAAGATGCATGGAATAAGATTTGGAGAAGCTTTTAAATTCTAGAAGTATCACTAAAAAGTTATTGATAACCAAAGATTAATTAATTATTGTTATAATGATAATTAAGTGGGGGTAANAAATTAACGTGAGTGATAATTAACTAATCATACTTTTAATTGTTATTATATTTTATAGTGTAAATTAAAGATGCATGGAATAAGATTTGGAGAAGCTTTTAAATTCTAGAAGTATCACTAAAAAGTTATTGATAATCAAAGATTAATTAATTATTGTTATAATGATAATTAAGTGGGGGTAAATGGGTAATCATGTGAAATGAAACGAGGTAATTTGATTTGATGTACTTGCATGTTAGGTGGTGAGGCATGTGATGTGGTTAAGGTACATGATGACATCAAGATCCTCACATTTTGGGACCCATTTTTACATGTGCCATTAACTAAAGACAACTAGTAGCATGTGTGTGGGCCTCTTGATCATCCACAAGGGAACCTTTCTCAAATCAATCACCGTGTTTTGTCTTGCTGTGATGTGTTTTTTCTGCTTGTTTTTTTCTATATTAATTGTTTGCAAACGCCAAAGTGTCACTGTGTCAGTGCGCCCTTTCACTTTTGGCCTTTTTCCTAAATCACAAGTCAATTAAATATATTTTGATTTAGTACCACAATTTAGCTAATCTAATTAATTTAACTTGCTCAAATTCCTTGATTTGATTGTTGAAATGTTGATCCAAAAAGAAAGAGTAAGCCACTTTTTCCCCACTCAAATGATGGATTAATGGCACTTTTTCACATATTCATTTTTAAAATATTATTTTATTATTTAAAATTATATTTTATTTTCGATTTTGGTATCATTGTAACTCCACACCACCAACATTCTTTTCTTCGATTATCATTTATCAGAACCCTTCAAATCCTATTCCCGCTGACCATGTCAATCGTCGGTAATCGAGTTATTACGGTTTGTACAACCGTCCCTCTAAAGTCAAATTCCAATTAATCTTAACTATCAAAATTCAATATTTCACTATCAAAAGACTTATCGATCTCTCTTTTTTAAAAGTCCCAATAGTATGAACCAAGTTTACTCTCTGTTCATCGTCGGAATATAAATTTAGATAATAAAATGGTATTCAAAATCTGTGAAAAAAAATTATTAAATTATTATTTGAGTGAAAAAAAGTAGTTAAGTCAAAAAAGACCACCTTAATCATCATCTTTTGTACAAATATAAAAATGTTACGTAATCTTGACTTGAATCTTTATGAATTTTCATAGTAATGAAAATGGATTGGTGTGATAAATTAATAAATAAATTGAGAGGGCCGGCGACAGCATCGAGGAAAGTAGATAGTTGTTGGATGTTAATCCTTAAATGAGATGAATTAGGTTATGGTCGGACTTTGAGCTAACATTAAGGCCTATAATAATATCCCACTAATTAATAATAATCAATCCAATTGTGTACCGACATAGTTGGCAGAAGATTAAGATCAATTCATCAGTCACAGTCAATGCCACTCTTTTTCATTTTCTACGTGTTAATTAATTTAACCAATTAATAAATTTGTTAATTAGAATTGGCTTTTACAACCAGTCAAATCAACTTTATTATTTAATTAGAAAAATTAATATATAGGATTGAATTTTTTATTTATGAGGAACCATGTGTTTGGCTTTTTTGCAATGAACATCCGCTGGTTTAATTAAAAGTATGATCTTTACTACTTTTTTTTTTTTTTTTTAATTGACGTTTAGAATACAGTGTTTAAGTTTGAAGGAAATGGTGTTTTTATTATTCACCTCAAACCAATTAATTTAATATCTCAAATTTGCCAACAATGTTAAGAGGTTAATATATTTTTTTGAGATTAAAGCGATAAAATTATTGATATATTTAAAGATTGAATTGATGATATTTTTGAAATCAATGAGTGTTTACTACAAAAAAAAAAAAAAAAAAAAAGGTTAAACAAAACTTTAAAAGATATAAGAGCTATATTGTATTTTCAAAATCAATGGGTGTTTACTATAAAATACCAAAAACAAGGGAATTTATTATAAAAAAAATGTAAAATATAAGGAAATGTCATAGAGTATTGGCTTAAAATGTTTTTTTTTTTTAAATTTATTTGATGAGAGAAGATGGTTAAATAATATTAAAAATGCATGAATCTCCTGAAAACTCCTCAATGTAATTGCGAACGACTACGGCATCCTTGAATGAGATGGTAGAAGAGGGAATAAATATAAATATAATTTAGAAAGTATATAATATAATAATGAGCGTTATATTCTCTCTCCCTCTTTATCCAACAAATGTTTCCTTTGCCCCCTAGGGAACTACTACACTTGATTAAATGGCAAATAATGTTTTAAAATGAAATATAAAAAGTATGTCGACAGGCCTCTTAGATTAAGGGTTTTTTTATTGACATCTTTCATCTCTTGGCCTACCACTACTTGTTGTAACATGCATACGACTATAAAGTTATGCTTGTTTATATATCAATTGTTGTTATGCATTTATGATATTTTATTTTTATTTTTTATAACCATATTAGATTTGTGATATTTACAGTCTAAGATACTTTTATTATTATTTTTTTTATACTAACACATGTCTAGTTTTGGTTTAGAATTAAAAAATTACCATTCTATTTTTTTTTTTAATCAATTAGAGTATTTGAACCAGTTTTTGTGTATCTCAACTAATCCTTCGAAGTCTTAGAACTGTTGACCGAATAAGAGCCCCAATAATCACCTCTATTAGGACTAAAACTCAAAAACTCATGAAACTTTTTTTTGCTATTTTTACTATCAAACCACCAAGTGGTGGTTCATTCTAGTTTTAGTTTGTATCTATTTAAATATATATCTTCATTTTTAATGCAATTTTCGATCACTCCAAAGAAATTAGAAATAGTTAATTGTTATGTCAACTAAACAAACCATTGGATTTTAGTAGATGTATAGTTATAAATCAATATAAAAAAAATTAAATTGATATGGCGTAAACCTATAATTTAATACCTTTTAAATGAACAATTAATGAAACTCTTATAATAATGAGTTATGCTTGATAACACCCATCATATGGTTAAAATTGCTATAAAAATCAACAATACCGGGGCTTGAGGTCCAGTTTCATCTCAAGATTGCAGCTGATTGAAGTTAATTGATTCCCAACTACTCTTGGGGTTTATTTTATTTTCCCTTTCGTGATAGCCTATAATTTAATTCATCCATTTGGTTTAGAATGCATTAAATACCTCTGATCAAAAGGGTTTTTGATAGTTTTATATGAGATGTTTGATATTTTTAAGAAGGTTTTTAGTATTTTCTGAATAAAGCAGAGGAATTTAATTCTAAGTGGTTTTATAATAAGAAAATAAAATAAACTCTTGTTTGGGTTTAGGGCAATCACTAAAATTTATTTCCTTTCATCAAATACTTTTATGAGTTTGTCTATTATCTAAGTTTAAAATTAGAGTAATGCTATATGTATTAATCAATTTGTATTAATCTAAGTACTAACATTGAAAATTTAAATTTTTTTTTTTGAGGGAATTTCAAATTTTCAGTGTTAATACTTTGATTAATACAAATTGGTTAGTGCACATAGTTTTATTCTTAAAATTATTATTTTGGTAACTTATGCATTGTGATATAATTCTTTCTATGAGTAAATGATTTTTTCCCACCCAAATAATGGCTTAATAACACTTTTATACTTATAGATTTTTAAAATACCATTATATTATCCAAATTTATATTTCATTTTCGATTTCGGCATCGTTGCGATCTCACACCACCATTATTCTCTTCCCCGATCATCACTCATCAAAACCCCTCACGCCCTACTCTCACCAACCCCGTCAATTAAGCGATTAGGGTTTGCGCAACTGCTATTTTTAAGTCAAATTCTGATCAATCTCATCAACCAAAATGTAATATTCCACCACCAAAAGACTCATTAGACTCTCCTATTAAAAAACACTAATAGTCTAAACCGAGTTTGGTCTCAGTTCGTCGTGGGAATATAAATTTTGATAATAAAATAGTATTTTAAAAGTCTATGAATGAGAAAATTTCATTAAACCATTATTTGAGTTGGAAAAAGTTGTTAACTCTTATTTTTCTACACCTTTGTATGTTTCATAAATTAATGATGTAATGGTGCAACAATTAATGAAGTAAATAATAAGTGATTTAGTTTACAATTTTATCCTCTTTGAACTCTAACATGAGTGTTACTTAAATTAAAACATGTACAATATATTTTATTTAACCATTTTCCAAACACAAAATTCGAAATTTGAAATTTCTTCGGCAATGGTTAAGTAGAATCAATCATCATCATTTAAAGTGGGATATCAAAGTGTTAAAATTTCATACATTTAATTACAACAACATTATTCATACAATAAGCATATTTTGAATGGGGCAAGTAAGAGTGTAAGCAAAGCGTGCAAAAAGTAGAATTGATTAGAAAAAAAGATAGAAATTTATAATTCAAAGTTACTTTTTGATTGGCTTATAGATTAAGAACACTCAATCTAAATATACAAAGAAAGCAAAGTTAGGTTTGGAACTAGTTATAATATGGGACATACGTTTTATAATGAATACAGAAAAAGCAATGATCATAAATATAAGGTTCAAGTGACTTTTGACAAAATATATAATTATTTGTGTAAGCTCACTTTTGGTTTTGGTGCACCCAACTTTAGATTAACTACATAATATCTACTTCTAAATTTCATTACCTTATCCTAATTCCTCCGCCTATCTATAACATTGTTCTAATTATGCCTTTGGAACCCACCATCACTACTCTTCGCCACCTTAATTTCTAACCACCACTTAAATCTATTGTAGGACTTTTTCTCAACCACCCCTCTTACAATTTGGATTCAATTTTTCTTTTTAGCCTTTTATAAAATAAAAAATGAGTTGAATTTATTAAACAAAAAATGGATATTTTTCTAATTTCAACTATTTAAATAGCTAAAAATGACCTTATGGAAAAACTTAAACAATATAAAAAATTTCAAAAATGCTTGTAATTTTAAATAAGTTCTCATAGCCAATAAATAAACTAAATCAAAGGGATTCTTACTTGGAATTCGTTCGGAATTAATTTTATAAATATTATTATTAATTTTAGAAATATATGATTTAATTTATGGTTGACCTTTTAAATAATATAATCTGAAATATGTAATTTGAGTGTCACTGATTTTTAATAAGAAAAAAATCTGATTATAATGAAGAAAATTATTTTGACTAAAATTGAAATCTCCAAAAATCAAAGTCAGAAATGGTAGGTTTAGTACATACTGAGTCTCCCCTCTTTTTAATTTTAAATTTGCCGTTACGCCGCACGTTCCTTAACAATTGTCCAACAGTTGAACAAGCACGCGGATCACACGTGCGCTCATAAAACGCTGCCGTTTGGTGGAACCTAAACTTAAAGAGCTTGCTCTCCACTTCCCGTTGAATTCAAGATTTGTAACTTTCCATAATCAGCCTGAGAGATAGGGACATATGCCACCTGTCACTTTCTCATTGCATAACCACCCACACAATATTTGTTTAGACGTTAGACTTACGGCAAGATTTATTGGCTACGACTGTTAAACCGGGTGACGTGTATCTCTCATTTATTAAATCTCTTCTCTTCCCTCTGGCTCTCCCTCTCTGTTTATTTTCTTCACAATTTTGTTTGTCCGCCTCTCACCTTCACTTCCGCTTCACCGCAACTTTTTTGCGCTTGGTTTCTCACGGTTAAACGGTGCGTTTCGTTTCGTTTTTCCTTCTGGTGATATATGCTTTACATATGGTCCTTGTCGATCTCGATTTGGAATTTGTTTGTGGTTATTTTTGTTTTGGATTGATTTGACTTTTCCATGGCTCTTTTTTTTTTTATTTATTATTATTTTTTTTAAGGCTGTTTGCCTGCCGAAAAAAGTCGAGAAAATGATGGAAAATGATAAAATTATGAATCTATTGAGCTACAGTTGTTTTGAAATTCACTGGCGTAATTGGATTAGGGCTTGTAGTTGTGTTACCGTCGGTGAGTTGCGATTATTTTATGTAATAAATGGAAATATTGAGATTTTATATTTAGATTCCTTTTCTTGTTGCACATTTTCTCGGCAAACAAACAGAGCATTGACATATTCAGTGGATATATAAACATGTTACTGGCTTAGCTTTTTTACTTTACAGATAATGGATTTTGCTATTTAATATTTGATATATAATTTTTCATTCATCATTTTTTTTTTGTTGCAATTAAACTTAGCATTTGGAATTTAGATAAATTTAGTGGGTCGGTGATTTTGGAACTTTCATTATACAAGTTACTGTATATGATGTGGTTTAACATAGGGGAGATGACATATAGTCTATTGACTATTGATGCATCATAAAGTTTGAGGAAGTGCTTATTAGTTTGTTGAATTTTTCATGCAGATTCGAAGATTTAATGCTGGGTCAATTTGATGATTTTATCTCATTGTCTTCATGTGTTCTGAAGACAGTGAAGATGACCATGATGGTCAAGATGATGATACAGACTGAGATGATTGTCATTTTTTTTGCGATGATCTGATCTTGAAAGGAAGTCTCTGCTTGGATTAATTGTAAATAAATGCACTTTTTAATGCATTTTAAGCAGATGGGTTGTTAAGTTTTGGTTGATTGTAATTTTGGTTTTGAAGTAATGGCTATAGCTGGCCTACACAATGTTTCTGTGCTTGATTCCTCTTTCCTTAGGGAGTCTCAGTCTCAAACATCGAGGAGAGGAGGTGAAGAGAGCAGAAGCACCCGGCCATCCTCACTCCTGCAAATGTGGCGGGAGCTCGAGGATGAACACATGGTGAATCATTCCCATGAGAGGGTCAATGAAAGACTGCCAGAACAAGGGGGGGATGCGTTGACTGCTGACCTTGCGAGGACAGATATGTCTGAAAGCCTAGGCAGTGAACATGGTGGTGGATCTGAGGATGCGAGTGTGAGTGAAAATGAGTTTGGACAATGGTCTCCAAATCGATTTGGGACACAAAATGGGCATGAGGATCCTAGCAATCTTAATTATGATCGTTCTTCTGGTTTAGGAGAAGTTGAAAGGGAAAGGGTGAGGCAAATTTTTCGGGATTGGATGAATACTGGTGATAGGGAATGTCCTTCTAATATTTCTCGTATGAACCACAGTCCTAGGGCTGAATGGCTGGGTGAAACTGAGCAGGAGAGGGTGAGAATCATAAGAGAGTGGGTGCAACTGAATAGTCAGCAGAGAGGTGCTTGTGGTGATGGTAGAGAAGAACACACAACCGAAATGGGTGGTCAGATTGAACAAGTTCTTGATGGGTTGGTTGTCAACCAGAATGACCGAACTGAGCATGTCCGGAGCCGGAGGGGCATTCGTAGATTATGTGGCAGACAAGCTTTGGTTGACATGATTAAGAATGCTGAAAGTGAAAGGCAAAGAGAGCTTCAAGGTTTGTTGGAGCATCGAGCTGTGTCAAATTTTGCTCATCGAAACCGCATTCAGGTGAGATGCTATAAAACAAATCAAAATTTCAACTTCTTTTTATTCTTGTTGTCGATGATTATTTGACTACCCCCTATACTTTATAGGTCTTTTTGTGATTCTTTAGATGGATCTTAAATTTTGTGGATAACTTGTTCACTCTCTTGTAATTTCTTTTTCAATCAATGATATTGGCATAGTTTCTTCTCTAAAAATTGATTATATGACTACCATATATATGTATAATCCTCTAATAGTGAATATTTGTAGTCAAATAGAACATTCTTTATATCTTTCTTTATCCCTTTTATTGATTTATATGCAGTCACTACTTCGAGGTAGGTTCTTGCGAAATGACCGAATGGTTGAGGATGAGAGACCCAGGTCCACAGCGGCTAGGGAGTTAGGTTTATTGAGGCAAAGACATACAGTTTCTGGTCTAAGGTATGCCATTTATTATTCTGGAATTAATGATACTGGTCTGAAGTTAGGTTTATTGAGGCAAAGACATACTATAGAAGAGGGTGTATGTGCCTGCGCTTTTTTTTTTTTTTCCCCCAGTTGTTTATACTTTATAGAGCATTTCTCTGAATGGATTTTTGAAACTTTCATGGTTGCAGTTGTGAAACTCAAAATTTGGTGTAGTTTTGATGTAGCTTTATAATAAACTGTAGTGGATACTTCCACAATGTTACATGCACTTTATTCTTCTTTGCATTTATCACCAAAGCACAACCGCCTCTTCTGTGCAAGTTGGAAAAGAATGTGTGTACTTTTATGCATGAACAAAATTTTGAAAAATTCATATTGTCCTTGAATATTTTGAATTGTTCTATTTCTCTTCAATAGAAGACATTTTTACTTATCCATTTTTTAAAATTAGCATCAAGTGCATTTTTCATTTATTCAATTAATTTCATATTTGTTTCCCCTCTGCATAATTTTTATTTTTGTTAGTTTAAGTACTTAATGTGTTGTGCTATTGGATTATGACATTAGTTATGTCATGATTATTGCATAACAATATTGGATCTTGTTTTTAATTCTGTGATTGCATGAAATAGTACTTACAATAGTTTGTCATGGAGCTATTTATTGATGGTAATATGTCTAATCTGTTTCTTCTTAATTAGGGAAGGATTTATCTCCAGGTTAAGCAGCTGCCATTCTGATACCTCGTCTAACGCTGACACCAATGGTAACAGAAATGAACAATCCCAAATAAACAATTCACAGGAAGTTATGGATGATTTTCGTGAACCACCTGAACTTAACAATGATGAAAATGCAATCCACAGTGTATCAGATAGTAGAACTGATACAGGAGGTGATATTATTGGAAATATAAGTTTGCAAGAAAGTACTGCTCGTGTAGAAGAGTGGCAGGAACAAGTGTCTGAAAATGAGGTCAGAGAGTGGCAAAGGTCAACAAATGCTGAAATAATCGAGAGGAGTTATAACGCTGGACAGGGCCTGAATGAGGACTGGCAGGAAAATAATGCAAATGAATTGTCTCAAGAAACTCCGCGGAATGAAGATGCAGTGAATTTTCATCTGCGAGAAACTGGTGAAGTGTCGCATGAACTTGCTCAGCGAAGTAGTGAGGAAAGTGCAACTCATGGATCAACACATGCTGCAGATAATTTAGAAGGCAATTTGATTGAAGATGTAGTTGGACAAGAATCTGCTATTGTAGAGTATTGGCAGGAACGAGGTTTAGGAAATGAGGAAACAGAAATAGACTGGCAAGGTGCTAGTTTAGAATCTAATGAATGGAGAGATGGTGATGGAGAAGATGTTAATGAAAATCAGCAGGAACGTGCTACTAACCAGTGGACCCAGGATGGAGAACATGGTCATCTACAAGATGGTTTTCAAGAGGCTGTGCGGAATTGGTTAGAAGGGCCTGCCGATACGGAAACTTATCCTGTTGGAAGGATTGATACGTTTTATCTACCTGATGATGATAATGTGTATAGTATGGAACTCAGGGAACTCCTAAGCAGGTAATGTTTTATCAATATGTGTTTTTTGCTTTTGGTACATAAATGGAGAATTCTAATGGGAGGTTTTATCCTTTTGTAGGAGGAGTGTGTCTAATCTTCTTCGTAGTGGTTTCCGTGAGAGTCTTGATCGACTGATACAATCATATGTGGAAAGGCAAAGTCATGCTCCAATTGACTGGGAGATGAATGAAACATCTGCTGCTGCATCAGCAGAACAAGATCTAGAGCAGCAAAGTGGGGATCAGACTGAAGGCCAAGGGGATGCAGTTGAGACTCCGACACTAGCTATACCTTCACCACCAATACCCCCTGTTCAGCCACTCTGGGATCATGTGTCTCACCATGATAATTGGCCACCACATGACATGCATCAGCGCTTTGGAATTGTACGTCTGCTTTTCCTTTTGTTTCAGTTTGATATTTTACTGGAAAACATATTAACTAAAGTGGAAAATTTATGTAATAGCAATTATATACTGCACATTGTTGATGAAATTTTAGTGGTCTTTCACGGAAATAGGCTGGTAAAGCTAAATATTAGCTGGCTGGGCCAATCTAAATGATGAAGACAGTGATGGGAGAAAGTTGCACTTTGTTGCTGGCAATCTTTATAATAATCTATTATTTTTATCTTGTCAAACTGTGTAGTGAAACAGCTCTTTTGGTTTTCTTCTATTTTTTGACACAAATGGTATATAACAAATTTTAATGGTTTAGTTTTTAATTTTGGTCTCTAACCTGTCAATGCTTATCTGCATTTGGTTTGTGTATTGAGTCCTTATGCTGATTTGCTGCAGGAGTGGGAGATCATTAATGATTTGAGGATTGACATGGCTAGGCTGCAGCAAAGGATGAATAACATGCAGAGGATGCTGGAGGCCTGCATGGATATGCAACTTGAGCTGCAGCGCTCAATAAGGCAAGAAGTATCTGCTGCCCTGAACCGTTCAGCTGGTTCACCAGGTTCACCTCTGGTTTTGATGCATAGCTTTTTCTTCTCTCTCATAATCATATGCATGGAATTGAACCTACTGCTCACCCTACATTCCCCTCTCATAGAGAGAAGATATGCCTCCAGGGATATGGCCATTGACATGTTGCAGTTAATTTTTAGCTTTTCTACCTTCATATATATATATAGTGAGAGAGGGGAAAGATTTATGAAAACATATTTGTTACAAAATGTTTTTACACTGTTTCCAGATCACTAGATCAAAGCACTAAATTATTGGGATTAAATCTAGTATCCACAATGAGTGTACTTTGGGGAAAAAAACTCAATTGAATTTGTAATCTTGACCATTCTATGTGTTTTGTTTCAATGATCTAAAACTTGTGAAATAAATTTTATAAAAAATTTGGTGTCATTGAACCTAACCGATAAATTATTATACCCCTATCTGTCAATCTTCTCTTTGTTTGATATGACCGAGTAATTGGTTTTTCTTGATGTTGAAGGCTCCATCTAACCCTATGGGTATAGGTATTGCTTTTTGTTTTTGTTTTATAAGTTGACAATTAATGTGCGTTTGCTTTTGTTTGAAGGGATATGTGAAGACGATATGCCAGAAGATGGATCTAAATGGGATTATGTGAGGAAGGGAGTTTGCTGTATATGTTGTGATAGCAATATTGATTCTTTACTGTACAGGTAAGTTTTCAGTAAATCTGTCTGAGATTTGTTGCATGCAAGAGTCACATAACACATTTGTCTTACGTTATTTTTTTTTTCTTTATATTTTTATAACAGATGTGGACACATGTGCTCATGTTCAAAATGTGCAAATGAGTTGGTCCAAAGTGGAGGAAAGTGTCCAATGTGTCGGGCACCTGTAGTGGAGGTGATTCGTGCTTATTCTATCTTATGATATTAACAAGAATAAAATGAAGGACAGAAGTTCGATTAACAAAGTATAGAATCTTCATCAGTTTTTGCCGCTGGAGTCTTCCAGGTACTTTTTTTTTTTTTTTTTCACTTTTTAATTTCTCTTTTAGGTTGTTGCCTTGTGATCTATATAGTCATTACTGAGTGTATGATTGATGAAACAAATGGTGTTGATTCATTATTCAGATCTAAATAAATTATTGAGTGGAAATATCTTTTACTTACTAATTATTTGGAGATCTTTTTCTGATAATAATGTTATCCGATCTTTTTCTGATAATAATGTTATCCATCATTTCCATGATCAAACGGTTGTAAGGTAAAAAGAGTGTGTGTGTTTCTGATTAACTTTACATAATAAAAAGTAGTTTTATATGGTTTACCCTTCCAGGATTTGGGAATTTTTTTTGGATGTTTAAAGTTGATGATAAGAACTTTATAATTACATGGGAGTCATTTTAAAATTTTTGGTAGATTAATTTTGATAATATTCCCATATTTTCATAGCTCTCTTGTTGTTGCTCACATAGTTGGAAAAATAGAAGGAAATATAAAATGAAAATTGTTTTGGCGATATATTCCCGATTAGATAGATGAACATTAATTCACAAGGGGTGAGCATGGGTAAAGGATAGAATCGTAACCGGTAGATACCCACCCGTCGGTTCCGGGTAGGAACTGGAATTGGATCCTAATAAACCGATCCATTACGATCTGGTTCCGATTCTGGAAAATTGGAACTGGGAATTCTTAGGTCCGGTTTCAGTTCCTACAGTGCAGGAACCAGGAATTAAAACTAGAACTGAGGTCCGGGTACCTGGGTAGGAATCGAGACTGAATTTTAATTTTATAAATTGTTAGGAGTGTATTTGTAATGTTTTGGGGTGTATTTGTTATTTTTTAAAAAGTATGAGATAATTAAAATGAACCTGGGTACCAGGAACCGGAACCAGAACCTATGTTTTAGGTTTCGGTTCCAAATCTTAAGAATTGGTCCGTTTTGATTCTTTCAAAAAATGTAAGATGGCTGGAACAGATCACCCCTATAACAATTGGTTTGGCAAACTTGGACTGCTGTGTAGTGGATGTTGAGAATACGTTTCTGTAACTTGCCTTATAATTTACTGTTGTTCAATGCTGACAGGAACTACCCATTGGTGATAAACAGTGGACTATTAAAAATTATTTGCCGGAGAAACAAACCTGTCTCTAGTTTTGGATTGCGATTGTAACCCTTCTGATTTCTTCTGCATAGTTTACCATTCATGAATTAATCACTAATTTATAATTTCAGATCCTTTTTACTTTTTAAAAGAATTACTTTTCTGACTATCTTTCATAGTTTTCGACATGTTAACATTAATAAAAACTACCCAAATGGGTCATATAGCAAGTTGTAATTAATGTTTCCGGTAAGGAATTTCTAGAACAGATAGAGAATACACAACACCAACAACATACAGGTCTACATAATTACAGCCCTTTCATGGCTTCTAATTTACATATAGAACCAAAACTCGAAGGGCCAGAACACTCAAAAAAGTAAAATCCTAGTATTAACACACAAATTACTAAAGCCTAATTACGATCACTTCAAGATTTGGAAACTTTATCGTCACCAGACATATAGTTGGTGACAGCTTTGTTCCCTTCAGCCATGGCGTGCTTGCCGAGATCTCCAGGCAAAACCAGCTTCACAGCTCCCTGAATCTCCCTGGACGACAGTGTCATCCGTTCATTATACTTAGAAAGCGTAGCGGCCTCGTTTGCAATCCTCTCGAACATGTCGGCCATATAATTGTTAATGACCGTCATGGCCTTGGACGATATGGCCATTCCTGGATGAACCTGCTTCAGAACCCTGAACACATAAGTCTTGTACTCCTCTCCACTGCCTTCACTATGTCGTTTTCGCTTTTTGCCCTTGGACTTCTCGTTGCCTAAATGATCTTTCTCTTCTTTCTTTTGTTTTTGTTGTGGTTCTTCTGGTTCTAGAGGAGTAGGAGGCTCACGCTCTGGCTCTTCTTGGGGCTTTGTTGGTGGTGGGGGTTGTGGTTCTTCTGGTTCCTGAAGAGTAGGAGGCTCACGCTCTGGCTCTTCTTGGGGCTTTGCTGGTGGTGGGGTTTTTGGTTCTAAAGAAGTAGACGGTTCCTCTTCCACTGCAATTTGAACTGTCTCGTGCCTTTTTCCTTGTTCTTCTTTATCTTCAATGGTGATGGATTTCAAGTGCAGTTCTTCATTATCTTCTTGAGTGTCTTCCTTTGTTTTTTTCTTCCCTTTAAGTATGGAAACCTGAACTGTTTCTTGAACAACTTTCTTAGTTACCACCACCTTGGCTGAACGCTTTGGAGGCATTTTTATCCTCTGAAATTCCATCTCGGCACTTGTGTTTTGAAAGTGGATGAGGATAATAATAATGGAGGTGAGAGTGACATGCATGGTAGTTACTTTTGTTTTGTAACTGTCTACGTAAATGTGGATGTTACGAGAGAAGGACATGTGTCCGACACATGTCAAGAAGCTTTTAGAATGCTCCGCAACGTGGTAAAACCGCAAAAGTTAACAAAGACAGAGGTTTCGGGAGATAGAGTTTCGAGAATCGAGACCACCGATACTTTTACTGTTTGGGGCAGGGCAGTTTCTTTCGGAAAAAAAAATTTGAATTTATTAACGCCTTATAATAGATTAAAGCAACCGCAATTTTTTATTAGATTTTATATGATAAATATATACTTATTTTAAATGATTGAAATTAGCTTTAATTTTTATCATATAACATTTATCTAATGCCCCTCTTTCATCTAATTTTTAAGATGTTGTCTAAAATTAATATATTAACGGGTATATTTTATTTAACTCCACCACAAATGGATCCATTGCATTGGAAAGTATATGAAGTACTCCTGATAAGAGTTTTATGGCTACCCAATTCTCCCTTTCCGTTTTCTTCTGGCACCTTTTTTCACATATCAACATAAATTAGATAAATCTCCTCCAAGAATTAAAAGGTAGTATTTGAAACAATCTAGAGAGTAATGGGATTGGAAACTAAACAAGTAAACAATCACACACACAAAATAGTGTAAAACTGTAAAGAGAAAGCAGACACACGATTTACCCTAGTTCATCTTAGGTTACGTTCAACATAGTCAATATTATTAAAATATCTCCTCACCTTTCTCATTACAATAAATGTATTTGTTTCATTTATTATCACACTCATACAAAAGAATAATATATTTATATATATTTATATACCAAGTTTAATGAGAAAAAACTGATATTATTAAGATCTCTATTCCTAAGTCCAAACGGCTCTTTATGGGATAGACTCAAACCGCTTATAGGCCTGACAATGTTGCCCCTACCTAGTGTCCTGCTCATCGGAGAGCGGGACCCCATGTGCATCGGCCAGACGAGCTGGAACCTTGAACTGACTAGCTCACATTGACGAGCTGTGACCTCAACCTGCGACCTTAATTGTTGAAGTTGTCGCCAAACCTAACAGTATTATCAACGTCACTAAATATTCTCAGCTCTGTGCCATAGGGAAACATGGGCCACACCATCTATAAATCATTTGCATGATAAATCCCGTAATACCTAATGAGGAGAATATCCCAACTCTAACATATTCGAATATTGATCATAATTTTAATAGGCTAAAAAATTAAAAATTAAAAATATAATGAAATAAGACTTTTACGTAAATGATAATTAAGTCATAACCCATAAATCAAATGAAGTTTGGAATCTGGGTCAGGGTGACAAAGTACAAAATATTTTGATAATCAATCAATTCATTCTTTTGATATGCTACAAAAGATGATCAAAAGGTAATATGTATTGGTTCAATAGGATAGGTCAGCTCCTAAAGTCAAATGCTGCTGGTAAATAATTAAGTAAAATTTGATGCAGTAATAGAATAGTCAATGTGACACTTACGCATATGCACATCCTGTTTATGAAGCAAACAATTACTTAACGCCGTGGAAAATTTGACCTTCCGATCCCTCTAAAAAGCAATTCCACCAAACCGTCCCGCCTATCTCTTATCGACAACTAAAAAATGTTACTTTTGTGTGTAAGCTTGATTTGGTTGATAGCCCTAGTTCGTTTCATACTCTTTCACAATATCCTAATTTGTGCTGTTACTTCGTAGATCATAGTAAAGCAAGACAGATTCAACAACTTCTGCTACTGAAATTTATACAAGAGTTCATGTTCATTCAAGAAAATTATCAATTGGGATATATGACGTTCTGAGATTATTGAAATCTATATATGTAATAAGATAGGAAAGCCCAAATACAAATAGCATTGCAATCAATAAACTAATTAGAGAAGAACAATACCATTTTTGTTACTGATTATCATGATCCACTATCATCACAACTGAAGTGAAACAGCACCAATTAATACAATATTTACTTAAAACTAATCAATTTACAGAATAAATAGACTTAGAGATAGAAAATTTACAGGATATTTAGAGAATACTTCAAAAACTCCAACATCTCTTTATCTTCTTGACAGCATGAGATTCAAGTTCAACCTTATTGGATAGCTCAGAGCTTAATGATCTAAGGAAAGACTCTACTTCCTCACGCCCAGATCCTTCAAAGAACGGAACCTCACTCCTTTTTCTCTTGTAAAAAGATACTTGCACTTTCTTTCTTGGTGTTGGTGGGCAGCTTTGAATGGTTGGTATCTTGTGTTCAATAGAAGTCGGAGTTTTGCAATCTTCACAGTCTTCTGATGCTTCAATCGCCGCCTTATCATCATCTTGATTACTACTCTCTGGTGGTTTTAGCTCTGGCAGATTATTGTTTTGCAGCAAGTTCTTGTGATCCTTAGACATGGAGATAGGACTAGGGTTTATATGGACAATTGTCGATATAGATATATACAAGTTTGACAGAACAGAAACTTGGAAGACAAAGAAGGAAGAAAAATTCGATGCAATTTGTAGTGTTGTGTTACACCTTCTTTTCTTATATTGTAATCTGACCTCTATGTCTTCTAGTTTATATATTCTTCCAATCTTCTTCTTAGGCTATCTCTTTCACTATTCTATAATTTGGATTTTTTTTTCTTTTTCTTTTTTCTCTTGCTTGAGATAAGAGTTTAGCTTTATACTCTTTGGCCGTGATTGTGACTGTGATGTGAATTTGAATATTTCACCATTTAAAATCAATCGCCTAATTTTTTTTATTATGATACAACATTAGAAGTTCAATGCATTAACAACTCATAAAAAATCTATTTTTTAATGAATGCTGAATGCCTCTTTTAAAGGAAAAGATTCAACTATTAAACAAAGTATAATTTCATTTTTAAAGGTAACTAAAAATCCTAGCTACATGTTTCTTAATTCTATCTCAATTCTTAAATAGCATACCGATGAGTGGAAGAGATTACTTCTCTTTACATTTACCTCATATTGTAGGACACCTTTGACTTTAAGTATTAATTTAAATACTAACTCAGTCATAATAATGTTAAACTAATTCATCCATGTGTCATGTTCCACAAATTATGCGTCTGATACAGCTCTCCAATCCTAATCATGAAAACCATTTAACTAAACAACCCGAAAACTTAGAAAAAGTTAAATTAATAGGTGCATAATTGTGAGAGAGGTATCCAAAGAAAGAAACAATATTTATGTACATAATATTATAACTATAACAATTGTACAAGAAGGAATTCATTATTCAAGTGATTGGAAAACAGTGTCTATAGTGAGCTTATTCTTCACAACCTCTGTACGGAAGTGAGCATATTTGGGCTACGGGTGGTCCCTTTTATCTTCTATCCTTCTTCAGCCGTCACTTCATTCATGTTTATCTCTTTCTTGTCTGCATGTGAGCTGCGGGCATAGGATACCCATCTAGACGTGGAAATTAAACAGTTGACATCGACATAGAATTCCATTTCTTTCTGGCCCATATAATAATAATGATCAAACAGTTCATTATTTTTATATGTATTTTCAATCATATTCTTCAAATATTATTTGACACATTATTTAAAAATATTATTATATTTTTAATTATATTTAGACCTTTTAAGCTTATTAATTTTATTAAATATCCCTAGAAAAAAAGTTTAAAAATTAACAAAAACACTCCCATCAATCAATACTTGCCAGATTCCGACAACCACTATCGGTGATAGCCAGAATTTGTATAACGACCTACCTGTCGACAAGAAATGATCGAAAGTTAACCGATCTGGCCTTTTTCGGCCAGATCTACCACAGATCTGACTGGAAAAGGATAGATCTGGCCATCAACGACAGCCAAAGAAATAGCCGTCGTTGACAGCCAAAGATGAACTTCTTTTGACGTTTGCCAGTGGTCGACGGCAACATTTGGCCGTAGATCTAGCCTTTTCCGACCAGATCCGTGGTGGATCTGGTCGGAAGGCCTTAGCGACGCGTTATGATACAGATCGAAATTTTCTGGCCAGATTCCAGCGGTGGTGACTGGAATCTGGCACTGTAAGTGGTGGGGGTATTTTTGTTATTTTATATATTAGGGTCTTTAATTAAATTAGCAAACCAAAGGATTTTTTCATAAATTTTTAAAGTTTATCTCGTAATACTCTCCTATCCAACTACCCAATATTATTCCCAAAATCATATTCAAAATAATGAACCAAACGTACCTAATATTATTATTATATCATATTCAAGTGCACGGCATCTTCTTCTCCACGTCCTTCCTTACCAAACACATCCTCTTGCCTGTTCATTCATATCCATTGCGTCTTTGTAATTTAGGATAAATCTCCATTTTGATTGGTTACTGCAGAGAAACCGTTCATGCAATTATTTTAGGTGATAAGATAATTAAAAACTAGTTGTTCAATGTTAGGGTACATGCAAATTCCTTGTTTGGACCCGACGGATGCAATATTATATACACGCAACACAAATGTACACGCAACAAGGAATAGTAACTATAAAATAAGGGAATTTTAAATTTATTAGTTAATATATGCACTTCAAAAGTATGCTTCATTATTTAAAAGTTAAAAATTTATATTTTTCTTCATCATAATTTCACGATTCTTCATCATTTTAAAAAATAAATACAGTAATCAATATGAATTTTTGAAAAATTTCTCAAAAAAAATGATTAAAAATAAAAATAAAAAGATTTGGTGTGGTGGATATGATATGATCTCTCTTCAAGAAGAGTCTTTAATTTGTATATCAAGTAGTACTCATAAAATCCAATTAGTAGATAAATATAATTTAAATTGAAATTATATAGTTGATAGTAAAATAAATGATATAATTTTATTGAATAGATGTATGAGTTATATATGATGGTTAATTTTTTGATAATTGGTCAGGTCTATCGACTCAATAGGTCTAAATACACAGAACTGAATGCTATGTTTATTAATAATTATTTTTAGTATAATATAATAAGTATTAATTTTATATTTTTATAAATTATTTATAAACATTTGAAATAATTTGAAATAAATTAAATGTCACTATGGATGTTAAGTACTATATTTTTAATAGTTTTCATTACAAATTATTAATTTGGTGAAATATAACAAAAATATTTTAATATCGCAAAAAATTATATTTTTAATTTTTAAGCTTAATAAATTATTTTTTAATAAATAAATTACAAGAAATATACATACGTACACGTACTCATCAAATTATTATAGGTATAAAGTTGTGCAATTTGTTAAAATAAGAAAAAATTGTAAGACATAAGAAAAGTTCTGCTATAATAAATGTGAATTGTGAAATATGAAAAAAAAGGTGAAGAAAACATGTTAAAAAGCAATAGGGTTTTAAGGGCTACGACTTATGAGTAGAATTAAAAAAATTAAATAAGGATACTTTGGAGAACTATTTTAGGAAAACTATTGAGACTTTGCGGATTCCATTAATGTTACAATAATACTGCATATCCTAAAAATTATCCGAGAATTCTCATATCAAGTGATGTATAATCTTATGTGATGTTGAGATGTAAATGAAGTGGTGATTTAGTAAATGATATAACAATGACAAATAAGATGACATATCACTTGAGATGTGAGTTTTGGGAAATATTTTGGAATGTATAGCATTACTATTATTGAATGACAATGAGCATCAAGCGATGGCGATGCTTCATTGGCTTAGGTGATACCGATGAGTTTTGGCTCCCTCAATTAGCATTTAGCAAGGGTAATCCTAATTCTAGTCCTAATTAGTTTAACTAAAGCAAGCTTAAGATAGCCTACCTTGTAGGGCGAAGGGATTCCCCTTTCTTTTTCAGGGTGATCTAAGATACTCATACTTTATAAAACCAAAACTCATTTACATTGCAAAATAAATAAGGTGAAAAAGTCGACGTAGAAAAAACTAGTGGAGTTAGTTGCTTGGAAAAACCTAATCCCATCTAATGAGGAGTCCTTGGAAAAGTCTTGGGTTGGGGGCGGGAATGGACAAAGTATGACTCAATGTTGGTTTTTGGTTTGGACGGTTGAACCGGTCCAACTAGCAGGTCAGACTGATGATGTCATCATGCTGACATCAGCATGATGATGCTCGGAAAAAAAAAAAAAAAACCCCCACAAAATATGAATGATGCGTGGTTTGACAAATATGCATATTTAGCAAGTGCATTAGTCGCAAAAAGTAATACAATGATGAAGTAGAGTATCGTTCTCACGAGGATTGCGTGCTAATTACCAAGTTTCCTAATTCTATTACTAATTGAAAATACAAAAATGTTGGAATTGTGGGGGAAAGTAAAGCTAGAATTAAAACACAAAATCAAACAACTAAGATTAACACTAAACTAATCAATACAAATTCAAATCAAGGCAAAAGAGGTTAGGGTTCGACTTCACTATGATACTCTAGTTTAACTTACAATTTCTATTGCTTCCAAATTCACATGCAAGGATTATAAATCAAATTCCTTAAGTTGTAGAATATACCTTCTTAGGCTATATTTCTCTACCTATCCCTATTAAGCTTCCGCACCCAACAAAATGAAAGTTAATAGTTCAAAGTCTATAAAGCTAAATGGAATCCTATTAAGATTTCATAGATCGCTAAACCTATCTCTAGTGTTTGCTTAATCTACGGTGTTTACTCTAAGAAGCTAACACATGAATCACTTCTCAGTCTCATCATGCTCAACATTCAACTGAATCAAAAGAAACCAACATCCAACTGCATTAAGAACAAGAATAAACACATAATCCAAGCAATAGAACTAAAAAACAACACAAATTTATAGATTAAACCATTGTAATCCAAGTTACATCAACCTAACTCAAAAGTGAGTTAGTTCATGCTCAAAATAAAGAAAAACATCACATAAACAATAAATGCAGAGTTCAACATATTAGAAATTGAAAGAGGAATGAATTCTTCCCTATTTTAGAGACCCGAATTCCTCAAATCTCATTCTCCTCTTCCCCTTATCTAACAATGTCGACGTCCCTCAAAAATTGAACTATGTCTCTTTTAAATAGTCGGCCAAAAACCCTAGGAACTAATACAATATAAGCAAAACGCAACGTTTTACAAAAAAAAAATTTGTAGTTTTCATCGAGGCGAAGAAGAATCTCCCCACAACATCGATTTGAATTTTGCTGAACCATGTGACTTGAGGCTAGGTTGCCGCGGCGAACTTTTGCTTGACTTTTCTAAAATTACGAAACTACCCTTCGCTTGCTTTTTCGCTTGAGTCTTCTATCTTTGTGATCCCCAGTAGGAACAAACTTCACAGTGCTTCCAATCAGCATCAGAATTCCCCCGATTCCTGAATTTCACTTGATTCCGAGTTCAGAAGCTCATTTTCGCTTGGTTTTGCTCCAACTGCATATTTTGGCCTGAAACGTAAAATATACGAATTTAAGTAGCAATTCCGGCACAAAATTTAATAAGAAGTATTTGAAATCCTACAAAAAGCATAAAGAAAACAGTATAATCCTAAGATTATCAATGAACAATTTTGTAAAAACAAACCTTGCAACAATAACGAAAACATCAAAGTTTGACAGTTTTTAACCACTTACAATTTACAAATTCAATCCTCAAGTTCAAACTTCAAAGACATGCAAAATTACATAATATCAATCCACCAACCAGCACACAAAATTACAAAATATCAATCCACCATCCATTAGTCATAAGTAAAATGATTTAAACCCAAATTCTAATTGAATCAACTGCCATGAGTCCCATCATCCATCTCAATTCCTACAAATGAATTAAAATACAACAAAAGAGTTAGAATGAAAACATGACATAAATTACTTCATTAATTAATATAATAATCCATCTCAATTCCTATATTCATTTGAATCATTTCCATAATATAAATTTAAAATAATAACATACTTTATTCTTCCAATGATCTTCAATGGTTCAACCCATCCTTAATTGATTATTCACACCATTGTACGAGTCATCATCATTATCATCACCATCATCTAGAAAAAAATTTAGCAAAAATTAAAAACATAAGTTACAACTTATGATGTATATTGTTTTTTAATATTATAATTTAAAATAGCTACCAAGTTGGTTAAAAATTGGAAAACAACCTTGTGAAGCATCTGCTGAATCATAGTAAGGGTGATCGCCAACATCGATAGGAATAGATCCTTCTTCATAAAGTGCTTGCTCCAATTCATCTAAATTGAATTCGCCACCCTCCTGTTCATCATCATCAGCATTCCAAAATTCTATTTTGTCGATGCTTTCATAATCAATAGGATCACAACTGTTTTCTTGTAACACATCCTGAAAGACACGCCAAATAAAAATATCAATAAAAATAAGAGATGATACAAATATTAAAATTGCCAATGCTTTATACTTATTTTTCAAACGCAAGTTATAATGGATAAAAACAAGATCATTCAACCATTAATGTTCCAATCTATTCTTTCTTTTTAAATGGATGTGTTCGAAAACACTCCAATTTTGCTCACATCCCGAAGAGGTTGATGTTTAAAAATTTAATTGCAAACTTATGTAAATGTGGAGTATTGTACCCATATGTCCCCCACCATTCATCTAATTAAAAGTTAAAGTGTTAACCATATGAAATAAACATAAATTCATAACTCATAAATTAGACTTAAAATTGATAAATTTAATAACTAGATCATTCAACCATTCAACCAATGCTTTATACTTATTTTTCAAACGCAAGTTATAATGGATAAAAACAAGATCATTCAACCATTAATGTTCCAATCTATTCTTTCTTTTTAAATGGATGCGTTCGAAAACACTCCAATTTTGCTCACATCCCGAAGAGGTTGATGTTTAAAAATTTAATTGCAAACTTATGTAAATGTGGAGTATTGTACCCATATGTCCCCCACCATTCATCTAATTAAAAGTTAAAGTGTTAACCATATGAAATAAACATAAATTCATAACTCATAAATTAGACTTAAAATTGATAAATTTAATAACTATCACATACTAGGTTGTGTGGTTTTGCAGGTTTGAATGACAAGCTCACGAGAAAAGCTTTCCTCACGGTCTCGATATATTCTACTCTCGTGCACTAACTTTGGCTTGTTCACCTTGAATGCACTTGCTTTATTGTTGACAATATCAAGGAAACCACTCATGACCTCTGGTTTCTTGCAGAAAGTTACACGGTCATACTGAAAAGCTGGATTCAAATAATAAGTTGCAACATGAATGTCACGGTGCAAAAGCCTATCCTACCACAGCTTAATAATTCTGGTATAATGCTTGCACAATTACTCTTCATTCTTAAAGTATATCTTGGTCACTTATTTCGCTCTGTACATGTCATAGTACAAATATCTTATTGCAGGTCTCTCATCTGAGTATACAAT
Source organism: Pistacia vera (assembly GCF_008641045.1). Taxonomy (NCBI): domain Eukaryota; kingdom Viridiplantae; phylum Streptophyta; class Magnoliopsida; order Sapindales; family Anacardiaceae; genus Pistacia; species Pistacia vera. Next base: position 311,316 of record NW_022195028.1, on the reverse strand, counting down.
TAGTTGCACCCAGTCATATAATTTCTTTTCAACCCTGTTCAAGTGATAGATACATAGTGGATGGTAGTAAATTACTACAAAATGTTTATTATGTAATGAATTGACAATAACATGATTTGAAGGTTTATAAGCTATTACCTCTCTTTTCCTCAACCAAGCTATCAAGATTGTATGATTATACACAAAGTTGGTTACTTCATATGCACGTTTTGCAAGATGTACTATGTGGTCCAACTCAGATATATCTTTCAAAATTAAATTTATGCAATGTGCTACACAGGGTGACCAAGTAATATTCTCATACTTCTCATACAACATTCTTCCAACAACTTTAAAATTTGCTCCATTATCTGTGAGAACATGGACAATATTGGTTGGTCTAACCAATAAAGCCATAACCTCAAATAACTTGAACAATGTAAAGGCATCCTTTACGATATCTGAAGCATTTATTGATTTTATAAAGCAAACATCTTGAGGACAGTATACAAGAAAATTAATCAAAGACTTATGGGAAGTATCAGTCCAACCATCAACCATTAATGTACATCCAACCTCTTCCCAAATATTCTTGTAACTGTCAACAAGTAATTACACTTCCTTCTTAGTATCTCTCAATAAATTCACACGTATAGCATTGTAAGTAGGTTTTTTTATACCCAAAGCCAATTGCAACTACAACATCCAAGATAGATTGAAAACAAATTAAATTTAAAACATTCATCGGGGTGCAAACATCATAAAAGAATTGTGCAACAGCCATGTTTGCTCTCCACGTTGCTTCTTTTCTAGCCAAAACGCTCCTAATTGATGGTTGAGACCCAGGAGTAGTTCGTGGAGCAAAATAATTACCAATTGTTGTAGGTTTCTTTCTCTTAGTACTCATACATTGTTTTTTATCGCCACTACTACCACCTTCATTCATGGTCATTTGTGATGGAGAGACCTCTTCACATTCTTCATCTAACTTATCACCCTTAAATTCATGTAACGTAGCACCATAAGGACTTGCATACTTCCGGAAATCTTCCTTTTCTTTATTCTTTACCCCTATTTCTTTTAGTGCTTCATACATAATAAATTTAACATTATACATAACCTTTGGGCACTTTCCAATATCCCCCTTTACACCTACTAGGTGTTGCTTCATTTGGAAAATACCTCTACCTCTAGTAACCTTGCCACAATGAAGAGAAGATAATATTTTCTTTCCATCCTTATCAACACCCTCAGTAACATGTCCCCATGCTATATCGGTCCTTCCTTGAAAATATTGTGAGGAAATAAATGCGGTCGTTCAGTTTTGTGCAGACGAAGATGATGACATTCTCTCCCCTGGCAAGCGGCAACCAATAAGCAATTTGTTATAACTTATAACTTTAATAGAAAAAAAATTCATATTATATGTAAGAAACAATTATGAATAAACATACTAAGGTTGATTAAAAGAAACATATTAGTTTGTATAAGAAAATTTTTATGCCTATTATTCCAATAAGTAGACAAGGTAAATGTTCCATGTTACACAAACATGTAAATGATGAGTGAAAATAAAAAAAATGTTAAAATGATATGGCAATGTACATCATTCATATGATTTTTTTATTGGCAAAGCTATCGGAGCAAGATAAATTAAATGAATGAATTAATGAATTATATATTAAGATTATGATCATCAAGTTCATGAATCTTTGTCATCCATGATATCATCATTTTAACTCTTTTGCCATCATTTTACACATGGATGAGGTAACATTTCATGATGAGCATAATTGAAAGTTAATTTCATAATCAAGAAGAAAGAATTATTGAACATATTTAATAATATTTTGCAATAACAAAAAGAGATGAGAGTAAGCATATCATATGAACCAAATCAAGAATTCACTATATTTCTATACCAATAACAATACTACATACAACTCATTTTAATATTGTCAAAGTGCACATAAGCATATGTCATTGAACATTGATTTTTCGTTTATATGTTTATTGCCTATTAATCAAATTAATTTTCAAAATTAAGATAAAACACATGAAAGTATATGTATATGAAGCTTAATGCCCTTGCCTTGTGCGAACCCATTAGATCTAATTTGTTACTGGTAGCTCTCAACAACTCAGAGGATTCAAAAATTTGTGCTGATATAGACCCTCTAATCTAACTATGGGAATTTTTTCAAAAATATTTTAACTCTTAATTATATGATAAAGGATTGTCTTGACCATTTCAAAAGTGTTATATATAAATCAAGAGAAAGTATAAGCATTTTTAGAACAACACCAGAATACAAGCTAAAATAAAAGCTTCCAACAAAAACTAAAGCTGAAGTAAAAACCCAAGCTGAAACAAAGGCTCTCAACATGCTTTTCCAAAAAAATCACAATAGCATCAAAACACAACAAAAAATGTTTGCTCACAAAAACACACTTCTGTAGCATAAACTAGAGCTGCAGAAAAAAAAAAAAGGGGAAACTGAACAGAACCGAGAAACCGAACCGAAAGCAGTCCAAAAAACCGGTTTTATCATAAAACTGATTTTACTTTCAGTTTTAAAATGCCCAAATCGGATTTCTAGTTCGGTTTTCGAGTTAAAACCATTTTATCACCTGTTAACCGAAACCGATTTTCCCTCATTTAGTAAAAATCCCTAAATCCTAATTGAATTCCTAACACTAAACACAAATAGACCTTGCTCTCAAACTTGTTGCTTCCCTCCATTCTCCATAATCTCCAAGACTCCAACTAGTTGTCGACTCGCCATCGCCATCTTCACTCTTTGACGACAAAAACTGAGGCTTCACAATCTTCATTCTTCACGGTCTTCACCAAATCTCAATTGATGAGTTCAATCTTCAATGACAATAATAGAAGCTTCTTTGAGTCGATGCTTAAACTTGCCGCTTCCCCCCATTCTCCATAATCTTCAACTAGTCACTGACTCACCGTCTTCACTCTTCGACGATAAAAATGGAGGCTTTACAATCTTCATTCTTCATAGTCTTCACCGAAGCTCAACTAACGAGTTCACTCTTCGATGACAAAAACAAAAGCTTCTTTGAGTTGACGATTGATGAGTTCTTAAGTCTTCATCGACGACTGACGAGTTCTTGCAACTAGATTGAGCTTCTGTTTTGTTGTTCATTTTGCATTTCTTGTGTTTAAGGTTAGTTCTCATCTAGAGGATTTGAGTTTAGAGAATTTACCCAGTTTTTCGTATTCTCTATAAGTATCAGTGTGCTGGTTTATATTTCAATCCAAGAACCTTGTTTTGATACAGTTCAGTTTTCATATGGTTTTTATTGTGATATTATATTTTGGCATTAAAATTTGTAGATATTTATGCTACATTCATAAGCTATAACACACAAATTTGAGTTGAGAGAAATGACCCAGTTGTTCTTATTCTCTTTCAATATTAATGTGTTAAATTTATATTTAGATATGGGGACCCCCTTTTATTAAACTTTCTGTTTGGTTTTGTATTGAAAAATTGTTACTTACTCTCCTATCTGATATCTCTTATTTGAATGATATTGTAGATGTCATCGATTGTTGACAATGCTCGTGCTTGTTAGACTTCAACTTTTATTAGTGAAAGGAAGACCACTTCAGAAATGTGGGATCACTTCACCAAGACTGATTGTGAGAATAAGGATGATGCCACTACATCCTGTAATTATTGTGGGAATGTTCTAACTTGTCTAAGTAAGAATGGTACAAATTGTCTACATAATCATTTAAATATGTGTAAAAAGTATCCCTTGAATGTGGTGGACAAGAGACAGAAGATATTAATGGTTCAATAAGCACAATAGGCACGTGATTAGTTAAGTAGCTCTCCACAATCTTCACTTTTGACATGGAAATTCAACTAGGATGTGATTAGAGAGGCTATAGCTAAAATGGTCACTATTGATGAGTTACATTTTAGGATTGTTAAGCATGAGGGGTTTCGGAACTTGATGAGTGTCGCACAGCCAAGGTTTCAAATACCTAGGCGAACAACAGTTACTTCAGATTGTATTAAAATGTATAATGAAGAGTGCCAAAAGATGAAGAAGTTATTTGCTAAGTTTTCTCAAAGAGTTTGTCTCACCATGGATACATGGACAAGTTGTTAGAACCTCAATTATATGTGTCTAACAGCTCGCTTCATCAATGATAACTGGGTTTTACAGAAAAAGATTATAAACTTCTATCCAATTAGCAGTCATAGAGGTTTAGTGATTGGCAAGGCAATGAAAAAGTGTTTGCTTGAGTAGGGTATTTCTAAGGTTTTCACAATCACTGTTGATAATGCAGGCTCTAATGATGTTGGAATAAACTATGTAAATACTCGGTTGACAAGTTAGAAGGGGAGTGTCTTGGATGGTGACTTCCTCCACATGAGATGTTGTGCTCAAATATTGAGTTTAATTGTAAAAGACATGGACAATTCCATATTCCGAATTTGTTCAGCAATGAGGTACGTGAGGTCTTCTCCAGCAAGGTTACAAAGATTTAAGGAGTGTGTGGCGAAAGAAACTATTGAAAGTAAAAAGTCAATTGGTTCTCGATGTTGAAACAAGGTGGAATTCCACATACTTGCTATTAGATGCGGCATTAAAATTCTAGAAAGCTTTTGAGTTGTTGGAAATAGAAGATAGTAAGTATACAGATGAGCTTACTAGTGGAGACATGTCTAAAAGTTTGCCTCATGCATTGATTAGGAGTATGCACGGTACTTCTTACCTTTTTTGAAAGTCTTTTATAATGCTACTCTAAGTGTCTTTGGCTCGCTTTATGTCACCAATAATGCTTACATGCGAGACATTTTTGGCATTGGGTTGAAGTTTTCAAAATGGTGTGCAAGTCATGATCCCAAATTACGTATTATGGCTCTAAGGATGAAAAGGAAATATGATAAATATTGGTCAACTATTGATAATATCAACTTCATGTTATTCATTGCAAAGGTACTAGATTTGAGGCATAAGTTAGAATATGTGGATTGGGTAATTAATGAGTCTTTTGATGTTGTTCTTGCTGATAGGTTGAAGACAAAAGTGAAAGAAGTTTTGGTGTCTTTATTTGAGCAATGTAGTTTGTTTAAGATAGTCCCTAGTGCGTAGCCAAGTGGACAGTCTCAATTTGCCATTCAGATTGATGTTCATGATGTAGATCTTGAAAATGAGGAGTTTATGAAGGTTATGTATCAAGAGCAAAAGCCTGGAAAAAAAATTGTGAATCACAAAACAGAGTTGGACAAATATTTAACAGACGATTGTGAAGATGACAACAACAAGAGCCTTGATATCTTGCAATGGTGAAAGTTAAATTCAACAAAATATGAAGCTCCGTCTATGATAGCACGTGATGTATTAGATATGTCTGTCTCTACAGTTGCATTTGAGTCGGCTTTCAATATGGGGGGTTGTGTATTTGGTCCATTTCATAGCTCCCTCACTGCTAAGATGGTGGAGGCTCTTATTTGTACATAAGATTGGTTTCAGGCTTTGCGTGTACCATTCATCATAAAGGAGAGCTTGGACAAATTAACAAAAATTGAGTTAGGTAAAATTTTTCCTTTACTTTTAATTTTTTGGTTATGTACTTGTTGGCTTTGTTAAATATATTTAGCACATATAATTTATCTAATGTGCTTTTCCAATCTTTTTTGTAGAAATTTTGTGTTTTGGATTGGAAAACACTCGTCCTCATCTGGATGATTGAATGACAACCCAATATATGAGGTATATTACTTTCAATTTATGTAAGTTAAATATGTTCAATATATGAGGTTTGTTTTTGCTGATTTAAAAATAAAGTTCCATTTTTTGTTTCCTCTGTTACTTATTGTCTCTACTTGCAGCATAATTACCTCTATGATACTTTGTTCCTTTGCTTTAATTATATTCTAAATTCTGATCTGATAAATTATTATTCCTTTACTTTTAATTATTGTTGTGGACATAATTAACTCATGAAGGTGCCTTTTTTAACTGATGTAAGTGCTCATAATTTACTAATGTAACTTCTTTTGTTCATAACATAATTTTCTGCTTCTTATTGTCTTGGTAGGGTTGGCTTGGCAGTTGGCATGCATGCATGCATGCATCATTTGTTCAACAGTTGTAGATACTAAATTTTATTATAGTTGTTAACTTGTTATGTATTACTGATTGTGGTTTATTGTTTGTGTTGTGCCAATGTGCCTACACCAATTTCTTCTGTTTGATTTTAACTTCTTTAGTCTTTCCCTTGTATTTTATGGAATAGCATTGACAATGGCAGATTTGGGAGCGTCATTTTTTAGGAATTGCATTACAATGACATATTTAGTTTTGTTATTTTGAAGAATATGAATTGGCAGCAGCAGGCTTAGTTATGTCATTTTGAGGAGTTGCATGATTTAGTTATGTCGGTTTTAATTTTTGATCATGTACATTTGCATGGTTTAGGCTTCCTTCGATATTTTAATTATTATACTATATGGTTCAGATTTTTGATTATGTACTACCACAAATTTTGTATTACAAAGCCAAATTTGAAAGAGAAAACAATAGGAAATCTTCAAATCGGGACTTAAACTCATTAAAGGAATGTTTTAAATATAACCGGTTAACTAGATTGCGAACCAAAAATCCGGATTGGTTATTAACCAGTTTAAGCAATATTTTGGATCAATTTTGGTTTGCAGTATTGCTTAAACCGGAAAACCAGTTTGGTTTGAAAATGCCCACATCCGGTTTGGTTAACCGATTTTTTGTAGCCTTAGCATTAACACCAACACAAAAACCCATTAGCAACACCCACAAACTACAGCAGCAACCACCAAAAAACCTTTTTACATAAGAAAACAAACCGGCTTTGGTGATTGTTTGTAGTAAATAGCTATATATAATCTACTAAAAACACTTCTCAACACAACAATATCACATCAACAAAACAATTGATGGTGGTGATTGATGCATTTATAAGAGATTTGAGTGAGTTGATAAAGCTCCACAATTGAGGAACACAATCGACCACAATGGAGTTCAAGTTGCAAATTCGGTCAACACTAGTGTTTGCACTCAACAATGAAATAACACTTAAACTAGGAAAATAAAGGTTTCCAAAATTGATTCCAAGGCCTAAAGGATCACCACCAGCTAAGGATAAGCCATCACCAACCCTTTTGGCAAGATTGGATAAAGATAAAGATAAACTCTCTCAAGAGCTAGTAATCTCATTCATAAAGTCTACCACTCAATGGTGGAGTGGCTGACCATATAAGGACCTTATAAAAGTTCAAAGATTCAAAAGTTGCCCTAAAATGAATCAATCTTGGGCGTACATGTGGCAAACATAAATTCCTAGTAAACTTAAACCTTACAAATGAAAATTGACCAATATTTGAATTGGTCTTACATGGGTTCCAACATAGGAGAAACAAAAATTAAACAACTAATGCATGAAATAAATAAAACACAAGATCTCAGGACTTTCCATAAGAGGTAAGGAACATGGAGCCATTGATCCCTTACATCCTTGTTTTTTCCATTTCGGGTAATGCTTGTGGCAGCCACTTTGTCTCCTTGTCCCTTGTATTTAATGATCCCATATGCTAACCTTGATTCTCCCATGTGATGTTTGAATACTTGACTTACTTTTGGTGGGAAAATTCTCAAGCAATCAAGCTATAACTAATTGGAACACTTGAATCAAAATAATTAAATTCTACTTTGGGCCAATTGGACTCATCTTGAGCCATATTACCTTTTTGGGCCAACTCTTGGCTCATGGTGTTCTCTTGGGCCGAAATTTTAGACTTATCTTGCCTTGTGAACTCCTTTTGGGTCAAATTGCATCCACTTGCATGGCTAACCATTCCAACGGGTTTCACTTGGATTCCTTGAAGGTTTTTGTTGGACTTTGTCGGATTCTTATCAGTGATAGTTTGGCAAAGAGAAGATCAAAGTCTTGAGTCTCTTGACTACTAAAAACAAGAGACCATTATATGAACCACTGCCCTCTTCTCAGTTCTCACCTCATCTATGATTCTATATTAATATGATAACAAATAACACACTATCAAACAGATAAATATGAAATGCTGAAACATATAGACAAACCACAAACATGATTGATGAAACAAACCCATTTTCTAACATAACTCAAACCAAATATAATAGTATAGCTTAATAGCACTAATTAGTAAATAGTAATCCAAAAAGTTACCCAAATATGCCTCTTAGAAGTTAGAAGTCAGAAGATAGATTCAAAAATGATAGAAGACAAACAGCTGAATCGGTTGGTCGATCAACGATGAAGGCAAAAGAATGATAGAGAGTCAAAGACCAGGAACCATGATGAAGATGACCGCAAAACGGAAAAAAAGCGACAGAGACAAAGAATCAGTTATATCAATTGTAAATCCTTTGATTCTTTGAACTCTTCTGCTTCACAAACAAATCCACAGCACCATGTTGTTGCATCCAGAACACAATAAAGTTTTCTATCCCTTCTTCAGCCGTCACTCATTCATGGTTTATCTCTTTTGTCTGCATGTGAGCTGCGGGCAAGGATACCCATCTAGACGTGGAAATTAAACAGTGACATCGACATAGAATTCCTTCTTTCTGGCCCATATAATAATAATGATCAAACAGTTATATTTTATATGTATTTTCAATCATATTCTTCAAATTATATTGACACATTATTAAAATTATTATATTTTTAATTATATTAGAACTTTTAAGCTTATTAATTTTATTAAATATCCCTAGAAAAAAAGTTTAAAATTAACAAAAACACTCCCATCAATCAATACTTGCCAGATTCCGACAACCACTATCGGTGATAGCCAGAGAATTGTATAACGACCTACTGTCGACAAGAAATGATCGAAAGTTAACCGATCTGGCCTTTTCGGCCAGATCTACCACAGATCTGGGAAAAGGATAGACTGGCCATCAACGACAGCCAAAGAAATAGCCGTCGTTGAAGCCACCAAGAGAACTTCTTTTGACGTTTGCCAGTGGTCGACGGCAACATTTGGCCGTAGATCTAGCCTTTTCCGACCAGATCCGTGGTGGATCTGGTCGGAAGGCTTAGCGACGCGTTATGATACAGATCGAAATTTCTGGCCAGATTCCAGCGGTGGTGACTGGAATCTGGCACTGTAAGGGTGGGGGTATTTTTTATTTTATATATTAGGGTCTTTAATTAAATTAGCAAACCAAAGGATTTTTCATAAATTTTTAAAGTTTACTCGTAATACTCTCCTATCCAACTACCAAATATTATTCCCAAATCATATTCAAATAATGAACCAACGTACCATATATTATTATATCATATTCAAGTGCACGGCATCTTCTTCTCCACGTCCTTCCTACCAAACCATCCTCTTGCCTGTTCATTATATCCATTGCGTCTTTGTAAATTAGGAAAATCCATTTGTTGGTTACTGCAGAGAAAAAACGTTATGCAATATTTTAGTGTGAAGTAATTAAAAACTAGTTGTTCAATGTTAGGGTACATGCAAATCTCTGTTTGGACCCGACGGATGCAATATTATATACACGCAACACAAATGTACACGCAACAAGGAATAGTAACTATAAAATAAGGGAATTTTAAATTTATTAGTTAATAATGCACTTCAAAAGTATGCTTCCTTATTAAAAGTTAAAAATTTATATTTTTCTTCATCATAATTTCACGATTCTTCATCATTTTAAAAAAAAAATACAGTAATCATATGAATTTTTGAAAACTTTCTCAAAAAAATGATTAAAAATTAAAATAAAAGATTGGTGTGGTGGATATGATATGATCTTCTTCAAGAGAGTCTTTAATTTTATATCAAGTATTACATGTACTCATATAAATCCATTAGTAGATAAATATAATTTAAATTGAAATTATATAGTTGATAGTAAAATAAAGATATAATTTTATTGAATAGATGTATGAGTTATATAGATGGTTAATTTTTGATAAGGTCAGGTCTATCGACTCAATAGGTCTAAATACACAGAACTGATGCTATGTTTATTAATATATTTTAGTTAATAATAAAAGTATAATTTTATATTTTATAATATTTATAAACATTTGAAATAATGAAATAAATTAAATGTCCACATGGATGTAAGTACTATATTTTAATAGTTTCATTACAAATTATTAATTGGTGAAATATAACAAAAAATTTTAATAGCAAAAAATTATTTTAATTTTAAGCTTAATAAATTATTTTTTAATAAATAATTACAAGAAATATACATACGTACACGTACTCATCAAATTTATAGGTATAAAGTTGTGCAATTTGTAAAATAAGAAAAAATTGTAAGACATAAGAAAGTCTGCTATATAAATGTGAATGTGAATATGAAAAAAAAGGTGAAGAAAACATGTTAAAAAGCAATAGGGTTTTAAGGCTACGACTTATGAGTAGAATTAAAAAATTAATAAGGATACTTGGAGAACTATTTTAGGAAAACTATTGAGACTTTGCGGATTCCATTAATGTTACAATAATACTGCATATCCTAAAAATATCCGAGAATTCTCATATCCAGTGATGTTAATCTTATGTGATGTGAGATGTAAATGAGAGTGGTGATTTAGTAAATGATAAACAATGAAAAATAAGAGACAATCACTTGAGATGTGAGTTTGGGAATATTTTGGAATGTATAGCATTACTATATTGAATGACAATGAGCATCAAGCGATGGCGATGCTTCATTGTAGGTGATACCGATGAGTTTTGGCTCCCTCAATTAGCATTTGCAAGGGTAATCCTAATTCTAGTCCTAATTATTAACTAAAGCAAGCTTAAGATAGCCTACCTTGTAGGGCGAAGGGATTCCCTTTCTTTTTCAGGGTGATCTAAGATATCTACTTTATAAAACCAAAACTCATTTACATTGCAAAATAAATAAGGTGAAAAAGGCGACGTAGAAAAAAACTAGTGGAGTTAGTGCTTGGAAAAACCTAATCCCATCTAATGAGGAGTCCTTGAAAAGTCTTGGGTTGGGCGGGAATGGACAAAGTATGACTCATGTTGGTTTTTTGTTGGACGGTTGAACCGGTCAACTAGCAGGTCAGATGATGATGTCATCATGCTGACCTCGCATGATGATGCTCGGAAAAAAAAAAAAAAAACCCCCACAAATATGAATGATGCGTGGTTTGACAAATATGCAATTTAGCAAGTGCATAGTCGCAAAAAGTAATACAATGATGAAGTAGAGTACGTTCTCACGAGGATTGCGTGCTAATTACCAAGTTTCCTAATTCTATTACTAATTGAAAATACAAAAATGTTGGAATTGGGGGGAAAGTAAAGCTAGAATTAAAACACAAATCAAACAACTAAGATTAACACTAAACTAATCAATACACAATTCAAATCAAGGCAAAAGAGGTTAGGGTTCGAATTCACTATGATACTCTAGTTAACTACAATTTCTATTGCTTCCAAATTCACATGCAAGGATTAAAATAAATCCTAAGTTGTAGAATAACCTTCTTAGGCTAATTTCTCTTACCTTATCCCTATTAAGTTCCGCACCCAACAAAATGAAAGTTAATAGTTCAAAGTCTATAAAGCTAAAGGAATCCTATTAAGATTATAGATCGCTAAACCTATCTCTAGTGTTTGTCTAACTAACGGTGTTACTCTAAGAGATAACACATGAATCACTTCTCAGTCTCATCATGCTCAACATTCAACTGAATCAAAAGAAACCAACATCCAACTGCATTAAGAACAAGAATAAACACATAATCCAAGCAATAGAACTAAAAAAACAACACAAATTTATAGATTAAACCATTGTAACCAAGTTACATCAACCTAACTCAAAGTGAGTTAGTTCATGCTCAAATAAAGAAAACATCACTAAACAATAAATGCAGAGTTCAATATTAGAATTGAAAGAGGAAGAATTCTTCCCTATTTTAGAGACCCGAAATCCTCAAATCTCATTTCTCTCTTCCCCTTATCTAACAATGTCGACGTCCCTCAAAAATTGAACTATGTCTTTTTAAATAGTCGGCCAAAAACCCTAGGAAAATACAATATAAGCAAAACGCAACGTTTACAAAAAAAAATTTGTAGTTTTATCGAGGCGAAGAAGAATCTCCCCCCAAACATCGATTTGAATTTTGTGAACCATGTGACTGAGGCTAGGTTGCCGCGGCGAACTTTGCTTGACTTTTCTAAAATTACGAAACTACCCTCGCTTGCTTTCGCTTGAGTCTTCTATCTTGTGATCCCAGTAGGAACAAACTTCACAGTGCTTCCAATCAGCATCAGAATTCCCCGATCCTGAATTTCACTTGATTCCGAGTTCAGAAGCTCATTTTCGCTTGGTTTGTCAACTGATAATTTTGGCCTGAAACGTAAAATATACGAATTTAAGGAGCAATTCCGGCACAAAATTTAATAAGAGTATTGAAATCCTACAAAAAGCATAAAGAAAACAGTATAATCCTAAGATTATCAATGAACAATTTTGTAAAAACAAACCTTGCAACAATAACGAAAACATCAAAGTTTGACAGTTTTTAACCACTTACAATTACAAATTCAATCTCAAGTTCAAACTTCAAAGACATGCAAAATTACATAATATCAATCCACAACCAGCACACAAAATTACAAAAATCAATCCACCAATCCATTAGTCATAAGTAAAATGATTTAAACCCAAATTCTAATTGAATCAACTGCCATGAGTCCCATCATCCATCTCAATTCTACAAATGAATTAAATAAACAAAAGAGTTAGAATGAAAACAGACATAAATTACTTCATTATTATATAATAATCCATCTCATTTATTCATTTGAATCATTCCATAATATAAATTTAAAATAATAACATACTTATCTTCCAATGATCTTCAATGGTTCAAACCATCCTTATTGATTATTCACCATTGTACGAGTCATCATCATATCATCACCATCATCTAGAAAAAAATTTAGCAAAAATTAAAAACATAAGTTACAACTTATGATGTATATTGTTTTTTAATATTTAATTTAAAATAGCTACCAAGTTGGTTAAAAATTGGAAAACAACCTTGAAGCAATCTGCTGAATCATAGTAAGGGTGATCGCCAACATCGATAGGAATAGATCTTCTTCATAAAGTGCTTGCTCCAATTCATCTAAATTGAATTCGCCCACCCTCCGTTATCATCATCAGCATTCCAAATTCTATTTGTCGATGCTTCATAATCATAGGATCACAACTGTTTTCTTGTAACACATCCTGAAAGACACGCCAAATAAAAATATCAATAAAAATAAGAGATGATACAAATATTAAATGCCAAGCTTTATACTTATTTTTCAAACGCAAGTTATAATGGATAAAAACAAGATCACAACCATTATGTTCCAATCTATTCTTCTTTTTAAATGGATGTGTTCGAAAACACTCCAATTTTGCTCACATCCGAAGAGGTTGATGTTTAAAAAATTAATTGCAACTATGTAAATGGGAGTATGTACCCATATGTCCCCACCATATCTAATAAAAGTTAAAGTGTTAACCATATGAAAAAACTAAATTCATAACTCATAAATTAGACTTAAAATGATAAATTTAATAACTAGATCTTCAACCATTCAACCAATGCTTTATATTATTTTTCAAACGCAAGTTATAATGGATAAAAAACAAGATCATTCAACCTAATGTTCCAATCTATTCTTCTTTTTAAATGGATGCGTTCGAAAACACTCCATTTGCTCACATCCCGAAGAGGTTGATGTTAAAAATTTAATTGCAAACTTATGTAAATGTGGAGTATTGTACCCATATGTCCCACCATTCATCTAATTAAAGTTAAAGTGTTAACCATATGAAATAAACATAAATTCATAACTCATAATTAGACTTAATTGATAAATTTAATAACTATCACATACTAGGTTGGTTGGTTTTGGCGTTGATGACAAGCTCACGAGAAAAGCTTTCCTCACGGTCCGATATATTCTACTCTCGTGCACTAACTTTGGCTTGTTCACCTTGAATGCACTTGCTTTATGTTGACAATATCAAGGAAACACTCATGACCTCTGGTTCTTGCAGAAAGTTACACGGTCATACTGAAAAGATGGATTCAAATAATAGTTGCAACATGAATGTCACGGTGCAAAAGCCTATCCTACCACAGCTATAATTTGGTATAATGCTTGCACAATTACTCTTCATTCTTAAAGTATATCTTGGTCACTTATTTCGCTTGTACATGTCATAGTACAAATATCTTATTGCAGGTCTCCATGAGGTACAATTAGTTGCACCCAGTCATATAATTTTTTTCAACCCTGTTCAAGTGATAGATACATAGTGGATGGTAGTAAATTACTCAAAAATGTTTTATGTAATGAATTGACAATAACATGATTTGAAGGTTATAAGCTATTACCTCTCTTTTCTCAACCAAGCTATCAAGATTGTATGATTATACACAAAGTTGGTTACTTATATGCACGTTTTGCAAGATGTACTATGTGGTCCAACTCAGATAATTCTTCAAAATTAAATTTATGCAATGTGCTCACAGGGTGACCAAGTAATATCTCATACTTCTCATACAACATTCTTCCAAACTTTAAAATTTGCTCCATTATCTGTGAGAACATGGACAAATGGTTGGTCTAACCAAAAAGCCATAACCTCAAATAACTTGAACAATGTAAAGGCATCCTTTACGATATCTGAAGCATTTATTGATTATAAAGCAAACTCTTGAGGACAGTATACAAGAAAATTAATCAAAGACTTATGGGAAGTATCAGTCCAACCATCAACCATTAATGTACATCCAACCTCTTCCCAAATATTTTGTAACTGTCAACAAGTAATTCCCTTCTCTTAGTATCTCTCAATAAATTCACACGTTATAGCATTGTAAGTAGGTTTTTTATACCCAAAGCCAATTGCAACTACAAATCCAAGATAGATTGAAACAAATTAAATTTAAAACATTCATCGGGTGCAAACATCATAAAAGAATGTGCAACAGCCATGTTGCTCTCCACGTTGCTTCTTTTCTAGCCAAAACGCTCCTAATTGATGGTTGAGACCAGAGTAGTTCGTGGAGCAAAATAATTACCAATTGTTGTAGGTTTCTTTCTCTAGTATCATACATTGTTTTTTATCGCCACTATACACCTTCATTATGGTCATTTGTGATGGAGAGACCTCTTCACATTCTTCATCTAACTTATCACCCTTAAATTCTGTAACGTAGCACATAAGGACTGCATACTTCCGGAAATCTTCCTTCTTTATTCTTACCCCTATTTCTTTAGTGCTTCATACATAATAAATTAACATTATACATAACCTTTGGGCACTTTCCAATATCCCCCTTACACTACTAGGTGTTGCTTCATTTGGAAAATACCTCTACCTCTAGTAACCTTGCCACAATGAAGAGAAGATAATATTTCTTTCCATCCTTATCAACACCTCAGTAACATGTCCCCATGCTATATCGGTCTTCCTTGAAAATATTGGAGGAAATAAATGCGGCGTTTCGTTTTGTGCAGACGAAGATGATGACATTCTCTCCCCTGGCAAGCGGCAACCAATAAGCAATTTGTTATAAACTATACTTTAATAGAAAAAAATTATATATAGTAAGAAACAATTATGAATAAACATACTAAGGTTGATTAAAGAAACATATTAGTTTGTATAAGAAAATTTGTATGCTAATTATTCAATAAGTAGATAAGGTATATGTTCCATGTTACAACAAACATGTAAATGATGAGTGAAAATAAGAAAATGTTAAAATGATATGGCAATGTATATCATTCATATGATTTTTTTTATTGGCAAAGCTACCGGAGCAAGATAAATTAAATGAATTAATTAAGTAATTATATATCAGATTATGATCATCAAGTTCATGAATATTTGTCACCATGATGTCATCATTTTAACTCTTTTTGCCATCATTTTACACATGGATGGGTAACATTCATGATGAGCATAAATGAAAGTTAATTCATAATCAAGAAGAAAGATTTATTGAATATATTAATAATATTTTGCAATAACCAAAAGAGATGAGAGTAAGCATATCATAGAACCAGATCAAGAATTCATATAATTTCATACCAATAACAATATACATACAACTCATTTTAATATTGTCAAAGTGCACATAAGCATATGTCATTGAACATTGATTTTTCGTTTATATGTTTATTGCTATTAATCAAATTAATTTTCAAAATTAAGATAAAACACATGAAAGTATATGTATATGAAGCTTAATGCCCTTGCCTTGTGCGAACCATTAGATCTAATTTGTTAATGGTAGCTCTCAACAACTCAGAGGATTCAAAAATTTGTGCTGATATAGACCCTCTAATCTAACTATGGGAATTTTTTCAAAAAATTTTAACTCTTAATTATATGATAAAGGATTGTCTTGACATTTCAAAAGTGTTATATATAAATCAAGAGAAAGTATAAGCATTTTTAGAACAACACCAGAAACAAGAAAATAAAAGCTCCAACAAAATAAAGGAAGTAAAAACCAAGCTGAAACAAAGGCTCTAACAGCTTTTCCAAAAAAATCACAATAGCATCAAAACACACAAAAAATGTTTGCTCACAAAAACACACTTCTGTAGCATAAACTAGAGCCGCAAAAAAAAAAAAGGGGAAACTGAACAGAACGAGAAACCGAACCGAAAGCAGTCCAAAAACCGTTTTTCATAAAACTGATTTTACTTTCAGTTTTAAAATGCCCAAATCGGATTTCTAGTTCGGTTTTCGATTAAAACCATTTATCACCTGTTAACCGAAACCGATTTTCCTCATTTAGTAAAAATCCCTAAATCCTAATTGAATCCTAACACTAAACACAAATAGACCTTGCTCTCAAAATTGTTGCTTCCCTCCATTCTCATAATCTCCAAGACTCCAACTAGTTGTCGACTCGGCATCGCCATCTTCACTCTTTGACGACAAAAACTGAGGCTCACAATCTTCATTCTTCACGGTCTTCAACAAATATCATTGATGAGTTCAATCTTCAATGACAATAATAGAAGCTCTTTGAGTCGATGCTAAACTTGCGCTTCCCCATTCTCCATAATCTTCAACTAGTCACGACTCACCGTCTTCACTCTTCGACGATTAAAATGGAGGCTTTACAATCTTCATTCCATAGTCTTCACCGAAGCTCAACTAACGAGTTCACTCTTCGATGACAAAAACAAAAGCTTCTTGAGTTGACGATTGATGAGTTCTTAAGTCTTCATCGACGACTGACGAGTTCTTGCAACTAGATTGAGCTTCTGTTTTGTGTTCATTTGCATTTCTTGTGTTTAAGGTTAGTTCATCTAGAGGATTTGAGTTTAGAGAATTTACCCGTTTTTCGTATTCTCTATAAGTATCAGTGTGTGGTTTATATTCAATCCAAGAACCTTGTTTTGATACAGTTCAGTTTTCATATGGTTTTATTGTGAATTATATTTTGGCATTAAAATTTGTAGATATTTATGCTACATTCATAAGTATAACACACAAATTTGAGTTGAGAGAAATGACCCAGTTGTTCTTATCTCTTTCAATATTAATGTGTAAATTTATATTTAGATATGGGGACCCCCTTTTATTAAATTTTTGTGGTTGTATTGAAAAATTGTACTTACTCTCCTATCTGATATCTCTTATTGAATGATATTGTAGATGTCATCGATGTGGACAATGCTCGGGCTTGTTAGACTCAACTTTATTAGTGAAAGGAAGACCACTCAGAAATGTGGGATCACTTCACCAAGATGATTGTGAGAATAAGGATGATGCCACTACATCTGTAATTATGTGGGAATGTTTAACTTGTCTAAGTAAGAATGGTACAAATTGTCACATAATCATTTAAATATGTGTAAAAAGTATCCTTGAATGTGGTGGACAAGAGACAGAAGATATTAATGGTTCAATAAGCACAATAGGCACGTGATTAGTTAAGTAGTCCCACAATCTTCACTTTGACATGGAAATTCAACTAGGATGTGATTAGAGAGGCTATAGCTAAAATGGTCACTATGATGAGTTACATTTAGGATTGTTAAGCATGAGGGGTTTCGGAACTTGATGAGTGTCGCACAGCAAGGTTTCAAATACCTAGGCGAACAACAGTTACTTCAGATTGTATTAAAATGTATAATGAAGAGTGCCAAAAGATGAAGAAGTTATTTGCTAAGTTTTCCAAAGAGTTTGTCTCACCAATACATGGACAAGTTGTTAGAACCTCAATTTATGTGTCTAACAGCTCGCTTCATCAATGATAACTGGGTTTACAGAAAAAGATTATAAACTTCTATCCAATTAGCAGTTAGAGGTTTAGTGATTGGCAAGGCAATGAAAAGTGTTTGTTGAGTAGGGTATTTCTAAGGTTTTCACAATAACTGTTGATAATGCAGGCTCTAATGATGTTGGAATAAACTATGTAAATACTCGGTTGACAAGTTAGAAGGGGAGTGTCTTGGATGGTGACTTCCTCCACATGAGATGTTGTGCTCAAAATATTAGTTTAATGTAAAAGACTGGACAATTCCATATTCGAATTTGTTCAGCAATGAGGTAGTGAGGTCTTCTCCAGCAAGGTTACAAAGATTTAAGAGTGTGTGGCGAAAGAAACTATTGAAAGTAAAAAGTCAATTGGTTCTCGATGTTGAAACAAGGTGGAATTCCACATACTTGCTATTAGATGCGGCATTAAATTCTAGAAAGCTTTTGAGTTGTTGGAATAGAAGATAGTAAGTATACAGATGAGCTTACTAGTGGAGACATGTCTAAAAGTTTGCCTCATGCATTGATTAGGAGTATGCACGGTACTTCTTACCTTTTTTGAAAGTCTTTTATAATGCTACTCTAAGTGTCTTTGGCTCGCTTTATGTCACCAATAATGCTTCATGCGAGACATTTTTGCATTGGTTGAAGTTTTCAAAATGGTGTGCAAGTCATGATCCCAAATTACGTATTATGGCTCTAAGGATGAAAAGGAAATATGATAAATATTGGTAAATATGATAATATCAACTTCATGTTATTCATTGCAAAGGTACTAGATTTGAGGCATAAGTTAGAATATGTGGATTGGGAATTAATGAGTCTTTTGATGTTGTTCTGCTGATAGGTTGAAGACAAAAGTGAAAGAAGTTTTGGTGTTTATTTGAGCAATGTAGTTTGTTTAAGATAGTCCCTAGTGCGTGCAGCCAAGTGGACAGTCTCAATTGCCATTCAGATTGAGTTCATGATGTAGATCTTGAAAATGAGGAGTTTATGAAGGTTATGTATCAAGAGCAAAAGCTGGAAAAAAATGTGAATCACAAAACAGAGTTGGACAAATATTAACAGACGATTGTGAAGTGACAACAACAAGAGCCTTGATATCTTGCAATGGTGAAAGTTAATTCAAAATATGAGATCCTCATGATAGCACGTGATGTATTAGATAGTCTGTCTCTACAGTTGCATTTGAGTCGGCTTTCAATATGGGGGGTTGTGTATTGGTCCATTTATAGCTCCCTCACTGCTAAGATGGTGGAGGCTCTTATTTGTACAAGAATTGGTTTCAGGCTTGCGTTGTACCATTCATCATAAAGGAGAGCTTGGACAATTAACAAAAATGAGTTAGGTAAAATTTTTCCTTACTTTTAATTTTTTGGTTATGTACTTGTTGGTTTGTTAAATATTTAGCACATATAATTTATCTAATGTGCTTTTCCAATCTTTTTTGTAGAAATTTGTGTTTGGATTGGAAAAACACTCGTCCTCATCTGGATGATTGAATGACAACCCAATATAGGAGTATATACTTTCAATTTATGTAAGTTAAAATAGTTCAATATATGAGGTTTGTTTTTGCTGATTTAAAAATAAAGTTCCATTTTTGTTTCTCTGTTACTTTTGTCTCTACTTGCAGCATAATTACCTCTATGATACTTTGTTCCTTTGCTTTAATTATTTCTAAATTCTGATTGATAAATTATTATTCCTTACTTTTAATATTGTTGTGGACATAATTAACTCATGAAGTGCCTTTTTTAACTGATGTAAGTGTGTCCTGCTCATCGGAGAGCGGGACCCCATGGGCATCGGGCAGACGAGCTGGAACCTTGAACTGACTAGCTCACATTGACGAGCTGTGACCTCAACCTGCGACCTTAATTGTTGAAGTTGTCGCCAAACCTGGCAGTATTATCAACGTCACTAAATATTCTCAGCTCTGTGCCATAGGGAAACATGGGCCACACCATCTATAGATCATTTACATGATAAATCCCGTAATTCCTAATGAGGAGAACATCCCAACTCAACATATTCGAATATTGATCATAATTTTAATAGGCTAAAAAATAAAAAATAAAAAATATAATGAAATAAGACTTTTACGTAAATGATAATTAAGTCATAACCCATAAATCAAATGAAGTTTGGAATCTGGGTCAGGGTGACAAAGTACAAAATATTTTGATAATCAATCAATTCATTCTTTTGATATGCTACAAAAGATGATCAAAAGGTAATATGTATTGGTTCAATAGGATAGGTCAGCTCCTAAAGTCAAATGCTGCTGGTAAATAATTAAGTAAAATTTGATGCAGTAATAGAATAGTCAATGTGACACTTACGCATATGCACATCCTGTTTATGAAGCAAACAATTACTTAACGCCGTGGAAAATTTGACCTTCCGATCCCTCTAAAAAGCAATTCCACCAAACCGTCCCGCCTATCTCTTATCGACAACTAAAAAATGTTACTTGTGTGTGTAAGCTTGATTTGGTTGATAGCCCTAGTTCGTTTCATACTCTTTCACAATATCCTAATTTGTGCTGTTACTTCGTAGATCATAGTAAAGCAAGACAGATTCAACAACTTCTGCTACTGAAATTTATACAAGAGTTCATGTTCATTCAAGAAAATTATCAATTGGGATATATGACGTTCTGAGATTATTGAAATCTATATATGTAATAAGATAGGAAAGCCCAAATACAAATAGCATTGCAATCAATAAACTAATTAGAGAAGAACAATACCATTTTTGTTACTGATTATCATGATCCACTATCATCACAACTGAAGTGAAACAGCACCAATTAATACAATATTTACTTAAAACTAATCAATTTACAGAATAAATAGACTTAGAGATAGAAAATTTACAGGATATTTAGAGAATACTTCAAAAACTCCAACATCTCTTTATCTTCTTGACAGCATGAGATTCAAGTTCAACCTTATTGGATAGCTCAGAGCTTAATGATCTAAGGAAAGACTCTACTTCCTCACGCCCAGATCCTTCAAAGAACGGAACCTCACTCCTTTTTCTCTTGTAAAAAGATACTTGCACTTTCTTTCTTGGTGTTGGTGGGCAGCTTTGAATGGTTGGTATCTTGTGTTCAATAGAAGTCGGAGTTTTGCAATCTTCACAGTCTTCTGATGCTTCAATCGCCGCCTTATCATCATCTTGATTACTACTCTCTGGTGGTTTTAGCTCTGGCAGATTATTTTTTTGCAGCAAGTTCTTGTGATCCTTAGACATGGAGATAGGAATAGGGTTTATATGGACAATTGTCGATATAGATATATACAAGTTTGACAGAAGAGAAACTTGGAAGACAAAGAAGGAAGAAAAATTCGATGCAATTTGTAGTGTTGTGTTACACCTTCTTTTCTTATCTTGTAATCTGACCTCTATGTCTTCTAGTTTATATATATATTCTTCCAATCTTCTTCTTAGGCTATCTCTTTCACAACTCTATAATTTGGATTTTCTTTTCTTTTTCTTTTTTCTCTTGTTTGAGATAAGAGTTTAGCTTTATAGTCTTTGGCCATGATTGTGACTGTGATGTGAATTTGAATATTTCACCATTTAAAATCAATCACCTAATTTTTTTTTATTATGATACAACATTAGAAGTTCAATGCATTAACAACTCATAAAAAAATCTATTTTTTAATGAATGCTGAATGCCTCTTTTAAAGGAAAAGATTCAACTATTAAACAAAGTATAATTTCATTTTTAAAGGTAACTAAAAGTCCTAGCTACATGTTTCTTAATTCTATCTCAATTCTCAAATAGCATACTGATGAGTGGAAGAGATTTCTTCTCTTTACATTTACCTCATATTGTAGGACACCTTTGACTTTAAGTATTAATTTAAATACTAACTCAGTCATAATAATGTTAAACTAATTCATCCATGTGTCATGTTCCACAAATTATGCGTCTGATACAGCTCTCCAATCCTAATCATGAAAACCATTTAACTAAACAACCCGAAAACTTAGAAAAAGTTAAATTAATAGGTGCATAATTGTGAGAGAGGTATCCAAAGAAAGAAACAATATTTATGTACATAATATTATAACTATAACAATTGTATAAGAAGGAATTCATTATTCAAGTGATTGGAAAACAGTGTCTATAGTGAGCTTATTCTTCACAACCTCTGTACGGAAGTGAGCATATTTGGGCTACGGGTGGTCCCTTTTATCTTCTATCCTTCTTCAGCTGTCACTTCATTCATGTCTATCTCTTTCTTGTCTGCATGTGAACTGCGGGCATAGGATACCCATCTAGACGTGGAAATTAACACACAGTTGACATCGACATAGAATTCCATTTCTTTCTGGCCCATATAAGAATAATAATATTATTATTATTATATCATATTCAAGTGCACGGCATCTTCTTCTCCACGTCCTTCCCTACCAAACGCATCCTCTTGCCTGTTCATTCATATCAATTGCGTCTTTGTAATTTAGGATAAATCTCCATTTTGATTGGTGACTGCAGAGAAACCGTTCATGCAATTATTTTAGGTGATAAGATAATTAAAAACTAGTTGTTCAATGTTAGAGTACATGCGAATTCCTTGTTTGGACCCGACGGATGCAATATTATATACATGCAACACAAATGTACACGCAACAAGGAATACTAACTATAAAATAAGGGAATTTTAAATTTATTAGTTAATAAATGCACTTCAAAAGTATGCTTCATTATTTAAAAGCTAAAAATTTATATTTTTCTTCATCATAATTTCACGATTCTTCATAATTTTAAAAAATAAATACAGTAATCAATATGAATTTTTGAAAAATTTCTCAAAAAAAATGATTAAAAATAAAAATAAAAAGATTTGGTGTGGTGGATATGATATGATCTCTCTTCAAGAAGAGTCTTTAATTTGTATATCAAGTAGTACTCATAAAATCCAATTAGTAGATAAATATAATTTAAATTGAAATTATATAGTTGATAGTAAAATAAATGATATAATTTTATTGAATAGATGTATGAGTTATATATGATGGTTAATTTTTTGATAATTGGTCAGGTCTATCGACTCAATAGGTCTAAATACACAGAACTGAATGCTATGTTTATTAATAATTATTTTTAGTATAATATAATAAGTATTAATTTTATATTTTTATAAATTATTTATAAACATTTGAAATAATTTGAAATAAATTAAATGTCACTATGGATG
This sequence comes from Pistacia vera, assembly GCF_008641045.1. Taxonomy (NCBI): domain Eukaryota; kingdom Viridiplantae; phylum Streptophyta; class Magnoliopsida; order Sapindales; family Anacardiaceae; genus Pistacia; species Pistacia vera. The sequence goes on along the minus strand of NW_022195028.1, from coordinate 287,764 downwards.
TTAAGTACTATATTTTTAATAGTTTTCATTACAAATTATTAATTTGGTGAAATATAACAAAAACATTTTAATATCATAAAAAATTATATTTTTAATTTTTAAGCTTAATAAATTATTTCTTAATAAATAAATTACAAGAAATATACATACATACACGTACTCATCAAATTATTATAGGTATAAAGTTGTGCAATTTGTTAAAATAAGAAAAAATTGTAAGACATAAGAAAAGTTCGGCTATAATAAATGTGAATTGTGAAATAAGAAAAAAAAGGTGAAGAAAACATGTTAAAAAGCAATAGGGTTTTAAGGGCTATGACTTATGAGTAGAATTAAAAAAATTAAATAAGGATACTTTGGAGAACTATTTTAGGAAAACTATTGAGACTTTGTGGATACCATTAGATGTTACAATAATACTGCATATCCTAAAAATTATCCGAGAATTCTCATATCAAGTGATATATAATCTTATGTGATGTTGAGATGTAAATGATGTGATGATTTAGTAAATGATATAACAATGACAAATAAGATGACATATCACTTGAGATGTGAGTTTTGGGAAATATTTTGGAATGTATAGCATTACTCTTATTGAATGACAATGAGCATCAAGCGATGGCGATGCTTCATCGGCTTAGGCGATATTGATGAGTTTTGGCTCCCCCAATTAGCATTTAGCAAGGGTAATCCTAATTCTAGTCCTAATTAGTTTAACTAAAGCAAGCTTAAGATAGCCTACCTTTTAGGGCGAAGGGATTCCCCCTTCTTTTTTAGGTTGATCTAAGATACTCCTACTTTATAAAACCAAAACTCATTTACATTGCAAAATAAATAAGGTGAAAAAGTTGACGTAGAAAAAACTAGTGGAGTTAGGTGCTTAGAAAAACCTAATCCCACCTAATGAGGAATCCTTGGAAAAGTCTTGGGTTGGGGGCAGGCATGGACAAAGTATGACTCAATGTTCTAAAAACCAGATCGGGCCTTGACTCGATCAAGGGCTTGGTTTTCTGTTTGGACGGTTGAACCGGTCCGACTGGGGGGTCAGACTGATGATGTCATCATGCTGACATCAACATGATGATGCTAAAAAAAAAAAAACCCACAAAATATGAATGATGTGTGGTTTGATAAACATGCATATTTAGCAAGTGCACTAGTCGTAAAAAGTAATACAATGATGAAGTAGAATATTGTTTCCACGAGGATTGCGTGCTAATTACCAAGTTTCCTAATTCTATTACTAATTGAAGAATACAAAAATGTTGGAATTGTGGGGGAAAGTAAAGCTAGAATTAAAACACAAAATCAAACAACTAAGATTAACACTAAACTAATCAACACAAATTCAAATCAAGGCAAAAGAGGTTAGGGTTTGACTTCACTAGGATACTCTAGTTTAACCTACAATTTCTATTGCTTCTAAATTCACATGCAAGGATTATAAATTGAATTCCTTATGTTGTAGAATATACCTTCTTAGGCTATATTCCTCTACTTATCCCTATTAAGCTTCCGCACCCAACAAAATGAAGGTTAATAGTTCAAAGTCTATCAAGCTAAATGAAATCCTATTAAGTTTCATAGATCGCTAAACCTATTTCATAGATCGCTAAATTTATCTCTAGCATTTGCTTAATCTATGGTGTTTACTCTAAGAAGCGAACACATGAATCACTTCTCAGTCTCATCATGCTCAACATTCAATTGAATCAAAAGAAACCAACATCCAACTGCATTAAGAACAAAAATAAACACATAATCCAAGCAATAGAACTAAAAAAACAACACAAATTTATAGATTAAACCATTGTAATCCAAGTTACATCAAAACCCTAACCCAAAAGTGAGTTAGTTCATGCTCAAAATAAAGAAAAACATCACATAAACAATAAATTTGGAGTTCAACATATTAGAAATTGAAAGAGGAATGAATTCTTCCCTATTTTGGAGACCCAAATTCCTCAAATCTCCTTCTCCTCTTCCCCTTATCTAACAATGTCAACCTCCCTAAAAAAGTGAACTAAGTCTCTCTTAAATAGTCGGCCAAAAACCCTAGGAACTAATAGAATACAAGCAAGACGCAATGTTTTACAAAAACAGATTTTTGTAGTTTTCACCGCAGTGAAGAAGAATCTCCCCACAACATCGATTTGAATTTTGCTAAACCATGTGACTCGAGGCTAGCTTGCCGCAACGAACTCTTGCTTAACTTTTCTAAAATTATGAAACTACCCTCAGCTTGCTTCTTTGCTTGAGTCTTCGATCTTATGATCCCCATTAGGAACAAACTTCACAGTGCTTCCAATCAGCATCAAAATTCCCCCGATTCCTGAATTTCGCTTGATTCCGGGTCCAGAAGCTCATTTTCGCTCGGTTTTACTCCAACTGTACATTTTGGCCTAAAAAGTAAAATATACGAATTTAAGTAGCAATTCCGGCACAAAATTTAATAAGAAGTATCCGAAATCCTACAAAAAGCATAAAGAAAACAGTATAATCCTAGGATTATCAATGAACAATTTTGTAAAAACAAACTTTGCAACTATAACGAAAACATCAAAGTTTGACAGTTTTTAACCACTTACAATTTACAAATTCAATCCTCAAGTTCAAACTTCAAAGGCATACAAAATTACATAATATCAATCCACCAACCAGCACACAAAATTACAAAATATCAATCCACCAACCAAACCACCATCCATTAGTCATAAGTAAAATGATTTGAACCCAAATTCTAATTGAATCAACTCCCATGAGTCCCATCATCCATCTCAATTCCTACAAATGAATTAAAATACAACAAAAGAGTTACAATGAAAACATGACATAAATTACTTCATTAATTAATATAATAATCCATCTCAATTCCTTTATTCATTTGAATCATTTCCATAATATAAATTTAAAATAATAACATACTTTATTCTTCCAATGATCTTCAATGGTTCAACCCATCCTAAATTGATTATTCACACCATCGTACGAGTCATCATCATTATCATCACCATCATCTAGAAAAAAATTTAGCAAAAATTAAAAACATAAGATACAACTTATGATGTACATTGTTTTTTAATATTATAATTTAAAATAGCTACCAAGTTAATTAAAAATTGGAAAACAACCTTGTGAAACATCTGTTGAATCATAGTAGGGGTGATCTCCAACATCGATAGGAATAGATCCTTCTTCATAAAGTGCTTGCTCCAATTCATCTAAATTGAATTCGCCACACTCCTGTTCATCGTCAGCATTCCAAAATTCTATTTTGTCGATGCTTTCATAATCAATAGGATCACAACTGTTTTCTTGTAACACATCCTGAAATACACGCTAAATAAAAAGAAGAGATGGTAAAAATATTAAAATTGCCAATGCTTTATACTTATTTTTCAAACGCAAGTTATAATGGATAAAAACAAGATCATTCAACCATTGATGCTCCAATCTATTCCTTCTTTTTGAATGGATGCGTTCAAAAACACTCCAATTTTGCTCACGTCCCGAAGAGGTTGAAGTTTAAAAATTTAATTGCAAACTTATGTAAATGTGGAGTACTGTACCCATATGTCGCCCACCATTCATCTAATTAAAAGTTAAAGTGTTAACCATATGAAATAAACATAAATTCATAACTCATAAATCAGACTTAAAATTCATAAATTTAATAACTATCACATACCAGGTCGTGTGGTTTTGCAGGTTTGAATGACAAGCTCACGAGAAAAGCTTTCCTCATGGTCTCGATATATTCTACTCTCGTGCACTAACTTTGGCTTGTTCACCTTGAATGCACTTGCTTTATTGTTGACAATATCAAGGAAACCACTCATGACCTCTGGTTTCTTGTAGAAAGTTACACGGTCATACTGAAAAGTTGGATTCAAATAATAAGCTGCAACATGAATGTCACGGTGCAAAAGCCTATCCTACCACAACTTAATAATTCTGGTATAACGCTTGCGCAATTACTTTTCATTCTTAAAGTATTTCTTGGTCACTTTTTTGGCTCTGTACATGTCATAGTACAAATATCTTATTACATGTCTCTCATTTGAGTATACAATTAGCAATAAACGCACCAAAGGAGCCACAATTTTGGACACTTTACCCATGTCATCCCAGAATTCATTATCTAGAATTATGGGAATAACATCCTTGCCTTTACTATTTTTGGCATGTCGAGAGTCCACAAAAAATCTATCTGTCACCATAGCTTGCAAGTCATGTTTGTGCTCATGGATTGGAGACTTCTTAATGCCATGAAAGTGGTAGGAAAACGAGTTGCACCCAGTCATATAATTTCTTTCCAACCCTGTTCAAGTGATAGATACATAGTAGATGTTAGTAAATTACTATAAAATGTTTATTATGTAATGAATTGACAAAGACATGATTTGAAGATTTATAAGCTATTAGCTCTCTTTTCCTCAACCAAGCTATCAAGATTGTGTGATTATACACAAAGTTGGTTACTTTTGATGCACGTTTTGCAAGATGTACTATGTGGTCCAACTCAGCTATATCTTTCAAAATTAAATTTATGCAATGTCCTACACATGGTGACCAAGTAATATTCTCATACTTCTCAGACAACATTCTTCTAACAACTTTAAAATTTGCTCCATTATCTGTGACAATATGGACCATATTAGTTGGTCCAACCGATAAAGCCATATCCTCAAACAACTTGAACAATGTAAAGACATCCTTTACAATACCTGAAGCATCTACTGATTTTGTAAAGCAAACATCTTGAGGAAAGTATACAAGAAAATTAATCAAAGACTTATGGGAAGTATCAGTCCAACCATCAATCATTAATGTACATCTAACCTCTTCCCAAATATTCTTGTAACTGTCAACAAGTAATTGCACTTCATTCTTAGCATCTCTCAATAAATTCACACGTATAACATTGTAAGTAGGTTGTTTATACCCAGAGCCAATTGCAACTACAACATCCAAGATAGACTGAAAATAAATTAAATTTAAAACATTCATCGGGATGCAAGTATCATAAAAGAACTGTGCAACAGTCATGTTTGCTCTCCACATTGCTTCTTTTCCAGCTAAAACACTCCTAATTGATGGTTGAGACCCAAAAGTAGTTCGTGGAGCAAAATAATTACTAATTGCTGTAGGTTTCTTTCTCTTAGTGCTCATACATTGTTTTTTATCGCCACTACTACCACCTTCATTCATGGTCATTTGTGATGGAGAGACCTCTTCACATTCTTCATCTAACTTATCACCCTTAAATTCATGTAACGTAGCACCATAAGGACTTGCATACTTCTGAAAATCTTCCTTTTCTTTATTCTTTACCCCTATTTCTTTTAGTGCTTCATACATAAGAAATTTAACATCATACAGAACCTTTGGGCACTTTCCAATATCCCCCTTTACTCTTGCTAGGTGTTGCTTCATTTGGAAAATACCTCCACCTCTAGGAACCTTGCCACAATGACGAGAAGTTAATATTTTCTTTCCATCTTTATCAATACCCTCAGTAACATGTCCCCATGCTATATCGGTCATTCCTCGAAAATATTGTGAGGAAATGAATGCGGTCGTTGAGTTTTGTGTAGATGAAGATGATGACATTCTCTCCCTTAGCAAGTGGCAACCAATAAGCAATTTGTTATAACCTATAACTTTAATATAAAAACAATTTCATATTATATGTAAGAAACAATTATGAATAAACATACTAAGGTTGATTAAAAGAAACATATTAGTTTGTATAAGAAAATTTGTATGCTAATTATTCCAATAAGTAGATAAGGTATATGTTCCATGTTACACAAACATGTAAATGATGAGTGAAAATAAGAAAATGTTAAAATGATATGGCAATGTATATCATTCATATGATTTTTTTTATTGGCAAAGCTACCGGAGCAAGATAAATTAAATGAATTAATTAATTAATTATATATCAAGATTATGATCATCAAGTTCATGAATATTTGTCATCCATGATGTCATCATTTTAACTCTTTTGCCATCATTTTACACATGGATGAGGTAACATTTCATGATGAGCATAATTGAAAGTTAATTTCATAATCAAGAAGAAAGATTTATTGAATATATTTAATAATATTTTGCAATAACAAAAAGAGATGAGAGTAAGCATATCATATGAACCAAATCAAGAATTCACTATATTTCTACACCAATAATAATACTACATACAAATCATTTTAATTGGGTAATCATATGATATAACTCATTTTAATATTGTCAAAGTGCACATAAGCATATGTCATTGAACATTGATTTTTCGTATATATGTTTACTGCCTATTAATCAAATTAATTTTCAAAATCAAGATAAAACACATGAAAGTATATGTATATGGAGCTTAATGCCCTTGCCTTGTGCAAACCCATTACATCTAATTTGTTAAGGCTAACGGGTAGCTCTCAACAACTCCGAGGATTCAGAAATTTGTGTTGATATAGACCCTCTAATCTAACTATGGGAATTTTTTCAAAAATATTTTAACTCTTAATTATATGATAAAGGATTGTCTTGACTATTTCAAAAGTGTTATATATAAATCAAGAAAAAGTAGAAGCATTTTTAGAACAACACCAGAATACAAGCTGAAACAAAAGCTTTCAACAGGCTTTTCCAAAAAAATCACAACAGCATCAAAACAAACCAAAAAATATCTGCTCACAAAAACACCCTTCTGTAGCATAAACTAGGGCTGCAAAAAAAAAAAAAAAAAAAAGGGAAATTGAATAGAGTCTAGAAACCGAACCGAAAGCAGTCCAAAAAACCGACTTTAAAAAGTGCCCAAATCGGATTTCTAGTTCGATTTTCAAGTTAAAACCATTTTATCACCGGTTAACCGAAACCGATTTCCCCTAATTTAGTAAAAATCCCTAAATCCTAATTGAATCCCTAACACTAAACACAAATAGACCTTGCTCTCAAACTTGTCGCTTCCCTCCATTCTCCACAATCTCCAAGACTCCAACTAGTCGTCGACTCGTCGTCGCCATCTTCACTCTTTGACGACAAAAACAGAGGCTTCACAATCTTCATTCTTCACAGTCTTTACCGAATCTCGATTGATGAGTTCAATCTTCAACGACAACAACAGAAGCTTCTTTGAGTTGACGCTCAAACTTGCCGCCTCCCTCCATTCTCCATAATCTCCAACTAGTCGCCGACTCGCCGTCTTCAGTCTTCGACGATAAAAACGGAGGCTTTACAATCTTCATTGTTCATAGTCTTCACCGAAGCTCAACTAACGAGTTCACTCTTCAACGACAAAAACAGAAGCTTCTTTGAGTTGATGATTGATGAGTTCTTAAGTCTTCATCGACGATTGACAAGTTCTTGCGACTGGATTGAGCTTTTGTTTTGCTGTTCATTTTGCATTTCCTGTGTTTAAGGTTAGTCTCATCTAGAGGATTTGAGTTTACAAAATTTACCCAGTTTTACTTATTCTCTGTAAGTATCAGTGTGTTGGTTTATATTTCAATCTGGGAACCCTGTTTTGATACAATTCAGTTTTCATATGGTTTTCATTGTGACATTATATTTTAGGATTAAAATTTGTACATATTTATGCTAGATTCATAAGCTATAACACACAAATTTGAGTTGAGAGAAATGACCCAGTTGTTCTTATTCTCTTTCAATATTAATGTGTTAAATTTATATTTAGATCTGGGGACCCCTTTTTAAAACTTTCTGTTTGGTTTTGTATTGAAAAATTGTTACTTACTCTCCTATCTGATATCTCTTATTTGAATGATATTGCAAATGTCATCGATTGGTGACAATGCTTGTGCTTGTTAGACTTCAAGTGACATTCATTCTCCGATTTTGACACCTACAAATGTGGCTGCAACTCTAAATACTTGCATGGCACCAGTGCCTTGTCTAACTAAAAAATGTGGGTCTTTTATTAGTGAAAGGAAGAACACTTCAGAAATGTGGGATCACTTCACCAAGATTGATTGTGAGAATAAGGATGATGCCACTACATCATGTAATTATTGTGGGAATGTTCTAACTTGTCCAAGTAAGAATGGTACAAGTTGTCTATGTAATCATTTAAATAGGTGTAAAAAGTATCCATTGAATGTGGTGGATAAGAGACATAAGATATTAATGGTTTAATAAGCACAATAGACACGTGATTAGTTAAGTAGCTCTCCACAATCTTCACTTTTGACATGGAAATTCGACTAGGATGTGATTAGAGAGGCTACAGCTAAAATGATCATTATTGATGAGTTACCTTTTAGGATTGTTGAGCATGAGAGGTTTCAGAACTTGATGAGTGTGGCACAGCTAGGTTTCAAATACCTAGCCGAACAACAGTTACTTCAGATTGTATTAAAATGTATAATGAAGAGTGCCAAAAGATGAAGAAGTTATTTGCTAAGTTTTCTCAAAGAGTTTGTCTCACCATGGATACATGGACAAGTTGTTAGAACCTTAATTATATATGTCTAAAAGCTCACTTCATCAATGATAACTGGGTTTTACAGAAAAAGATTATAAACTTCTATCCAATTAGTAGTCATAGAGGTTTAGTGGTTGGCAAGGCAATGGAAAAGTGTTTGCTTGAGTGGAGCATTTCTAAGGTTTTCATAATCATTGTTGATAATGCAAGCTCTAATGATGTTAGAATAAACTATGTAAAGACTCGGTTGACAAGTTGGAAGGGGAGTGTCTTGGATGGTGACTTCCTCCATATGAGATGTTGTGCTCAAATATAGAGTTTAGTTGTAAAAGAGGGGTTGAAAGACATGGACAATTCCATATTCAGAATTCGTTCAACAATGAGGTATGTGAGGTCTTCTCCAGCAAGGTTACAAAGATTTAAGGAGTGTGTGGCAAAGAAAATATTGAAATTAAAAGTCAATTGGTTCTCGATGTTGAGACAAGGTGGAATTCCACATACTTGATATTAGATACGACATTAAAATTCTAGAAAGCTTTTGAGTTGTTGGAAATAGAAGATAGAAAGTATACATATGAGCTTACTAGTGGGGACAGGTTTAAGGGTTTGCCTACATGTATTGATTGAGAGTATGCACGATACTTCTTACCTTTTTCGAAAGTCTTTTATAATGCTACCCTAAGTGTCTCTGGCTCACTTTATGTCACCAATAATGCTTATATGCGAGACATTTTTGGCATTGGGTTGAAGTTTTCAAAATGGTGTGTAAGTCATGATCCTAAGTTACGTATTATGGCTCTAAGGATGAAGGTGAAATATGATAAATATTGGTCAACTATTGATAATATCAACTTTATGTTATTCATTGCAAAGGTACAGATTCGAGGCACAAGTTAGAATATGTGGATTGGGTAATTAATGAGTCTTTTGATGTTGTTCTTGTTGATAGGTTGAGGTCAAAAGTGAAGGAAGTTTTGTGTCTTTATTTGAGCAATATAGTTTGTTTAAGATGGTCGCTAGTGCGCAGCCAAGTGGACAGTCTCAAGTTGCAATTCAGATTGATGTTCATGATGTAGATCTTGAAAATGAGGAGTTTATGAAGGTTATGTATCAAGAGCAATAGCCTGGAAAAAAAATTGTGAATCACAAAACAGAGTTGGACAAATATTTAACAGATGATTGTGAAGATGACAACAACAAGATCTTTGATATCTTGCAATAGTGAAAGTTAAATTCAACAAAATATGGAGCTCTATCTATGATAACATGTGATGTATTGGAGATGCTTGTCTCTACAGTTGCATTTGAGTCGGCTTTCAGTACGGGGGGTCGTGTATTGAGTCCATTTCATAGCTCCCTCACTCCTAAGATGGTGGAGGCTCTTATTTGTACATAAGATTAGTTTCAGACTCTGCGTGTACCATTCATCATAGAGGAGAGCTTGGAAAAATTAACAAAAATTGAGTTAGGTAAAATTTTTCCTTTACTTTTAATTTTTTGGTTATGTACTTGTTGGCTTTGTTAAATATATTTAGCACATATAATTTATCTAATGTGCTTGTCCAATTTTTTTGTAGAAATTTTGTGTTTTGGATTGGAAAGCACTCGTCCTCATCTGGATGATTGAATGACAACCCAATCTATGAGGTATATTACTTTCAATTTATGTAAGTTAAATATGTTCAATATATGAGGTTTGTTTTTGCTGATTTAAAACTAAAGTTCCATTTTTTGTTTGCTCTGTTACTTATTGTTCTACTTGCAGCATAATTACCTCTATGATACTTTGTTCCTTTGCTTTAATTATCTTCTAAATTCTGATCTAATAAATTATTATTCCTTTACTTTTAATTATTGTTGTGGACATAATTAACTCACAAAGGTGCCTTTTTTTAATTGATGCAGGTGCTCATAATTTACTAATGTAACTTCTTTTGTTCATAACATAATTTTCTGTTTCTTATTGTCTTGGCAGGGTTGTCTTGGCAGGGTTGGCTTGGCAGTTGGCACGCATGCATCATTTGTTCAACAATTGTAGATACTAAATTTTATTGCAGTTGTTAACTTGTTATGTATTACTGATTGTGTTGTGCCAATGTGCCTACACCAATTTCTTCTGTTTGATTTTAATCTCTTTAGTCTTTCCCTTGTATTTTGTGGAATAGCATTGATGGTGGCAGATTTGGGAGTGTCATTTTTTAGGAATTGCATTGCAATGACATATTTAGTTTTGTCATTTTGAAGAATATGAATTGGCAGCAGTAGGCTTAGTTATGTCATTTTGAGGAGTTGCATGATTTGGTTATGTTGGTTTTAATTTTTGATCATGTACATTTGTATGGTTTAGGGTTCCTTCAATATTTTTAATTATTATACTATATGGTTTAGATTTTTTATTATGTACTACCACAAATTTTGTATTACAAAGCCAAATTTGAAAGAGAAAACAATAGGAAATCGCCAAATCGGGACTTAAACTCATTAAAGGAATGTTTTAGATATAACCGGTTAATTAGATTGCGAACCAAAAATCCGGATTGGTTATTAACCAGTTTAAGCAATATTTTGGACCAATTTTGGTTTGCAGTATTGCTTAAATTGGAAAATTAGTTTGGTTTGAAAATGCCCACATCCGGTTTGGTTAACCAGTTTTTTGCAGCCTTAGCGTTAACACCAACACAAAAATCCATTTGCAACACCCACAAACTACAACAGCAACCACCAAAAAGCCTTTTTACATAAGAAAACAAATTGGCTTTGGTGATTGCTTGTAGTAAATAGCTACATATAATCTACTAAAAACACTCCTTAACACAACAATATAACATCAATTATCACATCAACAAAACAATTGATGGTGGTGATTGATGTATTTATGAGAGATTTGAGTGAGTCGATAAAGCTCCACACTTGAGGAACACAATCGACCACAATGGAGTTGAAGTTGTAAATTCGGTCAACACTAGTGTTTGCACTCAACAATTAAATAACACTTAAATGAGGAAAATAAAGGTTTCCAAAATTGATTCCAAGGCCTAAAGGATCACCACCAGCTAAGGATAAACCACCACCAACCCTTTTGGCAAGATTGGATAAAGATAAAGATAAACTCTCTCAAGAGCTAGAAATTTCATTCATAAAGTCTACCACTCAATGGTGGAGTGGCTGGCCATATAAGGACCTTACAAAAGTTCAAAGATTCAAAAGTTGCCCTAACATGAATCAATCTTGGGCATACATGTGGCAAACATAAATTCCTAGTAAACCTAAACCTTACAAATGAAAATTGACCAATATTTGAATTGGTCTTACACGAGTTCCAATATAGGAGAAACAAAAATTAAACAACTAATGCATGAAATAAATAAAACACAAGATCTCAGGACTTTCCATAAGAGGTAAGGAACATGGAGCCACTGATCCCTTACATCCTTGTTTTTTCCATTTAGGGTAATGCTTGTGGCAGCCACTTTGTCTCCTTGTCTCTTGTATTTAATGATCCCATATGCTAACCTTGGTTCTCCCATGTGATGTTTGAATACTTGACTTACTTTTGGTGGGAAAATTCTCAAGCAATCAAGCTATAACTAATTGAAACACTTGAATCAAAATAATTAAATTCTACTTTGGGCCAATTGGACTCATCTTGAGCCATGTTACCTTTTTGGGCCGACTCTTGGCTCATGGTGTTCTCTTGGGCCGAAATTTTAGACTTATCTTGCCTTGTGAACTCCTTTTGGGCCAAATTGCATCCACTTGCATGGCTAACCACTCCAATGGGTTTCACTTGGATTCCTTGAAGGTTTTTGTTGGACTTTGTTGGATTCTTATCAGTGATAGCTTGGCAGAGAGAAGATCAAAGTCTTGAGTCTCTTGACTATTAAAAACAAGAGACCATTATATGAACCATTGCCCTCTTCTCAGTTCCCACCTCATCTATGATTCTATATTAATATGATAACAAATAACACACTATCAAACAGATAAATATGAAATGCTGAAACATATAGACAAACCACAAACATGATTGATGAAACAAACCCATTTTCTAACATAACTCAAACCAAATATAATAGTATAGCATAACGGCACTAATTAGTAAATAGTAATCCAAAAAGTTACCCAAATATGCCTCTTAGAAGTTAGAAGTCAGAAGATAGATTCAAAAATGATAGAAGACAAACAGCTGAATCGGTTGGTCGATCAACGATGAAGGCAAAAGAATGATAGAGAGTCAAAGACCAGGAACCATGATGAAGATGACCGCAAAACGGAAAAAAAGCGACAGAGACAAAGAATCAGTTATATCAATTGTAAATCCTTTGATTCTTTGAACTCTTCTGCTTCACAAACAAATCCACAGCACCATGTTGTTGCATCCAGAACACAATAAACTCCAATCAAACACAAACAATAAAAAAAAAAATGAAGTTTTGAAGTAAATCTAAATAATATTTAGATTGTTACCTTAGCTTTGAAGTTTTAAGATTGAACGGATGAAAACAACTAGATTATTCAACGACCGATGGCAAACAGAGGAGAAGATAGCTGATTAAAGATGAACGAAGGATGAAGTTGGCATTAGGAAGATGAATGAAGAAGAACCAAAGATGAAATTAGACGAAGAATCGAAGAAAAACTTAGAAGAAGAATGGAAGGTTAACGAAACGAAGAAGAAGATCAAACCTGGAAGTTCAAATCGAAGAATGAAGATGAACTGAAGAAGAACGCAATGACAACAACCAAAAAATATCAGATGAAATCAAAATGAAATGAAGGAGAAATGGGTTTAATTAATTTAGGGTTTTATTAATTGGATCGATTTTATGTCCGGTCCTGTTGGACTGTTAGTCTGAACACTGTATAGGCGGCCTAATAGCGGTTTGAAATGGTTTGATTGCTAAAAACGGGTTTTATTACTTTATGAACTGATTATCTCTTCCGAAACCTAGTCGGACTAGTTTGGTCCGGGTTTAAAACATTAGTATGACCCCCCGCGGGGGGTGGGGGCGGGCGCGGTGGTGTGGCAAAGTCAGGAAATTTACTTTTAGGGACTAAAAAATGTTCAATGAATATGGGGGCTAAAGTAGAAAGTTACATTTATAGGGGTTAAAGTAAGTTCAAAAACTAAAGGTGGCTAAAGGGAAAATGAATTTATAGAGGTGAAATTGATAATTTTCTATATAAAAATTAGAAAATATTTATGGGGCATAGCCGCATAGTCACCTGAGCTTGAATGTAGTTCCTCCATTTCAACTAGTGAAGGTGAAACCCCTTAAAAACCTAACCTTGTCCTTTTCTTAGGTAAAAATGTATTATATATGTGTTTTCATATATAACTAATTATAATTATTATTTTAATAAAAAAATAAAAATATTTAAGGATTTCTAGGTATGAGGTCAAGGTCGTGTACTGCATTCCCCTAAAGGGACCAACCCCATTTCCTAAAATCTAAGATTGGAGTCGGGATGATGATATTACAACGGGGCTTGGGCTGAATATGAAGGTGCCTGCTCCAGTCTCAGAAATTGCCAACTCCATACTAACATATGAAGGATTGTGTACTCTACAAAACAAACAATGTGAAAAGAATGACATACGAGAGGTTCATCTGAGTCAGCACTAAACTCTTAGAACTATTAACTAGCAAATAAATGCAAAATAAAAGTAATCGCACTCAACGTTAAAAATTGAGTTACTACCACCTATTAATTACAATGATGTGACTTGAAGTAATCTACTTCTTTGGCCGCAAAATGCTTTCTTTTTAGGTAAAAATTATATTTTTTCCATTATCCTTTAAACTCTTTATAATCACATCTGCTTAGTTACCTTCCTTAGATATAACATTTATTGTTACATGGTCTCTTTAAATTGTTATGCACTATAGACGATTAACTCTATGGTCGAGTCGAACAAGGATGATCTTGTGAGGACGAGACCATTGACAATCCTGTAGACCTGTAAGAACAAAGAAGAGTGAACACGAAGGTCTTCAGGAACACCAGTATGGTGTCAGTCGTATGCACTCCGATGCTCAAGTCAGTACGGTTGAAGGGAATTTAGTAAGACTGGGAGTGGGAAAGGGTTCATTGGGAATGTTTGGCTAGGGTGCGGCTTATCAACGTAGAGTAGCTGGAACTTGGCTCTACGACAATTATGAGAGTAGAGTAATTGGAACTAGGCTCTATGACGGGGAAAGGTCGTGGTTCTTGGGAGCAAGAATTTAGTAAGCTAGAGAAAGAGAGGTTGTGATTCAATGAATCATGAGAAGGCTTGGCTTCTGTTTATATAGTGAGCCAAGGAAGCTTGAATCCTTGTAGAACTAGGCATTCCTATAATAAGAGTTTGAGTGAATAGGAAACTTGTAATACTAATCCATGGAGGATTGGGTGCACTAGTTCATGTAAGATTAGAAACCTTGGATGAATTAGAAAGTGTATGAGATTTAGAGTCTTATTCTGGAATGGATACATGTTAATGGTTGGAGCCTGGTTTAGCTTATCTTGTAGAAAGGCCCAACTCGTGGAATGGCCCATAAGTGTAGGCTGGCCCGATTTATGGGGTGACCTTAATCGTAGAGTAGTCCAATGCATGGAGAAGGTTGACTCGTGGTGTGGACTAGCTCGTATAATGGGTCGACTCAAAAAATGGATCTTCTTACAAAATGGGTCATCTCGCTGGATGGTCTTTCTACAATGGATTAAAACATGGGCCCAATCAGAGTTAAGCTATGACACTGGATCGTATGTAGTGATTATGCTATTATTGGGCCTGACAAAGCCTAGCGCGATTTTGGGTCCATACATGTACCTTGCCAACAATCCCCTTCCAAAGATTTCTGAGGTGATGAGGACCAACTATGGAGGAATACCCCAAGATAGGGTAGAGATACAATGGTGATGTAGCAACCTCATCTAGGCGATGGTGAAGGGGCAACCGGTCTCTCTTCCTTTCCCCTGTGACACTTGTTACATCACAAAAATCCGCATAATATTTAAAAACTATTTTTTTTTTTTAATGCAAATAAATAGATATATGATCCTGAATTTAAAATAATTTGTAAAACCAGACAATTTGCAATTGTTGGGATAATAAATATCAACCTTTATTCAATTTTCGAACATAATTGAAAACAAACATATCCTATAGATTTCCAATATAATCCTTGATCAGCATGGTCTTTGCTCGAGTTATTGGTGGAGTTGACAAAATAAATTAAACTGATGGATTAATTCCTTTTTTAATGCAATATTGAAAAATTGAAAAATTAAAAACCAACCAAAATCATTATAACACATACTATTCTTCCTAAATATTTATGCTATATCATATATAGTATAATGCAATGAGTAGAAAAATGGTAAATGGGTCGGTTCTATGCACAAAATATTATAAGACAATTTATTTGTTTATTTTTTGAGAAGTATGAAAATAAGAGAGTTTGAGCTTAATCATTTTTTCTGTTTAATAATTCAAGTAGTTGATGAATGATGGATTGAGTTTGATGAGATAAAAAAAATAAAAATAAATAAATAAATAAAGTAAAATGATTTTTAAATGCTTAACCGAATTAATGGATGGATTAGGAATTTGGTTGTATCACTTTCAACTTTTTCAATTTACAAATTAATTTCTTTTTTCTCTTCGTCAACAAAACCCTCCCATTCAAAACATCTCGTTTCTAGGTAAGGGCTAGCTATTAACTAATTGAAAATTAAGTATAAAAATTTCAATACATTTATCCAAGTTAGAGAAATTTTGAATACTAAAGAGATACTATATAACTATATATATCAATTACTGAATTATAATACAAATTATTCTTTATATATCACTTACTAATTTTATTTTATTTTTTCATTTATCCTTATAAGTTATAATTAATAAATTATTTATCACTAAATTAAATATTTATGTGGCATACATACATTAACCTAGGATATAACTAATATGTTATCTAGTAATACCATACACACGATCCCCGTCAAGTTATATATTTGATCGTTTTTTGTTGCTAACTTTAAGCTTCTTCTTTCTTACATAAAGGGATCCATCAATATTAGCTCGTCAAGCAAAGCAAAAGAATAACGTTTACCACAACGTTACTTAACACAATCCTCTAAGTTTTGTTATGTCACATCTTTCCCTTTGATTTATTCCTTTTCCTCATTAATTTGGCTTTCTGGCAACTTATTTATGCTGTAAAAACATAAATGTTTAAGAATATGCATCTTCAAATACCCATTCTTATTTGTTTGATCGAACATTACATCAAATGTAAAATATTGATTTTATATTACATGAATTTTTTAATTTTGAACTACGTAAAAAGTCAAATTTATGCATTGACAATTTGAAACAATTTAATTAAAATTGAATTACTTTGTGGACTATTAGTACTGCTTGAAAACTGAAATAAACCACATAGGATCTGGCATATCCTACGTGTAATATTATACAACCCTCCAATTACGGCCACGTGGAGTTAACCCACATGGGTATTCCTTTTTCTTTAAAAAAAAAATTAGGTGTTTTAATGATTGATAAATATACTCATAGCATGGTTTGAACTAATTGTAAAAGGCTAACCAGCTCAAACGTAACCTAATTGCCGACTTTGTGCCTTCTTACCAAGAGACGCAAAGAAGAACTCAAAGTATTGCGTACGCTCCAAACACACCTGTTTTTATTCTCCCTTTCCCCAAATCCAACGATCGTAAATCATCTTTAACCTACCATCCCCTCATCTCAGCCGTTACATCATCATATATTTTAGCACATTTGTTTAATAATGTGTCTTCCTGTACTTTAGTTGATCCCCTATTGTCTTGTTGATGAATCTTATGTTGTATTCTCAGGTTCTTTAAACCCATTTATCTCTCTCTCCCTCCCTTTCTCTCTCTCTGTTACTCCATTATTATATATCAACTTCTTTAATGGTGATGTAGAAAATACAGCATATTTGCATGCTTCTTAATTAGCCTGATTATGTAGGCATTGCTCATTGTTCATTTTACTTTTGTAATCGAAACTGCAGTGATCACAAATGTTGGTGCCACCATGGCTAGAGTCTTTGTTATCTTCTACATTCTTCACAATTTGCCCTGGACACAGAGATGCACCGCGTAATGAATGCAATATGTACTGCCTTGATTGCAAGAACGATGCATTTTGCTTCTATTGCCGATCTTCACGACACAAAGATCATCCTGTAATTCAAGTGGGTATTTAAATTCTTTTTCTTTCTCTCTTTATATTTCTGTTGAATGAAACGACAGTTACGTGTATATATACAGATCAGACGGTCATCATATCACGATGTTGTTAGGGTTGCTGAAGTTCAAAAGGTTTTGGACATCAGTGAAGTTCAAACTTATGTAATAAACAGTGCGAGAGTTGTATTTCTGAATGAGAGACCGCAGCCCAAGGGTCCTGCCGGTAAAGGGGTTTCTCATTTATGTGAAGTTTGTGGGAGAAGTCTTTTAGACCCGTTTCGTTTCTGTTCATTGGGATGTAAGGTTAGCTCTCTTTCTCATCAATTCTGATCATACATTTATTTAATCACCTTTAATGCCAAAATTCTATTTACATTGTTATCGTCTTTGCCAATGCCGTTCATTATTACCTTTACTTGATCATTCTGGTCGTTCTTTGATAATGAAAATTGGAAACATCGTGAATATCGGATATTTTACTTGGAAGCATTAATATTTCCTAAATGCGTTTTCGAATACTTCTATACTTGAAAGCATTCCCAAGTATGCTCAAATTTCTTTTCATTTGGTTAATCATAATAGTTCTAATTGTGTTTTCCACCTTCTGTTCTCTCTTATTTAATTAGTTGTAGGTTATTAATGTATGTTTTTTTAATTTATAAATAGCTTGCAAGAATAAGAAAAAATGGGGATGCAACGTTTATTTTAAGCAGCAGCAAGAATGAGGCAGAAATATCGGAAACAAGAGAAGGAATACAAAGAAGATTGGGATCAAAGGAAGAAGAAGAAGAATTGCGTGAAGGAAGACAACAAGACATGTATAGATGCACGCCTCCTCCACCTCATTCTAATTCTAGGAGAAGAAAAGGCATTCCTCATAGAGCACCTTTCGGGACCTAATAGTTTTATTTAATTTTTATAACCTTTAAACAAAGTCTTAGGTGTCACACCAACATCATATCATATATAACATTATTTCTCAACAAAAATCATATCATAAATGTATCTATATTTGTATATTTTCTCGTCAATATTCTACCTAATTAATTATCATGATACATCATCTGTAAAATCAATAGATATATAACAAAATGACGTGGTTTATAGGTCACATTATATTAAAATTAAATGTGTTTGTACATTATACCAAATCCAGCTCATTCTTCACAAGGCAGCATGTGAAAAAAGAATTAGGCAAATAAAGTTAATTATGGACCTAATTTCAATATAATAATTTAGGTGTAAGTTACTTTAGACTTGGTATTAAATAATGGTGGCATTAATGTTTGGGACAATGCTAGGTGTAAATGTTATCTAAATACACATGAACGGTTTTCTTATTATAAAGCAACGACAGCTCATTTTTTTAATTTCATTGTTTGGTTCATGATGTATATTCTTACGCTAATGGCCAAATCCGTTTCATTTTCATTTTCAGAAATTTTGTTTCTTCTTTTCTTCAGTGCTTTCTGTTTTGGTTAAAATTAATTGTCTCTTTAGTTTGGGAAAACAGATGCATCTGCCATTAATACCTAGCATGAAAGAGAATTTTATCAATCATATGCTCTCCTTGCCTGTTCAATCACTTCATGCCATCATGTATTATCATCATTTTTAACATCCGCCTTAAATATATGTAAATATATACAATAAAACCTCTCTATAGTCATAATGATAAGATCATAGAGGTTTATTGTATATATATTACTATGAGAAGATTATAACTTAGTAGAGATATAGTTACAAAAATTATTGTTTTAACTTAAGATTATCCTTAAAGCTAGTGGTATAAAGATAAAATATGCACTATAATAATAATTAATTAATGAAGCATATCAACTCTAAGGTATAAACATTGATAAAAGAAATAGACATAATGTGGAGACAAGTTCTTTAAGATGAGACCGAGAAAAATTATAACTTTATTACAATATGGAGTTTATTCTTATTTATAACTAATTCAAGTTGAAATCAAATATTTTATGATTACATAGAGGTTATTTCTATGCAGAGTATCACTATAGAGAAGTTCTACTATATGTAATATCAAGATGTTCTTATAAAAAATTTGTCAGGATCATCCTTAATCATCATTGGATTTATCTCATTAGATTGATATAATATTTTACAAATAAATCTTGTATGCCATGACCGTGATTACTTACAATTAAATTTTTATCCGTGAAATATCAATTCAAACAAATGAGCATGCTCCTCAGAGAATTAACACCAAGACGTCTTTATTAGAGAATTTTTGTATATATATACACATGTTTTTCTCTCTCTATATACATGTGTTTTGAGTTGTATTGTTGTGTGCTTTATAAATGGACAAAAAAATTAATCATATCAATGTATTAAACAGTATTTTTTAATCATTTTATAAATAAAATGCTTTGTGCGTCAAATTATGAAACATAAATTCATGCCACGTGTTGAGACATTTAATGATGTGCAGGAAATCCGGAGAGGATAAACCCCAAATTCGTGTCAAGATATCTTTCCAGAATTAAGACCAAAGATCGCACCTCTTTCCTAATCTATTGAAGTCTGGTTTTATTTCTAATTCATGTTGCGACAAGTTAGGAAGGGATAATTCCTGCTTTGGTTGCAACATAGATTCCCGAATAAGAGTTGAAGATCAAGATGTTCTCTATTCTAAAAGATTCAGTGTTTATTTCCAATTCAACTATGTAGTTGACCCCATATAAACCCATTACAGTAAGTTTTGGGGAAGAGCACAGAATTAGATTATAGAATACTCATCATAAACGCATTGTAGTGAGCTCATTTCGTAACAAGTGTAATAAAATATCGGTAAACATATGATTTGCTTTTAGCAGCCGAACCATTTTAAAATCTTTTATTTTTTATTTTTTGTTTCTATTCTTTCACTTGTTTTTAAATTCATTGATTCTACATCAAACCTTCGAATCTTACTCGGGCTCTTGTGCAAATTTACCTAGAATCTTGCATACCTCTCATTGGTTCAAATTGCTGCATCAACAATTCAAAAAACATAAAATATCATATTAATATTTAATGATCTTGAGCACACGTTAAAACATGGAATTTTTTTTTCATAATATTTCCAGATCGTGATCAAACATATAGATTCTGCATATGCATTCGGTTGAAAGTTGCAGAGAAAAATTGGGTCTGACAAAGCCTAATACGATTTGGGTCATACATGTACCTTATCAATAATCCCCTTCCAAAGATTTTGAGGTGATGAGGACAACTATGGGAATACCCCAAGATAGGTAGAGATACAATGGTGATGTAGCAACCTCATCTAGGCGATGTGAAGGGGCAACGGTCTCTCTTCCTTTCCTCTGGACACTTGTTACATCACAAAAATCCGCATATATTTAAAACTATTTTTTTTTAATGCAAATAAATAATATATGATCCTGAATTTAAAATAATTGTAAAACCAAACAATGCAATTGTTGGGATAATAAATATCAACCTTTATTCAATTTTCGAACATAATTGAAAACAAACATATCCTATGATTCCAATATAATCCTTGATCAGCATGGCCTTTGCTCGAGTTATTGGTGGAGTTGACAAAATAAATAAAAATGAGGATTAATTCTTTTTAATGCAATATGAAAATTGAAAAATTAAAAACCAACCAAAATCATTATAACACATACTATTCTTCCTAAATATTTATGCTATATCATATATAGTATAATGCAATGAGTGAAAAATGGTAAATGGTGGGTTCTATGAACAAAATATTATAAGACAATTTATTTGTTTATTTTTTGAGAAGTATGAAAATAGAGAGTTTGAGCTTAATCATTTTTTCTGTTAATAATCAAGTAGTTGATGAATGATGGATTGAGTTTGAGAGAAAAAAAAAAAAAAAAAAATAAATAAGTAAATGATTTTTAAATGCTTAACCGAATAATGGATGGATAGGAATTTGGTTGTATCACTTTCAACTTTTTCAATTTACAAATTAATTTCTTTTTTCTCTTCGTCAACCAAACCCTCCCATTCAAAAAAATCTCGTTTCTAGGTAAGGGCTAGCTATTACTAATTGAAAATTAAGTATAAAAATTTCAATAATTATCCAAGTTAGAGAAATTTGAATACTAAAGAGATACTATATAAGATATATATCAATTACTGAATTATAATACAATATTCTTATATTCACTTACTATTTATTTTATTTTTCATTTATCCTAATTAATAAAATATTACACTAAATTAAATATTATGTGGCATACATACATTAAAAGGATTAACTAATATGTTATCTAGTATACCATACACACGTCCCCGTCAGTAATATATTATGATCGTTTTTGTTGCTGACTTTAAGCTTCTTTCTTACATAAAGGGATCCTCAATATTAGCTCGTCAGCAAAGCAAAAGATAACGTTTACCACAACGTTACTTAACACAATCCTCTAAGTGTTATGTCACATCCCTGATTCTATTTCCTATTAACTTTCCATTTGCTTCTGAAAATATATTTTATGTGTAAAAACATAAATGTTATGATAGCATCTTCATAACACCATCATATTTGATTAACATTTTCATCAAATGTAAAATATTGATTTTTTATGTATTCATTGATTTTAATTTTGAAATACGTAAAAGTCAAATTTGCATTGACAATTTGAAACAATTAATTAAATGGAATTACTTATGTGGTATAGTACTGCTTGAAAACTGAAATAAACCATAGGATGGCATACCTACGTGTAATATTACAACCCCCCAATTACAGCCACGTGGAGTTAACCCACATGGGTATTCCTTTTCTTTAAAAAAAAAAAATAGATGTTTTATGATTGATAAATATATCATAGCATGGTTTGAACTAATTGTAAAAGGCTAACCAGTCAAACGTAACCTAATTGCCGATTTGTGCCTTACCAAGAGACGCAAAGAAGAACTCAAAGTATTGCGTACGCTCCAAACACACCTGTTTTTATTCTCCCTTTCCCAAATCCAACGATCGAAATCATCTTAACCTACCATCCCCTCATTAGCAGTTAATCATACATATTAGCACATTTGTTTATAATGTGCTTCCTGTACTTTAGTGATCCCCTATTGTCTTGTTGATGAATCTTATGGTATTCTCAGGTTCTTTAAACCCATTCATCTCTCTCTCTTTCTCTCTCTGCTACTCCATTATTATATATAACTTCTTTAATGGTGA
Organism: Pistacia vera; assembly: GCF_008641045.1. Lineage (NCBI taxonomy): Eukaryota > Viridiplantae > Streptophyta > Magnoliopsida > Sapindales > Anacardiaceae > Pistacia > Pistacia vera. The sequence goes on along the minus strand of NW_022195028.1, from coordinate 264,905 downwards.
TGTAGAAAATACAGCATATTTGCATGCTTCTAATTAGCTGATTATGTAGGCATTGCTCATTGTTCATTACTTTTGTATCGAAACTGCAGTGATCACAAATGTTGGTGCCACCATGGCTAGAGTCTTTGTTATCTTCTACATTCTTCACAATTTGCCCTGGACACAGAGATGCACCGCGTAATGAATGCAATATGTACTGCCTTGATTGCAAGAACGAGCTTTTGCTTCTATTGCCGATCTTCACGACACAAAGATCATCCTGTAATTCAAGTGGGTATTTAAATTTTTTTCTTTCTCCTTATATTTCTTGAATGAAACGACAGTTACGTGTATATATACAGATCAGACGGTCATCATATCACGATGTTGTTAGGGTTGCTGAAGTTCAAAAGGTTTTGGATATCAGTGAAGTGCAAACTTATGTATAAACAGTGCGAGAGTTGTATTTCTGAATGAGGACGCAGCCCAAGGGTCCTGCCGGTAAAGGGGTTTTCTATTTATGTGAAGTTTGTGGGAGAAGTCTTTAGACCCGTTTCGTTTCTGTTCATTGGTGTAAGGTAGCTCTCTTTCTCATCAATTCTGATCATAAATTTATTTAATCACCTTTAATGCCAAAATTCTATTTACATTGTTATCGTCTTGCCAATGCCGTTCATTGTACCTTTACTTGATCATTCTGGTTGTTCTTGTAATAAAAATTGGAAACATCGTGAATATCGGATATTTTACTTAGAAGCATTATATTTCCTAAATGCGTTTTCGAATACTTCTATACTTGAAAGCTTGCCAAGTATGCTCAAATTTCTTTTCATTTGGTTAATCATATAGTTCTAATTGTGTTTTCCCTTCTTTTCTCTCTTATTTAATTAGTTTAGGTTATTAATGTACGTTTTTTAATTTTAAAATAGCTTGCAAGAATCTTCCTTAGATATAACATTTATTGTTACATGGTCTCTTTAAATTGTTATGCACTATAGACAATTAAATCTATGGTCGAGTCGAACGAGGATGATCTTGTGAGGACAAGGCCATTGACAATCCTGTAGACCTGCAAGAACAAAGAAGAGTGAACATGAAGGTCTTCAGGAACATCAGTATGGTGTCAGTCGTATGCACTCCGATGCTCAAGCCAATATGGTGGAAGGGAATTTAGTAAGACTGAGATTGGGAAAGGATTCATTGGGATGTTTGGCTACCGTGCGACTTATCAACATAGAGTAGCTGAAACTTGGCTCTATGACAATTATGAGAGTAGAGAAATCGAAACTAGGCTCTATGACGGGGAAAGGTCGTGGTTCTTGAGAGCAAGAATTTAGTAAGCTAGAGAAAGAGTGGTTGTGATTGAATGAATCATGAGAGGGCTTGGCTTCTGTTTATATAGTGAGCCAAGGAAGCTTGAATCCTTGTAGAACTAGCCATTCCCATAATAAGAGTTTGAGTGAACAGGAAACTTGTAATACTAATCCATGGAGGATTGGGTGCACTAGTTCATGTAATATTAGAAACCTTGGATGAACTAGAAAGTGTATGAGACTTAGAGTCCTATTCTGGAATGGATACATGTTAATGGTTAGAGCCTGGTTTAGCTTATCTTGTAAAAAGGCCGAACTCGTGAAATGGCCCAAAGTGTAGGTTGGCCCGTTTTATGGGGTGACCTTAATCGTACAGTGGTCCAATGCGTGGAGAAGGTTGACTCGTGATGTGGACCAGCTCGTAGAATGGGTTGACTCATAAAATGGATCTTCTTACAAAATGGGTCATCTCGCTTGATGGTCTGTCTACGATGGATTAAAGCATGGGCCCAACCGGAGTTAAGCTATGACACTGGATCGTATGTAGTGATTATGCTAGTATTGGGTCTGACAAAGCTAATAGGCGTTTTGGGTCCATACATGTACCTTGCAACAACCCCTTCCAAAGATTTCTGAGGTGATGAGGACCAACTATGGAGGAATACCCCAGATAGGGTAGAGATACAATGGTGATGTAGCAACCTCATCTAGGCGATGGTGAAGGGGCAACGGTCTCTCTTCCTTTCCCTGTGACACTGTTACATCACAAAAATCCGCATAATAGTTAACAACTATTTTTTTAATGCAAATAAATATATATGATCCTGAATTTAATAATTTGTAAAACCAACAATTTGCAATGTTGGGATAAAAATATCAACCTTTATTCAATTTTCGAACATAATTGAAAACAAACATATCCTATAGATTTCCAATATAATCCTTGATCAGCATGGTCTTTGCTCGAGTTATTGGTGGAGTTGACAAAATAAATTAAACTGATGGATTAATCCTTTTTTAATGAATATTGAAAAATTAAATAAACCAACCAAAATCATTATAAACAACTATTTTCCTAAATATTTATGCTATAATATATGTAAATGCAATGAGTAGAAAAATGGTAAATGGTGTTCTATGCAAAAAATATATAAGACAATTTATTTGTTTATTTTTTGAAAGTATGAAAATAAGAGAGTTTGAGCTTAATCATTTTTTCTGTTTAATAATTCAAGTAGTGATGAATGATGGATTGAGTTTGATGAGGAAAAAAAAAAAAAAAAACAGTAAAATGATTTTTAAATGCTTAACCGAATTAATGGATGGATTAGGAATTGGGTGTATCACTTTCAACTTTTTCAATTTACAAATTAATTTCTTTTTTCTCTTCGTCAACAAAACCCTCCATTCAAAACATCTCGTTTCTAGGTAAGGGCTAGCTATTACTAATTGAAAATAAGTATAAAAATTCAATACATTTATCCAAGTTAGGGAAATTTTGAATACTAAGAGATACTATATAAGTATAATATCAATTACTGAATTATAATACAAATTATTTTTATATATCACTTACTTATTTATTTTATTTTTTTCATTATCCTTATAAGTTATAATTAAAAATTATTTATCAAAATTAAATATTTATGTGGCCTACATACATTAACCTAGGATAAACTAATATGTTATCTGTTATACATACACCACGATCCCGTCAAGTTATTATATTTGATCGTTTTTTGTTGCACTTTAAGCTTTCTTTCTTACATAAAGGGATCCATCCATATTAGCTCGTCAAGCAAAGCAAAAGAATAACGTTTACACAACGTTTATAACACATCCTCTAAGTTTTGTTATGTCACATCTTTCCCTTTGATTATTCCTTTTCCTCATTAATTTGGCTTTCTGGAACAATATTTATGCTGTAAAAACATAAATGTTTAAGAATATGCATCTTCAAATACCCATTCTTATTTGTTTGATCAACATTACATCAAATGTAAAAATTTGATTTATATTACATGAATTTTTATTTGAACTACGTAAAAAGTCAAATTTAGCATTGACAATTTGAAACAATTTAATTAAAATGAATTACTTTGTGGACTATGAACTGCTTGAAAACTGAAATAAACCACATAGGATTGGCATATCCTACGTGTATATTTATACAACCCTCAATACGCCACGTGGAGTTAAACACATGGGTATTCCTTTTTTTTAAAAAAAAAAAAAAAAAAATTAGTGTTTTAATGATTGATAAATATACTATAGCATGGTTTGAACTAATGTGAAAAGGTAACCAGTCAAACGTAACCTAATTGCCGACTTTGTGCCTTCTTACCAAGAGACGCAAAGAAGAACTCAAAGTATTGCGTACGCTCCAAACACACCTGTTTTTATTCTCCCTTCCCCAAATCCAACGATCGAAATCATTCGAACCTACCATCCCCTCATCTCAGCGTTACATCATCATATATTTAGCACATTTGTTAATAATGTGTCTTCCTGTCTTAGTTGATCCCTATTGTCTTGTTGATGAATCTTATGTTGCACTCTCAGGTTCTTTAAACCCATTTATCTCTCTCCTCCCTTCTTCTCTCTGCTACTCCATATTATATATCAACTTCTTTAATGGTGGTAGAAAACAGCATATTTGCATGCTTCTTAATTAGCTGATTATAGGCATTGCTCATTGTTCATTTTACTTTTGTAATCGAAACTGCAGTGATCACAAATGTTGGTGCCACCATGGCTAGAGTCTGTTGTTTCTTACATTCTTCACAATTTGCCCTGGACACAGAGATGCACCGCGTAATGAATGCAATATGTATGCTTCACTGCCTCAAGATCATCTGTGAATTCAATGGGTAGATTAAATTCTTTTCTTTCTCTCTTTATATTTCTGTTGATAGAAACGACAGTTAGTGTATATATACAGATCAGACGGTTATCATATCACGATGTTGTTAGGGTGCTGAAGTTCAAAGGTTTTGGACATATCAGTGAAGTTGCAAACTTATGAAAACAGTGCGAGAGTTGTATTTCTGAATGAGAGACGCACGCCCAAGGGTCTGCCGGTAAAGGGGTTTCTATTTTGTGAAGTTTGTGGGAGAAGTCTTTTAGACCTCGTTTGTTTCATTGGGATGTAAGGTTAGCTCTCTTTCTCATCAATTCTGATTACATTATTTAATCACCTTAATGCCAAAATTTATTTATTTTCGTCTTGCACGTTCATTATTACCTTACTTTACTATCATGGTGTTCTTTTAATGAAAAATTGGAAAATCGTAGATATCGGATATTTTACTTGAGAAGCATAAATTTCCTAAATGCGTTTTCGAATATTCTTATAAAAGTTACTTGAAGCATTGCCAAGTATGCTCAAATTTCTTTCATTTGGTTAATCATAATATCTAATTGTGTTTCCTTCTTTCTCTCATTTAATTAGTTGTAGGTATTAATGTATGTTTTTTATTTATAAATAGCTTGCAAGAATAAGAAAAAATGGGGATGCAACGTTATTTTAAGCAGCAGCAAGAATGAGGCAGAAATATCGGAAACAAGAGAAGGAATACAAAGAAGATTGGGATCAAAGGAAGAAGAAGAAGAATTGCGTGAAGGAAGACAACAAGACATGTATAGATGCACGCCTCCGTCACCTCATTCTAATTCTAGGAGAAGAAGGCATTCCTATAGAGCACTTTCGGACCTAATAGTTTATTTAATTTTTATAACCTTAAACAAAGTCTTAGGTGTCACACCAACATCATATCATATATAACATTATTTCTCACAAAAATCATATCATAAATGTATCTATATTGATATTTCTCGTCAATATTCTACCTAATTATTATCATGATACATCATCTGTAAATACATAGATGTATAACAAAATGACGTGGTTTATAGGTCACATATATTAAAATTAAAGTGTTTGTATATTTTACAAATCCAGCTCATTTCACAAGGCAGCATGTCAAAAGAAAATAGGCAAATAAAGTTAGTTAGGGCCAATTCAATATAATATTTAGGTGTAAGTACTTTAGACTTGGTATAATATGGTGGCATTAATGTTGGGACAATGTAGGTGTAAATGTTTAAATACACAGAACGTTTTTTTATTATTATAAAGCAACGACAGCTCATTTTTTATTTATTTATTGTTGGGTTCATGATATATTTCTAGCTAATGGCCAAATCCTTTATTTTCATTTTCAGAACTTTTGTTTCTTTCTTTTCTTCAGTGCTTTCTGTTTTGGTAAAATTAATTGTCTCTTTAGTTTGGAAAACAGATGATCTGCCATGAATACCTAGCATGAAAGAATTTTATCAATCATGGCTCTCCTTGCCTGATCACTTCATGCCCTAATCAATATGTAAAAAATATTATTTGACTTGATTATCCTTAGAGTTAGTGGTATAAGATAAAATATGTATTATATTTAATAATAAATGGGCATGTCAAATCCAAGGTATATACTTGTAAAAGGTAAACTTAACGTGGAGACAGTTCTTTAAGTGAGACCTAGAAAATTATAACTTTTATAATGTGAAATTTTTCTTTTTACTAATTCAGTTGGGATCAATTTTGATTATATGAGGTTATTTCTATCAGGCCTAATGAAAGTTACTACAATTATTAATCAAGAGTTCTTTTAAAAAATTTATCAGTCATCCTTAATTCATAGTTGATTATCATGAATTGATTAATTTTTAAAATAAATCATATTGTACGCCTGACCGCTGATTACTCATTAAAATTTATACCGTGAAATTAAACAATTCAAACATGAGCATGTCCTGAGAGGTTAACCCAAGACGTCTTTATTAGAAATTTGTAATTTATTCATGTTTTTTGGTGTCGTTGTTGTGCTTTATAATGGACAAAAAATTTATCAAGTATGCAGTGTAATAATATTCACTTGTGTATTAGAACACATCTAATGACGTGTCAGACATTAATGTGTGCGGGAATCGGGGGATAAACCCCAAATTGGCGTCAAGATATCTTTCCAGAATCAATACCAAAGATCGACCTTTCCTAATCTATTGAAGTCTGGTTTTATTTCCAATTCATGTGCGACAAGTTAGGAAGGGATATTTGCTCTGTTGCAAACTGGATCCCGAATAAGAGTGAAGATCAAGTTGTTCCCTATTCTAAAAGATTCAGTGTTTATTTCGATTCAAACGTGTAATTGACCTATATAAACCATTACAATAAGTTTTGGGGGAGAGCACATAATTAGGTATATATACTCATCATAATGTATTGTAGTGAGTTCGTTTTGCAGCAAGGGTAATAAATAACAGTGAATATATGATTGTTTTAACATTCGAACCACTTTAAAAATCTTTTTTTTTTTTTTTTTCTATTCACTTGTCTTTAAATTCATTGATTCTACATCAAACCTTCGAGTCTTACTTAGGTTCTATGCAGATTCACTTAGAATCCTGTATAACCTCTCATTGGTTCAATCGTTGCATCAATAATTCAAAAAACATAAAATATCATATTAATATTTAATGATCTTGACACACGTTAAAACAGGAATTTTTTTTCATAATATTTCCAGATCGTGATAAACATATAGATTCTGCATATGCATTCGGTTTGAAGAGTGCCGAGAAAACTGAAAATTATGCGAAACTACCATGCCCATTTTATGACCATTCCTGCCTAAACCTGATTATAATTTGGGCCTATAATGTGATCTGAGGAGAGCTCTCCAAAGCCCATTGGGAATAACCTTTATTAGGCCCTTATTGTGAAGAAACGGCCATGATGGCACACCCCATTTTCATCCTGCCCCAAGAACCATGGGCGTAGCCCTTCCTTATATAACCATGTTACCAGTTCCACAGCTCATAATCACCTACATGGTAATCGGCAAGTCTTCGGAAGTGCTTTTCAGTTCAAGCACTTCTTACATAACAAGAAATTTAAAAGCGCTTTTTTAAAAAGAGAAAAAAAACATTTTGTTATTTTTCATTTAACATTCTAATAACTTTTTGTAATCAAAACAATAAAATCTTTTTAAATTAGATGGTTAATCCTTTTATAAGTTGAGTAAACTGAGGTCTAAAAGTTCGTATAACAAGTAGCCAAGTACTTAAAATATGAATAATCTTTGTTCGAGATAATGTTTTATTTAATATTCTTTAATATATGTCAATTTGGGTTGAGGAACACAACTCAAGTAATGAATAATGATATAATTAAATGTACAAAATATCGTTTTTAATACCTCTCCCCTTGTGGTCGGATGACAAACCTTTTAATCACTAGGGTTAGTTATATCTAAAAGATTTTATGTTCGAGCTACATGAGAGGTATGTATCATATTTATATAATTACCTTAATCCATTAGGTTTGTCGAGTGTTCCGTGACCCTGAGGATTAAGCAGACTCTATTGTGAGCTTAGATTTATCAAATACCTAAAAAAAAAAAAAAACCACTCTTAATACAATAGTTTTCATGCTAATCAAGGTCCTTAGAGAGACACTATACTTTGAGAATACGTAACCCTGCACATGCAAAATCTATATATGTATAAATATTTTCTAAACAAATTAATGTGATATTATTATTTTATTGTTAAATTATTTATTATACATAATGATATATAAACAGGTGTTTATTGTTTAATCTAATAGGAGCACACTTTTAGTCAACACGCATTGTAAAAGCAGCATCTTCAAGATTAAACTTGGTCTGGATCTCATTTAAGAGAGATTAATCTGGATTACAACAAAGCTTGAGAAGATGGTAATGTCGATTGTCGAATGTGTGAGGTGGCAAGTAGGTCCATTATTTCCACATGCATATGTTATTTTGACACCAAATTTGCGACAACAGGCTACCATAGCTGTAGTGCAACAATTATTTACGATGGCATTGAATTGATTCCCTTATCGGATTGGTTGGTTTAAATCATTCTATTAATATGCAAAACAGCTTCAATTCAGCACTTAAAGATTTTTTTTTTCTTTTTTTATTTGATAATCGGAGTGTCTGGACCAGTTTGTATGCATCTCAACTAATCTCCAGAATCTATTAAATACCTACAAATCTAATTTTTCAATTTCAAGAAACCATATATATGATAAATGACTCTAAGATGGTTTGAGCACGGGAAGTCAATGAAAGTTAACCCTTAGGTTAATTATGATTTATTTTGATAACACTATTGGAATAATAAACAGTAGGATCTGTTTTATAAGGAAAATATTTTGTTTGTCAAATATAAGGCCTATAATATCTTGTTTTTAATTTATATATGTAATCTGTGAGTGACAAATAGATTACAGATAGCACTTGTGGAATCTATTATTTAATATATAAAGAATTTATATATTATTATTTGACTATCATTATGTCTGCTTCAGTGTAATTATACATATGTTATTAATTTGTCAATTCACTTGTGCTGGCAAAACCCATCTCATTTCAATGTTCACTCACATGTAACTAGTGATTTGGTTAATTACATGTCACTCCTTATTACAATCACTTCCCTCGAGTTTCGTAAATATATAATTACTCTCATAAGTCATAATTGTAATGGGATTTTTTTTTTTTGTATCATTTAATTACCCTAAACCTTAATGGAAAATTTCTAATTACTTAGTGATTATGTATGTTTTATGCATAAATTCCTTGGACTTATAAGATCTAAATAAGTGAATATAATTATGAGATAATGTACTAATCATTTATAAAGATTAATTGGGGTATGCAAAAACTAAGTCCAACATTTTGTTAAAGGAAAAAAAAAAAAAAAAAAAGATTTTGTTATGTATGATCGAAATAGAAAGACTTGCGTGTTGGTCAATGGTTTGTCACAGCTCACAAAGTTACTGATCAAATTGTCCTGATGCGCTCGATTAAATTTGAAAATGATACACATTTGTCTAATAATTTTTTCCTTAGCACTAATTATTTGATTAGACTGCTTATTCAAAAGCTAATCATATAGAGCCAATTTCTCGTTTTTTCAAGTGGTTGTCATTGTCTAATAATTAACTGTTATTATTAATCAATTAATCTGCTTTTCATCAACTAATAGTCTAATACCAATTGGTTATATATTTTCCTTTCATATAAAATCCACCATTATCGAATTCAATTAAGAGGCATCATTAGATAGCATAGAACTGAATCATAATAAAATGAAATTTAAGTTGACTAATGTGAATGGACAATGATTAGACTGACTTTGTAGTTTCACAAAGTCTTGGGACATATAAAATTTAACAAAGGTAGATCAGATATCAAATCAAACAGTGTAAATGAATGTGAAGATGGGCAGAGTTTTCACACTTTGGTATGGCCGTGGCTTTCTATGGAGAGATTGATTGTTGCAAATTTTTTTAATTTTTTCTGATTGCCAGGTTGTTCAAAATTGATTGCGTTTACCAAAAAACAGGGGATAAAATCATTTGATTTTAGTGTTGCGGATATGTATGTCCAACTTGTCTTGTTAGGTACATGTACATAATATTTTGCTAAGTTGTGGGACAAGTCACAGATTTTGATATCAATCATAATTCATAAAACCCATATAAATACGTATTTTCTCATAAATTAATTACATATTTGAAATCGAAATTATCCATAGTTGAGTTGTTGACAATGAAACAACTTATCTAAGAGTTTATTTATTTGTAAGAAAATCTTATTTAAAGTCATAAACACGATTGAATTATTGGTTGTATTTTAAGAAGGCTTGTAGGATTTTAAATAAATTATTTTATGGCTTTTTGAGCTTCTCTCATTAGCTCTTTTGGAGCTTAATTAAATTGTTAAAATTTCAATCCATTCTTACATGTTAAAACCTTTTTCTTTTTGGTTAATTAATATTTGAAATCCTTTTTAAAATTTTGTCACCAAACAATTTAAAAAATTATATTTTTATAAGCTCAACTACTCTTCTATAAACTCTACTCATAACCTAGCCAAACATTACCAGCAAAGCTTGAATTGAAAGTGTCAGCAGCCTTGGAAAAAGTAAGAAAATAGAAAAATTTTACGGACAGCGGATGTTGGTATGAAAATTTTGTACCGATCTATGTGGCATCTGACTCGGACGTGCCACGTAAGACATAACACAGGTATTCAATGAATGAACAACCGTCCATATCTTATGGACGACTGTTTACCACGAATGGACGAGAGTCCAGAAAATATCAATAAACTCNCTTTTTAAAAATTTTGTAACCAAACAATTTAAAAAATTATGGCTCCGTTTGGTTCACAATTTTGTGTTTTTGAGAAAAGTTTTTTGAAAAAGTTAAAAAAAAGTTGAATTGGGCGGGTATTACTATATAGGATTTACAAATTATAAAATACCCCCTATGTTTGTTTTTTTACAAAATACCCCATATAATAAAACATTAAAAGTTAACAAAAACACCCCCAACCCACCCTCAAATACGGACAGCTGGCCACCACCGCCGGAGGGTGGCCGAAGTCCCCATATCGGCGCATGACCGGCTGGATCTTGCCGGTTGTGCGCCGATATGGTCTTTTCCGGCCAGATCTACGGTGGATTTGGACGGTAAAGGCCAGATCTACGGTTAGATCTGGCCATTGACGGCCAGATCTGGCCGTATTTGCTATTCAACGACGGCCAACAAACGGTCGTCGTTGATGGTCAATGACGACTGTTTGTTGACCGTCGTTATCGACTGTTACGGCCAAAGATCTGGTCATCAACGGCCAGATCTTTGGCCTTAGATCTGGCTAGATCCATTGTGGATCTGGCCGGAAAAGGCTAGATCGGCACACTACTGGCCAGATTCAGCTGGTAGTGCGCCATCCTACCAGATTCCGGCCATTTTTCGGCAGTGGTGGCCGGAATCTGGTAAATGTGGATTGTTGAGGTGTTTTTGTAATTTTTAAAAAAAACATTTAGGGGTATTTAATTAAATTAACAAATTTAAGGGGTTTAAAAAAAGTTAAATAATATTGTGAGTTTTTGGGTATTTTACTGTTTAACTTTTTTGGGAATACTAAAAATAGTATTCTCAAAATCCAACCAAACGAAGCCTATATTTTTAAAAGCTCAACTACTCTTCTATAAACTCTACTCATAACCAGCCAAACATTACCAGCAAAGCTTGAATTGAAAGTGTTAGTAGTCTTGGAAAAAGGAAGAAAATATCCCACTTTAAAAGGATCCTCCATGAGAAAAGACGATTTTCATTGGTTCCCAAAATATCCCAAAAGCTTATAATACAAGCAAAAAGACAGTTCGCTTTGAAGATTTTCAGTTTTAGTGGAGAAAAACTCTCGTGTCCTTTCCTTTTTTTACTGGAAAATACAAACACTATTGCTGCACGCAAACTCTCTACGCCATCCCTTCTGTTACATATTAAATTGTACGCCATGTCTAAATTACCTTTTAGCTGTTAATATTTACTTTGAGAGAAANGTTTACCACGAATGGACGAGAGTCCAGAAAATATCAATAAACTCCTGTCCATATATTATAAATGGGAGTCCCTTTACTATGGACTGTCATCCATATTATATGGACGGCCATCCATATAATTTTAGATGAAATATTCATTTTTAAAGCACAAAATTTTTAGATGAAATAAAAGAAAAACAAAAAAAAAAACTTTGATTTTAAGTAAAAGTATGGACGCCAATCCATCTAATGAGAATGGCTGTCCATATAAAATGGACGGCCATCCAAATGAGTGGACTAGTGTCCATTCTCAAATTTTTTTTTTCATTTATAAACAAAATGCAAAGCAAGAGAGAAATGAAACCTGATTTTTAAAACTTGTTTTGGAAGGCCTAAATTTTTAAACATTCTAATTGAAAATTTTAAAGAAATTTTTTATTAAACTAAAATTTAGGTATGGACGGCCGTTCATCTTACACGGATAACCATCCATTGTACATGGACACCCGTCCATATAAGATGTATACTTGTCCATTATTTGTTTTTAAACTTTTCTGGACGGGTATCCATAAGATGGATATCCACTCATAGTAAATAGACATCTGTCCATATTATGTGTACGGGAGTCCATTGATATTGTCGTGGACGATCGTCAATTCGTGATGAACGATCGTTCATAATGTAAGGACGGCCGTCTGTGTAAGATGGACGGTTGTCCATTCACGAAATCAGTATTCTTACACGGTAAAACCTTTTTATTTTTTGTTAATTAATATTTGAAATTAAAAAAAAAAAAATTAACCAAACAATTTAAAAAATTATATTTTTATAAGCTCAACTACTCTTCTATAAACTCTACTCATAACCTAGCCAAACATTACCAGCAAAGCTTGAATTGAAAGTGTTAGTAGCCTTGGAAAAAGTACGAAAATATCCCACTTTAAAAGGATCTTCCATGAGAAAAGACGATTTTCATTGGTTCCCAAAATATCCCAAAAGCTTATAATACAAGCAAAAAGACAGTTCGCTTTGAAGATTTTCAGTTTGAGTGGAGAAAAACTCTCGTGTCCTTTCCTGTTTTTTACCGGAAAATACAAACACTATTGCTGCACGCAAACTCCCTACGCCATCCCTTCTGTTACATATTAAATTGTACGCCATGTCTAAATTACCTTTTAGCTGTTAATATTTACTTTGAGAGAAAAGAGGAAAAAAAAAAAAAAAAAAAAAATCTTTTGACCCACCAGACACATTGCAGATCAGACACACCCTGTGAGTCCTACAGTTTAACAACAACCTGTTTTTACTACCTTGCCTTCAGGCGAGTTCTGATTGCTAAAGTGTCCGGAAATTATTAAAAAAAAAAACAGAAAAAGAAATACTAATTAATCATATTTAAAAATTCTGATAAGATAAAAAGAGCAATCCTATCTTTACACGAATAATAAAATTAGAGTTTTATTAAAATAAATCTTGTGTTGGTTATGATTTTGTTGTACAAATATAGTAACTACTTTTACCTTAGCTGTAGAGATTGTTTCTACTTTCATGATACTTCTGTTACAGTCAGAAACAAAGAAAGGTTATTTATTTAATTTTATCGCAGCAATTGATGTGAATATATAAAACATCAATTTACTCATTATTGCATGCTTTTGTTTATTATTGTGTGAAGTGGGTATCTTGTGTTTTGGCTAATCGAATGGAGAGGTCGTATGTTCCTGTTGTTTTCCTCCTCTTCTTCTCTCTTCTCTTTCATGGAGGAATTGCCAGAGCTATGAGAAGAACCCAGCAGGATGGATCAGAAGAGTGGGGATACGTTGAAGTCAGACCAAGTATGCTAATCTATTTTCACAATAATTATGCGTTTTTCATTCATTTCATGTTTCTTTGCCGACAGTAATTGTTAAATGATTGATTTCTGAAACCAAAAACTGAAATGAAAATGTTGCCTTTTGTTGCGCAGAAGCACATATGTTTTGGTGGCTATACAATAGTCCATATAGAGTTGAAAATCCCTCCAAGCCATGGCCAATCATTCTCTGGTTGCAAGGTGGACCTGTGAGTATTGTTTAGAAGATGAAGCGTGAAATTAGAATTACTCAGTTTGAGATTTGAGAACAGCAGGAAAAGAAAGTTCATTTGTTGTTTAGGCAATAAAGTTTGTTGATTCTTTTCATTCTATACCAATATCTGAATATTGTTTGTTTCTTATATAATTCATTGTTATGAAATAGGGTGCTTCAGGCGTTGGGATTGGGAATTTTCAGGAGGTTGGACCATTGGACAATTATTTGAAGAGCAGGAATTCGACATGGTTGAGAAAAGCTGATCTCCTGTTTGTGGTGAGTTGGCCATGGCTAAAACTCTGTTTAATTTGAAGTAAAGGAGGATTAAATTTTGCAAAAAATATTCATTTAAAATGTTTTTTTGGTGTGATTCAGGATAATCCCGTAGGAACGGGATACAGTTATGTGGAGGATACAAATTCAAAATTGTTTGTGAAAACTGATGTTGAGGCCGCAACTGATTTAACTGCATTATTGGAGGAGCTTTTTAATAAAAATGAGACACTACAAAAGAGTCCTTTGTACATTGTGGCAGAGTCTTATGGAGGAAAATTTGCAGTCACTCTTGGATTGTCTGCACTAAAAGCTATAGAAGCTGGAAAATTAAAGCTCAAACTTGGAGGTTAACTGTTTTCTAAAAAGCTTTAATTTGCTTAGAAAATCGACAACTCTGCTTCTTTATTGATAAAATACTCTGTTTTGGCAAGCTGACCAATTCTGTTTTCTTATGTATAGGAGTTGCATTGGGAGATAGTTGGATCTCTCCAGAGGATTTTGTGGTAAGTTTTGTTTGATTTTTTGATTGATTTTAATATGTATTAACTTTCAATCTGGACTGAGTTTTAACTGAAATATGCAGCTTTCTTGGGGGCCTCTGCTTAAGGATGTCTCGCGGCTTGATAACAATGGCTTGGAGAAATCAAACAGGTCTGCATCACATATTTAACATTCTGTATAAACAATAGCGGCTGTAAATTTTCTGCTAAGTTAAAAATGATCCATTTTGGCAAACAGTGTGGCTCAAAAAATTAAGCAGCAACTTGAAGATGGTCAATTTGTCGATGCCACAAATTCATGGAGTGAACTTGAAGCAGTGATTAGTGCTAGCAGCAGCTCCGTGGTACTGTATTTTATTTTGTTAATCAAATTAATGACAACTGAATTGTGTTTTTATACACTGAATTGTTTTGCTTCAGGATCTTTACAACTTTTTACTGGATTCGGGTATGGACCCGCTATCATTAACAGCGGCAGAGTTATCAGAAAAAATTGCAATAAAAAGGTACTCAAGATACCTGAGTTACTTGAAATCTGCTACTCCTGATGGAGATGGTGATCTTGATAGCTTGATGAACGGCCAAATTAAAAAGAGGCTCAAGATTATTCCTGAAAATGTGACGTATGTTTTCTTCTACCTCTTAAAATAAATAGAAATCGAAGTGAATGGATGACATTCTACTCATGATTTTTAATTATACTTTTGACAGATGGGGAGGGCAGTCAGGTTTCGTATTCACAGAGCTTCAAGGTGATTTTATGAGACCCAGGATTAATGAGGTACAACAGAAATTTCAAAAAAACTTAGTATTGGAATATTTATCATGATTTAATTGACATAAATAAGTATAATGCTTCAACTTGATTTATTCTTGAAGGAATCATACTCTCTGGAAATTTATGATTCCTTTTGTCACCACTCAAATGTGCACGAAAGGTCAACTATAACTCTTTTCATTTGTTTTAATACTGAAGTTAAAGATTCCATACTATCTTCTCATATATATATATAAAATGCATGGTTGCCAAACACATCCTTATCATTTTGGGTGCATTTGTGATATGGGTTTTTGTTTTATTTTTCATCAGATGATTCTATCTTTCATCTTACAGGTGGATGAGCTACTTGCAAAAGGGGTGAATGTCACCATATACAATGGGCAAGTAAGCCATTTATTATATTATAATCAAGAGTCCTTTTCAGGATAAGCATAAAACCTTGGAAAATGGGTTGCCGATATTCCTTTGGACCACCCAATTATCAAACCATTTTTCATTTTTTCTGGGTTAACTGGTATTGTGTTTATGACATGATTTTTGTGGTTAATTGTAGCTGGATGTAATTTGTGCAACAAAGGGAACTGAAGCATGGGTTGAGAAGCTCAAGTAAGACTTTACAAAATTATTGTTAATGTAAAGTTATTCATGTCTGTGAACTATGACTCAATATTAAGCCAGGAAACTTAGGACTCTAAACTTCTTTCAAAGATACGAAACTTGAGTTTGGACTAACTATTAGTTTAATGAGAAAAAAGGCATAATCTAAATAGGATTAGGAGAGTTATAGTTGTTATAGGATTAGAATAATAAAAGGCCGGGTAATAAAAAAAAGGTTTGCTACTTTTATTGACTTTTTAGGTTCAAATCACTTTGAGGTCATCTACCACATTTGTGGTTTACCTGAAACATTGGGTCTCGAGATTAGTTGAAGTACACATAAACTAACTCAAACACCTTGTTATATATAAAAAAAAAAAAAAAAAAAAGATAATAATAAATAATAAAAGTTTTATTTTAGTAGGAAATGATTAATTAAACTAAATCCTATTTGGACTCAGGTGTGGATAGCGGGTTGATTTCTTCTTGTTTTGTAAGCTTTTAATTTCTTATTTCTTCATAATGGCCGCAAACCTGAGGTTGGCAAAAGAACTAATATTGAAGGATTAATTGCTGGTGTTTTTCACAATAATTTGAATAAATATGGAGTAATTAATGTTGATATTAATTTGAGTAATAGGTGGGAAGGGCTGCAGAATTTTCTGAAAACAGAAAGAAGTCCATTATTTTGTGGGAAAGACAAACAAACAAGAGGGTTCACCAAGTCGTATAAAAATTTGCACTTCTATTGGATTCTTGGAGCAGGCCATTTTGTAAGTCAAAACTCTCTCTATTTTCTCTTCAATCTTATTCAATACTAACTTCACCTGTCACGTCTTCATCAAATCATCATAACATCATCAAATTTTTGTTTTTTTATACTGTAACATGTTTTCACTACTGTCGTGATCTTCATATAAATATAGCCTTGAAAAAAAAAAAATTTATCACGGTATCTTGCTAAGAACTCATGTTCATAAATCATAAACTACAAAATTATGAAAATATAATTTAACATATGTTTTCTCTGTGATTAAGTAAATATTAATAAAATTGTATATTCTAATGAATTTAACTGTGCTTTTGAAGATACATATTAATATTTTCCTTTTGAAAAGATAAAAAAAATAAAGAAAATCTAAATGAAGTTAATAAAATGTTTCTTTAATATGATCGGTTTTGATAGTGGGAAAGTTTTTGTAAAAGTTCTGTTGTATTATAGAAAAGTGATTTTTTTTTTTTTAAATCTGAAAATTCATTTTATTGGGTGAAATTTAAAAGTTTTTATTATAAAATGGATGCTAAAATAATTAGTAGATATATTTAATAATAAAAACAAATAGGTTGTTGTTTGAGTTTGATGTGAGGTGTAAACACATGGTGGGGACGAAATGTGTAAATTATGAAGTGATATCAATATCAAATGTAGTTCCAACTACAAAACTCAAGTAGCTTAAAAGCATATAGAAATTGAACAACCCACACACACCATCATTGAGTTGTAATATCTTTTTCTTTTCTCTTTTTTGTTTTAATTGTGAAGTGTATGATTGAGTTTAATGCATGAGAAAGACGGTATTTGCCATTAATTTTCAGAGTACTCATCCTGTTTAATTAATTAATGGAAAATAATATAAAATGCAGGTACCTGTTGATCAACCCTGCATTGCATTAAACATGGTGGGTGCAATCACAGACTCACCGGCTTCTGCCACTTCTACAACGTAGAAGAAAAGAAATGATGAAGATGACTTTTACTTTACAATTAGACAACAGATAAAAACATAGAGATTCTGATTCTGCAGAACACAGTCTGTCTCTCTTGTCGACAGACCAAGTAAATAAATGGGGGAAAATCAACAAGCAATAAACAGGAGGCAAAAGCTGCAAGGGAAAGAGTTAAAATTTTTATTATGACAGTACCGTTTTTTACATTTTCAGAATAAAGTGCCTGATTTCATTTTTACAGAATTAAGTTTTCCTAGTCAAGGGTAATAAATATTTAATAAACTGTATATCCAAATAGTCTTCAATTCAATTCAATTGATATTTGATATAGGATTAAATAAAAACCCCAAATTAATTAATGTTTTGTCCTTGAATAATTAAATTGGTAGAAACTTGATCAACCTTATATGATTCATGATTTCTTGTTTATGGAAAAAGAAATAAAGAATATATTGTTGAATTGTATATCTTCCAATACTGCCCGTGTAGATTAAGATAGCCTACTGGCCCTACTCAATTATCAAGGCAAACCATAAATTAATACATACAAATTACATAGATATTAAATATTGGTAAATAAGTAAATGTTGCTGTTACCACCGATTAATTGTACAATAAAGATGAACTCACAATTCAATCTCACAAACTTTTGTTCACAATCTCTGTTTTAAAAATCGGACCAGACCGGCCGATCCAACCGATTGGACTGGGACCCGAGGCCTTATCCAGGTCGGGTCACTCTTTTTAACTGTTTCAAGTTTAAAATATAACAAACACACCCCTGATTAATACGCATCAGTCCCTGAAGGTTTCAAATCTAGCAAACACACCCTCTGGTCAAATGCAAATCGGCAATGACCTCCCCTTTTCCTGCAACCTTCCACCTTCCCTTACTGTCGGAAACCACCTTCTAACTTTCTCCGGCGCTGTCACGCTTCATCTCCAGCCGTCGCGTGATGTTTCGTCGTCCACCTTCGCCGCGTGATTTTTCTTCCATTTCCCGACGTCGATCGGCCTTCTCCGGCATCGACAAGCTTCCTTAGCCACTGATCTACCTTCTCCCAAGCTGTCTTGCCGTTGTTCACGAAGATCCAGTCATCTCACCAGAAAAAGCCATTGCGACCATTGACTTCCACCACTGATTTGCCATTTTCCGACGATGCCTCTACTTGCTAGCTACCGATTCGCCCTTCCCATCATCCGATCTACCCTCCTTGGTGTGTCGCCACTGCTCTCCCAATCGATCGCCGATTTGCATTTGGCTAGGGCTGTGTTTGCTAGATTTCAAACCTATAAGGTCTGATGGTATTTATCAGGGGTGTTTTTGTTAGATTTTAAACTTACCAAACCATTGGTTCAACCGACAATCCAACTAGTTGGACCGATTGAACCATGACCCGACCATCAGAGCGGGTTGCCCTCCGATCCAGTTTTTAAAACAATGCTCACAACTCCGACGTCACCATTAGTCAACTTACAATTAGACATATGAGACCCATAACAAACAGATGAAACCCATTTATAAACTGACTAATTACGAACCGTCTCATCAAAATTATAAAAAAAAAATTTGTAAAATTGATTGTAAATATAATTTACCTTTAATTGTTACTTCCCATATCTTTATGGGCCAAAATGGTTGTTCTTCACAATCGCTTTGCACCTCAAACCACATTCTTTGGGCTTGTCATTGGATTCGGAGAAAAGTAAATTAAGAACGGTACAAATGAATAGTTTATATCATTGAAACTGCATTAACACAATATATCATAATTTGTTCTACAAACTTTCAATTTCAGAGGCTCTATCCATGTGTAATGTAGGAACATAACTAAAATCTGAAACGTTCCCAGTTGAAAACAAACTCATTATGTTGAGATATGATGTGATCCAAAATTACATCTGACATTTCCTTATAAGGAAGACCATGAATTACAGAGAGAGGCATCTCAAAATATACAACCTTAAAATGCACTCTACATAATTAAGTGAGATCAATTTACATCACTGTGAAAAGGACCCCCCCAAAAAAAAGGGTATTGCGAAGCCTGAAACTTTACATGGTTTTGTCCACTACACAACGGCTGACTCAATCTTTTCTAGTGTTTCCAACCTGGTTTTTCTCTTCCAACCTTTCATTGAAGCTACGAGGTTGATCAGCCCCACAATTTGACTTTTGCTATATTCCTGCGTGCAAAAGGATTTTCAATATTATGATGTAACAGAATACATTTAGTAGCAGAAAGAGAGCAAAAGTTTTGACATAACACAAAAAAATTTCTTACAGGGTGAGCAGCTGCCCAGTGAACATATTCAGTTTCCGGTAGGTAGTAAGCCTGCTCAAAATGGGGAGAGAAGGAGAGAGGGAACTCAAGTTAATTATGATAGATTTTTCAATGAAAATTTCTAATGCAGTAAAGATTCATGTCAAACAGATCAAGGTGTACCCATCAAATTATACTAACAAAACTACTTTGAGTTCATAATCTGCACATGAACTTACAAAATTATTCAGCAATTTACTATGCTCATACTCACCTTGATGAAAGTTTCAACTATTTGTAACTTTGGCTTGACATTCATGGAGACAAAATGTTGGAGACCATTGATTAAAACCTGATAAGAATAAACACAGCAGTCAACTTCTCTTAAGTCAAAATACAAAAGGGAACAGTAAAATATTCAAATGCCCAACACAACTTAATAAGTACCTGAAGATCTAATGACATGAGAGCTCGTCCTTCATCAGTACATCTCTTTACTCTTGATAGACCTTCTATAAGAGTTTCAGCAACAATTTCAACTCCATATTCTAACAGGCGGTCTTGAACCTTGACAAACAGTAGCATAGTTTCAGATAGTAAGTCCTTTTCACATGATCAAGTTTGCCTTCTTCTTAGTTCACAGCTATGACATTAATGCATTCATGCATATACAATTAAAGTCACTCAGTGAACCTAAGAGAAGAAAGCTGGTGGGCGATATAAATAGATTTCATATTTCCATAGCCATGTAAAATCAATACATTTCATTCATGTTTTGATTAATTGTTTGAGTGCTTGTCGGCCACTGTGTGTAGGTTAGGTGAATAATTGATTGCCTGATAAAATCTAGATTTAAGTTTTAACCATTACCTCTTTGCGAATACCTCCATGAGCAAGCCTTGTTTTATAGTGCTTAAATTCTCCCAACAACAAATCAACATATCTGTCATTAAGCAACCAGGGTCAGAGAATGTAGAAGTAGTTTCACATGAGATAACAACCTTAAGAAAAAAAAGTAATTTAGAAATAAAGGATAATCCAAGTTAACAGACCCATTATGTTCAAGTCCAAGCTCCTTTACTTCCCATTTAGCATTAGAAATTCGATCAACATAGCTGCAAAAAAAGAGCTTATCCCATTAAAGGAGATCGGAATAGCCAAGACAAGAATTAGAGACCAGATGCAAAAAAGGTACTGCCAGAGGTGGTGTTTTTTTTTTTTTTTTTGCGGGGCTGAAACAGAAAAATAAAAAGAAGAAAATCCTTTCTATGCTTTAGCTTGCGGCAATTCCTTCTAATTGGAATTACCTGGGTCTACTATCATTTACTAATGCAACTTGTTTTCCTAGTTCAAGAATTAAGAAACATTTTTGCAAGCATTAAAACCCTTGTAACCACTATTAAGATTATGGCTTAGTTAAGGAAATCATGTACAACAAGGATTGGTTTCCAGCAACTAGTGACAACTTGGGGTATAAAATCATTTTACACGCAAATCTTAAGGTAAGCAATCAATTATTTATATATATGGTCATAATTGTCATTTTAAAGTATGTTGAACTAAAGTAGGCATCCAGAAACAAATGAAAGGGAGAGAAAAATTTCTTTATTTCAACTGAAAACTAATGACTTTTAGATTGACAAATCACAATGATAGATTTAAAGAATAAGTTTCACCAACAATGTCCAAATTGGATGGAGTTTATAGAAGAATTGCACATTTTAACAAATTCTGCA
The DNA here is from genome assembly GCF_008641045.1 of Pistacia vera. Classification (NCBI taxonomy): domain Eukaryota; kingdom Viridiplantae; phylum Streptophyta; class Magnoliopsida; order Sapindales; family Anacardiaceae; genus Pistacia; species Pistacia vera. The sequence goes on along the minus strand of NW_022195028.1, from coordinate 243,243 downwards.
AAAATATTTAATTATTGACTTGGAAAGATCAAAATGCCCTTCATCAAAAGTTTCATGGATTTCTGTCATTAACCTCATCAAAAGCATCTAACATCTGTAAAGCACCATCTAGAGTTTATCAAGCACTATCTAAAAGGGTATCAGGCACTGTTCAGTGCACAAGACAATGTTGTCGAACATACCAGATGCTCAACAAACACTGGATGGTATACTCAACATGTTACACGAATTTAACATATAAAAGGGGCTTTTTCGTACATCTAGGTCATCATTTGGGTAATATATGCAAGAATTATTCCTATTTTGAAAAATTAAAACAAAAAACCTAAAACCTTGATTACTTTTGCAAAAAACCTTTCAAAGAAAGGTTGTCTGGCAATTCTTTACTAGCCTTTCCAAAAATAACTTTTGCAGCATAGCAATTGTGCAATAAGAGGTTATAACTCACCATAGAATATAAATGCTACAGCAGAGTGAGAGTAACAGTGTGTGTGATTTTTTGAGCATTCTCAAATTGGATGCTGTTCCATTAGTCTATAGTTTTTCTTTGCTCAGTTCTTGTTTTCTTTTTGACAAGAACTCTTTACATGAGATGGGGCCCCGGTTCCAGACTAAATTATGGGAGAAAAAGGCGGACGTGAGACACAGAAAATGCCAAATCTGAGCAGTTTTATACCAAATACAATGGTAACGCCCTTTCTCTTTGTGTCTATACACATAAGAATCAATGGACCATCTTTTCATAAATAAAGAAACTTAAATCACTCAATAAATACCCTTTCAATGGTTGTGATTAAATCTTATATGTGACACTTCAAGGATGCATATATGTAGATTTGATACATATAATATTAATTCATTTATGAAATGGAACCTCTAATGTTTCCCCAAAAAAAAACAAAAAACAAAAGAAGAACAATATTTTTATGATCTTACCCATCAATATGGAGCAGTAATCTTGCAGTTGTCCTATGTATGTGCTCCGTAAGATCTGGCACAGAGTCCACCTGACAAAGACCAAATAATTTCAAGACTAATTTCATCTTAACGTTTGTTTACCAGTAGAAAAGAATTATAATTATGGAAAGCAACTAAAGCGCTCTAAGAAGAGTTATAAAATCAAAATCATCCAAAAACCACATCCCATTTCTGCTGAAGAGAAATACAAAGTGAAAATGGAGAAATCAAGTCAACACAAGCATCAATCAATTGAAAATGGTATTAGCCAAAATTTTTCTGATATTTAATTAATAAGCAAACTAATGAAAAGTTATGTCCTTTCTCAATTTCCTATATTCCATACCACAATGACTGTTTATAAACACTCCAAGACATGCAAAAAGGAAACATACCAGGTGGACATAGAAATCTTCAACTGCATTACTTTGCAGAAGCATTGACTGGAGATGAGTTCTTGATCTATACAAAAACCGAGCAACAAGAGATATAGTGTCAGCACCTGCACACCTTTCCTGCAACATAATGGTCATATTATATATACACAAATAATATACATAATGCTTCATTCTATATTTGAGCAACAAATTTACAGAAAGAAATCTATGGTACAGTGTACTCAAGGAAATGATGCAAATTCATAGAATGTAATGATAAAATCTGTTAGAGGAGAAAGTTTCATTACTTCTTTGCAACAAAATACATTCTTTTTTTAATTAAATCAAATGAAATAGGAAGAATTCTATTATTTTAAGACGGAGTTAAGATGATTTACGAGACCTTAAAATACAAGAGGAAGAAAGCAAAAGAATGACATAGACTTGGGGAGGTTTACCCAATACCCCATTATAAGAATATTTTTTCACTCTTTCTCAAGTAATAGGTGAGTGTCCAAAAACACAGAGACTGGTTCCTTATCGTTTTGGGGTATTGCAAAAATCCAATTTACTCAATATATCATGAATATGCAGTCTAAGAAAACACTTGGATGAAGGATCTCTGCATTTATATCCTCTCTTGACCTACCACCAACTCATCCTGCTATTTTTTTTTTCTCTCCATGATAGAAATATAATTATTTATATACATTCATATATTCTGTCTTAACCAAGTGGCATATGTTTCAAGTAAGAATCCGTATGGATGCTTGGTCGTATAGCACTGAACCAATGGTTTGCAGGATTAATGGAGGCCCTAACTCTGGAGTATAAAGAGATATACGAAAGTATATCAGTGAACATTTATGATAGGCTATTTTCTTCTACAAGCCACTGAATGAGAATGGCCCAATATGCTGCCTTTAAAGCTGAAACACATACACTTCCGTAAGCTGCAGGAAACCTCCCATAAAGGTACAACACCTAGATGTCAATCTTCTACAACAATGTCCTTTCACAATACGCCAGATTAGCATCTGTAAAAACTTCTATCTTCTAAGTGGTTTCCCTCCCAAAGTGAGGATGATTTCAGACAATCTATATATTGATATAAGATGGTGCATCTGAAAAGATATACAACTGGGCAAACAAATATGCTTTTCTTAAAGCCTAGTACATTAGACAACCAAGCATTTAAGAGAAACAACCAGTATTTATCCTCTATCCATTTACAAGAGTTCCTCCACTGAACTTATAAAGTGACACCATTAGTGTATCTACAACATTACAACCAAGTGCCATGTATGCATTAACTGCAAAGTTACAATAATTCAAAAAGGTCAGAATATCCTCTTCTTTGACTCAATTACATTAACATGTTAAAAAAATTTATCATCAGCACATTGTCAAAATCAGTGGCGTTTCCTGGTATGTTAAATAGAGCATACGATCCAACCAACAATTTCTATATGCAATCTTCAACTAGTTCATGTGCCACTTCCTCTCATTTCCATGTGGAATTCCACAGGGCAATATGCCTGGGACCTAGAATTCTGGCCAACTCTTTAATTGTCCCCCAGAAACTACTCATAAGTTTGGATTCATAAAAAATCCCATGTAAAAAGTGCCCAATAAGTTGCATTTTAAAATCATCCTGAATTCCAAGTTCGCTGGCATTATGATACAATTTGGTAATCCATTAAAGAACTTTTGCTTTAGAATAAACACCATATACAAATTCTGATGAGAGCATTGCTCTCCTTCTTCCCTTCTCCATTCTAAATGGCTCTAATATTCTTTCTTGCCTTGCCTCTCTGCAGTTCCCCATAAAATTCCTAAAAACCTGGCTGGGGCCATATAAACTCTCAAAGTTCCTCTCTCAACTTCATGTCTTTCCCCATCAATCATAGCTCTAAATCTACAAAGGATTCATGCAAAATTCTTTTGATCAAATACTGCAGTTCTTTACTCCCAAGTAGGGCAGCAATGAGTCGAGCCAAAAGTCGAGCCGAGCTCGAGCTCAAGCAGCTCGAGTACCCTTTCGAGTCAAGCTCGAGCCACCCACTATTCGGCTTGAGAGGCTCACCAATGGCTCGAAAGGGTATAACTGTAATTTTTTAAAGTATTAGGGGGTTATGTGTGATTTACCATCTCCTATATAAATTATTCCAATTCCCAAACCCTAACTTCTTTCTCCAACGGCCAGCCGACACTTTCTCCTTTCTTTTCTTCTTATTTTTCCTCCTCCTCCTTTTTCCTTCATCTTCACCTTTCTTCTTTCTTCTCCTTCTGTCTTCCATCTCTTTCCTTCTCTCTCTTCTCTTCTCTTTTCTCTCCTCTTCTCTATTATTCTCTGTCTCACAGCCGGTGGAATTTTCAGCGATGTATTGCGGCTGGTCTCTTCTTTTTGTTTGTAGATGTGGTGAATTCGGGCCTAATTTTGGGAGATAACTTGTGGGACGTTTGGGGTTTGAGGTGGTTTGAAGAATTTGATGATGGGTTGGTGACAATTAGCCAATGTTCTGAAAACTGGACCGGTTCGACCGGGAGCTGGCGGTATCTCCGGTCTAGTATTTTCTAAAACCGGCATTTTCAGTTAAATCGGATTGAGCCGCGGTTGGACCGCCAGAATAGTGCCGAGTCGCCGTCCATTGGCAACTCAATCCCGCCAGATTCCGGCATCGTTCGACGGAGAAAACACCACCATTCGACTTGACAGCATCTCCACGACAAAACCCATCCATTTTCAGGGGCCGTCGTCCAGCCTTCGTCACTCGCCGTCCACCTAAAGTTCACGCGACCGTCGGATTTCGTTCTTGATTTTGGAAATTTCCGACGCCGATGGAACTCCCTAACACCACCATCAGATTCGCAGGAACCTATACATCAAAAGTCCCATGATTCCAACTTCGATTGGCTGTCGATCGTCACTGCCGCCACCACTCACCAGTCTCTTTGCGCGACAGGGGTGTTTTAGACAGATTTCAAACCTTAAGGGAGTATTATAGGGGTGTTTTTGATAAATTTCAAACATTTAGGGACTAAAAATAATTTTACAGAATACGGTCCAACCAACCGATCCAACTAGTCAAACCGGTCAAACCGAAAACCGGACCCTTGAACGGGTCATAGTTCGGTCCAGTTTTCGGAACATTGCAATTAGCCTTTTTATGGGGTTACTCTTAAACGAGCCGTTCGCAAGCCGAACTCGAGCTCAAAAAATTTAACGAGCTTGAGCTTCAAGCCTGGTTTTCAGAGCTCGTCAAAACCAAGCTCGAGCTCGAACTCGTTAAATTTTCACGAACTGAGCTTCGAGCATCGTAGTGTTCGGCTTGGCTCGACTCATATATAACCCTACTCCCAAGTGTACGTTCAAAATCAAGATCAAAAGACCACACAGAAACCAAAAATTTTATGATTCATGACCATCAAGTATCACAACTCAAATAAAACGTCTTTGTCACCAAGCAATTATTCCCGCACACATCTATTCCTCCTTTTCTCGTTGAGAAAATACTTTTTAAGCAAATCAGTATAAGATGGTTATATACAAAGACATCAATAAACTGAACCACCTAAAAGCTTAGGAACTATCAAGAAAGTGAAAAATAGAAAATAATGAGTATAACACCTTACAAAGAGACATTGATATAATAAATCATTAGACACAGGAAAACCAACAAACCAGAAAATATTGCCAAAAGATATAACGTAGTAATATACAAAGACATCAATAAACTGAACCTACAAGCTAAGGATCTATCAAGAAAGTTGAAAATAGAATATTGAGTATTACAACTAACAAAGAGATTGATATAAGAGTACAGAGGAAAAATGACGAAATTATTGCCAAAAGTCACAAAGTAACATGAGAAGTTTCAACTAGAGAAGCCAACAAATATTAAAGGAACAACAGAAAGTTGGTAATGGCAGAAGCATAAAATTCTCTCAGATGGTAAACTTCTGCCATCTGAATGATAAAAGCCTTTCCATGGCTGAGAAAAAGAATATGAAAATGAATAACTTCAAAGAAAATATAACCCTAAAAATTTAGAATGTTTGATTTTAAGAATAAAAGATTGTAATCTTCTAAAAAGTGGAACAATAAGAAACAATTTATGCTTCAGAATGTCAATAATCATAAAATGACAACCATAATGATGGATAGCTTAGAGAAGATGCAACATAACCACTAGGATACATAGAATATGGATTAAAAGGCAAAAGCAAACAATAACAGTACATATTACACATATTTTGGCAATGGAATCTGAAAAACGTGAGGATTCTAATATTCTGGATCCTAAAGCATTATTATGCAAGTGATACATAGAAAAGTTGGAGGCAGGTCAGGAAAAACCATATGACAATCTAATCGAATGAATGCCTTGACTAAGTAATGCACAATACCTTGAGACCAAAAGATGAGCCTGGTGGGTGACTCGGAGGACTAGTAGGTGTAACATCCACATGAGTCAAAGGTGCAGGTGAAGAGGGTAAAAATGATGTCAACTGTGGTTTTAACCACTCATCACAATCTTGTGCTATCCTGGTTAAGGCTGTCTTCAGCCGATCTGGGTATCATAAGAAGATACAATTCTTGTTATGTGTCAACCAAAATCTTAAGTAGTTCATTTCAGATACATTGATTTCTTACCACATGATGAAATAAAGAAGAAATATAAGAAATGAAAGAAAGAATATAAAGCTGGTAAATATATAATATACCAAAAGATGGAGAGCTGAAAAAAAAAAAAAAACAACAACAGCGACACAAAGACCTTACAATTAAGTGGGTTGTTTGAGCCTTTTGCATTTGAATTATTGTTTTGCTGACCGAATGTTTCAAATACATAATAGAAAAAAACGTCAAACAATTGGCATATCCCCTGCAACAATATACTGAATCAGGAAAAACAACTTAGAGAAGAAAATTAAACGAAAAACATAATTTACATTGCATAAAAGCTAAATAAATATTGAGTAACTAATAAGAACATACCTTAAAAAACTCAAAATTAACAATTTCTAATTTCTGCATAAGCCTTGCATATTTATCCATCGACCTAATATGTTAAAAGATCAAGACAGATGAATACATCTTATATAAAATAATCAAGGTCCTATGGTCTAAAACAAAGAGAGTTTTTATACATTTTTTTTCACAGAAAGTATAGAACATCTGACCTGAGAAGGCAAAGAGATGATCCTGTTTGGGCAGTTGTTTCGTCATCGTTTGAATTTGAAGAGTGAATTCTCCGATTATTGGATTTTGAAATTCGACTTGGAAGTTGACTATCTTCATCTATAAAATCTGCAAGAAGATCTTCATTTTCATCTTCTAGGATCGAATTGATACCATTCATGCGACTTGCACCACCACTTTTTGGAGTGGCCTTATCACCATGACAATAATCATTAATATTTCCATCGCATTCCCCAGCAGTAGCTCCATTAAGTTGGGGGGAATTAGGACCTTCTTTGGAAGTATATGTTAATTTTACTGAAAAAGGGTTCCCAGATTTAACCCAATGAGAAAATCCACTTTTCTCGGCACTGCTACTGACTGAATTCGCAGATTTATCAGAATGAAGTACTCTAGCATTAGAAGAGTTGGATGAAGCAATTAAAGCTGCTCCATCACCTACAAGCCCAGCAAAACTAACCCCTTCTACAGTATCTGGCGGCAATTTCATCCAAATTTCCTTCTCCAGAACCATTTTAAGCGCCTGGAAAATAAGCAAAAAGTATCTTTAGTCATGTTGCACACCACATCAAGGTTGTCTCAACAAGTTATCAATTAGTTGGCACCATCACATGGGAAGCAGAATTATATACCACAAGTATTTGTCGACTAATAAATTCAGTCAGCAATTATTGCTTGGGAAACAATATGAAATGCTGAAACCATGATTACAACAAATTGATGTACATGGCCATATTCTAATATCCTATCTTAATGTTAACTGACTGATGCAAACAGTTTGGAACCATAATTGTATGATCGATAAAGTGGCTATTACTAATATAGCTGATGATGTAAAGAATATTATTTCAGAAGAAAAAAAAAAAATCAAATGTTGTTCTTAGTTCTCAAATACCGATGAAGTAAAAATCACATTTCCATCTATTTTGCAGTGAAGTTTGAAGTTGGAAATTGTATATAATATAAAAAACATTAAATTGGAGAATGACATGAATATGTTATGCTCATTGCATGGCAACTGATGTGCCTTGTCATCAAAACATAGATACCACACAAGATATGAAATCAAGTATAGAATGATACTGACAACCATATAAAAAACAAGAGGCTACAGTTCCCAACTTACAAATATACTTTGACGATGAAATGCTACAAAATAATTTTCACAAACAGCCTTCAATTTGTGCCTGAACTCAACTGCCTCAATCCCACAGAAGGCTTCCCCAGCCAAGATGAAGACATTCAAATCTTCGTAATTTTTCAAGAATTGGTGAATGCTTGTAGAACAAACCGCAGCTGAAGAAAGCAATACTGATACCCGACTAGTCGTAAGTTGCCAAAGATTCTTACGGCCTCTCAGAAGAGTTTGTGAAACAAAAGCAGTAGCATCTTTTCGGAGCTGATACCATGGGGATCCACTACTGGATGCTGCACTACCATCATCCCTAGCCTCCTCTACAGAACCTTGAGATTCTATGCATGTTGAACTAGTCCCTGCTGGCTCAGCCAAAGAGATGGTGGTTGTAGATTCCACTGCAGAAGACAAACCAGACGTCTTGTCTACAGATTCAGAGAGAGAGTCATTAACTCCCATGGAATTGCAAGAATTTCTACTGAGTGAATCAATTTGCTGAACCTCTCCTGAACTCCAAGAGATATCACTATCCTTTTTCCTATTTGAGGTCTGACACAGAGAACTCTGCACCAAATTGTCATTATTTGATTACATTTGTGTTTCATAGGCAAAATAAACATAAGAAAGGTACCCAAAGAGAAATTTGGAAATACATAATTACTTGTGGATTGGGGCACATGGATTGGGGGAAAGGATGAGAGAAAGAATACAAAGTTATGCCCTAAAATTGGAAATTTCTCTACATGAAAGCAACCTTTTCATCTAACAAAATCATGGCCACATTTTTTGATTTAGGGCACTGAGTTGATTAAAAGAACTCTAGATCTAGGTTGTACAACTTAAATTAACTTAGAAGTTCTAAATTGTACAGCTCCACCATGCCTCATTGTACACAATATGAGGCAGAAACAACCATGTCCACTAAACCTAGCGAAAGAAAATAGCGACAAACATAACCATCAGATAATAATTGTCAAAATGACAGGAAATACACAAATGAATGGAATTACTTGTAAGAAGCTAGAGGTATTTAGAATCACAGCTAATTATTCATTGCAGACAAAAAAAAAAAAAAAAAAAAAAAAGATGAATATTGAAAATAAAGCTCTTTCGATAAAAATACTTAGTTTTGTAGTAATTAACTTTATTAGAAAATACACTAGAGTTGTTCATGGAGATCAAATATAGGGGAGGTCAATATAATTTTTTAAACAGGAGATGATGTCCCAACAATTTCATAAGTTTCATACAACTAACGACAGCACTAAGAACAGAGTAACGCCGAAGAAAATAAAGCAATGTGCCATGGAAAGTAAATCTGCCAATCACATTCAGTAGGCAAACACAGACAACTATTAAATCTAGAAACAAATGTGACATCAGCATAATGAGAAAAAGTAGAGAAGAGTAATTCACTTAAACAATAATAGAGAAGTGCTATAGAAAATAATATGAAGTTGTATCACAAAAGATAAGAAAATATGTAATAAAACCAAATAAACAGACCAGATAAGAAAATGAAAGAACTTTACCTTATTCTCTGGCTGAAAGCTCATAATTTCATGATATGAACACATCAACTTAAATAAAACGGCTAACGTTTTCAATAAACACTGTCTGAACTTAGATTCAGGTATCCTCAGGCACAGATCACTGTAGGTAAGTCTGAATTGAACTAAAATAAATCAGTAACTGTATCAAAATTAGTATTTTGTCCGTTAAAGAACTGTGAAAGTTTATAGAAAATACCTGCAATTTTGCATGTCCAAATCATGATCCTGTAAAATTAGTTAGTATATTAGAAAAAATGACCTTTAATAGAACAGTAAGGAGCCGATGAATTTCAACAAAGAAAAGGATAGATAAATACCAAGAGTAAGACAATAGATATTGAATAACCACAACTATATGTTTCATGCATGTCTATATGTAATTTCATATATCCTCCCGACCAAAAATACACATACGTGCATGCTCATGCTTAAGCATGTATAATCTGTTTCAATAATTTGAAATATGGATCCATAAGAAATAAATCCAGAGTTAGTTAATGATAAGACATTACAGTAAGGTGTACAAGAATCAGTCTTGAAGTAAACTGAGTGCTTGTCTAATTGGACTTGTCTGCTTGTCCAAGAGCTTTTTAATGTCAAAAGTTCTTCTCAAATTCTTCTGTTGTTTGGTTGCAACTCAAAAGAAGCTTATAAGTTACCAAATAGAAGTTTTAAGTCTACTAGGAGAATCTCGAATTTTCGGCTTTTCCTATAAGCTGTTTTTGAGAAAGAGTCAAAATATCCCCTCGTTAGTTTAAATCTTTTACTATATCATTTCTTTTACATTAAAACCTTTTTTGGTAATTTAATACTAGAAAGTTTTATTAAATTTATCCAACCAAACAACTAACAACTTTCATAAAAGCTCAATTACTATAAAATATTCTTGATGTATTTCCAAAAGCTTTACTTGAAGAAAACAAGCTAAGTCCACTCTAACAAAATATAATGGTTAATCGTATTTATGTTGGTGCCAAATAGTATATTTTTCTTAGGAACACATATATGATTATATAAGAGATATTTTTTTATTATTCATAAAATTGGCTATGCATATCCACACCTCTAGCACTATACTCTTCAACACAAAGTGGGTCTCCGAAATAACTTCCTGCATAAAGAAGCTTTGTATCTTCTCAGCAAGACCAGATACATCCCCGATTAATGCATAAGCATCAACAACCTGAAAAGAATTACAGTAATTCATGAAACAACCTGAAAATTGTGAGAGGCCTTGTAAATTAATAAATAATATTACTTAAGAGAAGGGGAAAAAAATGATGTTCAACTTGGCAAACTAAGTGAACCAAATCAAGTACGAGAAGAATGATGCTATATTAATTAAGATAATTGATTAATCAATCTTAAGCTCATAAAATGTGATGCAAGGGAGAAGTTAATCAGCTCACGTATAAACTAAATTGAAAGCTCATATATAGTCAATACTGAGTGCTTTGGGAAGTAAAGTATTGGTGGTATTTCAACCCAGCAAGAGGAGAGAGAAAAGCAGATTACTCCACTGCATCAAGTTCTGGTCAATATCATGAAAGCAACAAATCCCCAATAGGGTAAAAGGGTTCCGAGAATTTAATAAATTTATATGTCTATATGCATAAATGTAGTTTTTGAACTGTAACGGAAACAGAAAGGTAATCCTTCTGCTCCATTTTCCACTTAATAGAACCCATAAGAGTTGTCCAGTCTTGAAAATTAATTCACATAATTTCAGAACCTTCCTAAATTGTCCCCTTTCACATTCCTGTCAGTTGATTGCCAATGCATTAAATATCATCAAGAAAAGAGCGATTAAGGAAATTAATACTCTCTCACCAAATTCTCTCCACACAAATTTGGACTTTTAAAATGGGTTATCAATTCCGTCAAAGGGAGTTCATCAATTATTTGAAAAGGATATCGATTTATCACTTGTGATGCAAACAATAGAATGTCAAGATGCTTAAAAGTAGAAATTAAAACTACATGCATGCACTACTTTGGAAAGAATGAAGAACTTATCCATTTCACATCAAAGACAGATATACTGACATTAATATATGCCTCCTCTTTAAACTCCTGGCACACTCCCAACAGTAAAGAATCCAGCTTCTGAAGAGTTCTGCTCAGCCAAACCTGTATCATTTTTTGTACCAAATAAAAGGTTCAGAAAATAACCTGTAAACAACAAAAGCAAAAATATATACATTTTTTATTTTTTATTTTGATAGGGAACAAGTAATTATAGTTCTATCAAAAAGAGTGTAAAACATAGTAGTATGAACCAGTGGTCCATCCTACATGATTTACAAATTAGTGAACCAAAATGCTTCTATAGTGTTGACTCAATACTCCAACCGGCCCCAAAATTAGTGTACCTCTGCTTCTTAATTTTCCAGAATGGAAAAGAAAAAAAAGCGACAGTTGAATTCTAGTAAACCCAAAGGCCAAAATTTATATCATCTCAAGGTGAAAAAAGTGTCATAAGAAATTTTAACTTTGCAAAGTAGATTTAATAAAATTTTAAGAAGAATAAAATAATAGAACCCTATTTGATTTAAGTTATCAAAAATTTCTTAAGAGAAATTTAATATTCACCTCAACACCACGGCTCATCTCTTGTATTGCTGAGAGCTCTGAATAACTATCTAGTAGCTGCAAATACTCAGAGAGGACTTGAAATGCCTGTACAATGATATACATTAAGCCTACATTTTAGAAATGCTACGTACAACTATTAATAATACAACATAAAATAAGAAAAGAGTAATAGAAATTTGAAGTTTTCCCAGATATGTATACAGACCTTGCAGTAATTTCCTCCCTCAACAAGGGATTCAAGTGCCAATTGCATGTCCCGAGCAACACAAAGCTCAGTCAATATTGGAATCATGTCCTGCAACAGGGAACAATGGTGATACATGAACTCCCTAGACTAATGTGTGTTTTTTGGCGAGCAGTTGTACCAGTAATAAAAAGACACTTCAAAATCAAAAAGTCTTAAAAAATTATGACTAAAGTAGAAGACAGCATAGAAATAAGAGTGATGGCATTGCGATCATTACAAATCAGCAAATACAAAACTCAGATCAGTCTCACTGTCCTGGATCTATTATTTGGTACTTATATAAAATGTAGTATCAGGCAGTGATAAAGAATTCAATGTTCAAAGAATAGGACAGCATAATCAGGATTAGGATGTGTTATGCTAGCCAACAACAGAGGTCAGAACAGTAAAAAAAAATCAGTGAGAAGCTAGATGTGATATTGATAAGAGAGAAAAAATTAGGGAAGAACATTACACATAGAAATGTACTGGTACAAAGGAGGGACCCTGATAGGCCTCCTATAACTAAGCTGTACAAGAAGAAGAAGGGAAAGGGCAGCCAGGGAAATTCAGATTAGAGTTAGTTAGGTGGAATCTCCATGTAAGGGAGTGCGGAGAGTGTAATTTCAGTTGTATATAAGAGGGGGCCCCCCCGGTTTCGCGGGGGGGGGGGGGGGGGGGGGGGGGGTGTGTGGGGGGGAATGTGTTGTGGGGGTGTGGTTTGTTTGGGGGGAAGGGGATGGCTGGCTAATAGGATCATGAAATTCTGGAATTATTGTTGGAGGCCACTAGCCCCTCGAAGTGCTAGTCACCCCTTTTATTTTTCTGTCATTGTTATTTCCTGTATTCAGTTTGTTTGGCCATCATTTTCATTTCAATATATCAGTATAATTTTCCAGTTACTTAGAGGTGATGTTGAGTGTTAACAAATAGCATTTTTATTGAGCATTGCGGTTGTGTTCTCATCAAATTGGTATCAAAGCTAGGTTGGGGAATGGTAAAATCCAAGATGGAGAACATAATGGATAACGTTGAAAAGGAAATGAAAACAGTGAAGGAAAGCATGGACACGATGAAAACTAACGTGGGAAGTGTTAAAGAGTATTTAATGGAGATGCGCGAATTAATGCATATGAGGGAATAAAGGGATGAGAAACGATATCGGGAGAAGGAGAAATCATCCTCGTCGTATGAGGGAATAAAGGGATGAGAAACGATATCGGGAGAAGGAGAAATCATCCTCGTCGTCGAAGAATCAGAATTCTAGCCGAGACAAGGAACTTGAACGAAAACACAATGGTATGGTGATAATGAGAAGGAGGACAAGAAGATTCGCAAACTGGAGTTGCCGATATTTAACAGAGATGATCCTTTTGGATGGACCTTCAGAGTGGATCGGTACTTTACGGTCAATCGTTACGAGAAAGAAGAGAAAGCACAAGCTGTGACGGTGTGTATGGAGGGTCGAGCCTTGAACTGGTATCAATGGGTCGAATCCCGGTCGCCAATAACTTCTTGGAGCTCTTTCAAATCGGCGCTAGTCTAATGATTCCGACCATCATATAAGGGGTCTGCTTATGAAGCACTGGTGGCGTTGAGGCAAACTGGGACTGTGATTGAATATCGCGAACATTTTGAAGAACTCTCAGCTCCTCTGCATGAGTTAGGAGAAGATCTCCTAATGGGCATCTTTGCAAATGGCCTTAGAGAGGCGTTACGGGCTGAACTAAGGCTAAGTAAGTCCAAAAGTTTGTTTGAACTCATTGACCACGCCCACCGAATAGAAGAAAAGAATTGGGTCCTCGACAAAACTAAGCCCAGGTTTTCCAAAGCCCAAACAAGCCTTCTTCTCCAGATCTGGGTCATCTAAATTGGTGGAATACGACAATCAAACCCACTGAACCAAGACAAAGTAATCGTGTGTGGGACAAGAGAGAAAAACCGATGGAAGGAACAACAACTCCACCCCGAAATGACGGATTCCGACGGTTAACAAAGGCCGATTTGCAATATAAACGAGAAAGGGGACTTTGTTTCCGGTGTGACGAGAAATTCGGTCCCAATCATTAGTGTAAGAGTCGATCTCTCCAGGTTTTATTGCTGCTTGACAACTATGAGACTAATAGAGGAGAACCCATGAGTGAGCCAGAGGCAAAAATTACCGCAAAAGGTAATCCTCTATCTCTATCCATGAACTCAATTGTTGGCATTACATCGGATCGAACCATGAAGCTTCAAGGACAGATTGGGAGTGAGGAGGTGATTGTGTTAGTGGATAGCGAAGCCTTACACAATTTTATCTCACATGCCTTAGTGCAAAAACTGGAAATTCCGATTGATGGAGCTAAGTCTTTCGGGGTCATAGTTGGTAATGGGTTCAAAATCAAGGGTGAAGGGATCTGTAGGGATGTGAAGTTAGAAATGCAAGGGATGGAAGTTCAACAAAATTTTTTTCCATTTCAATTGGGTGGGGCCGATGTGGTCCTTAGAATTGCTTGGTTAAGCACCTTGGGAGATGTTTATTCCAATTGGGGTAAGTTGACTATGGCGTTTGCTAAGGGAGGGAAGTAGGTGATACTCAAGGGTGATCCTTCACTTGCTAAGATAGTAGTTTCTCTGAAAACTTTACTCAGGATGTTGCCAATGGAGGGGGATGGATACTTGGTGGAATGCAGTTCAATAAAGGTCAAGGATAGTCAGGAAGAAGGAAAATTGGAACCTGCGATGGTTGAGGTGTTCAATGATTTCGCCCAAGTTTTTGACTAAACTACTAGACTCCCTCCCCGCAGAAAACTAGACCATGCCATCACCCTTTAACCTGGAGCCAACCTACCCAACATTAGACCATACAAATACCCTTACCTCCAAAAGAATGAGATTGAGAGATTAGTTGGGGAAATGATGGATGCAGGAATTATCCAACCTAGCACAAGCCCTTACGCCAGCCCCGTGTTGTTAGTTAAGAAAAAGGATGAGAGTTGGCGATTCTATGTCGACTTTAAAGCCTTAAACAGCATTACCATACCCAACAAGTTCCCTATTCCATCCATGGAAGAGTTGTTGGATGAGCTAGCGGGGGCTACAGTTTTTTCCAAGTTAGATTTAAAGTTCGGGTATCATCAAATTCGAGTTAAAGAGAAGGACATTCCAAAGACAGCCTTCCGCACCAACGAAGGCTATTATGAGTTCTTGGTGATGCCTTTTGGGTTAACGAATGCACCATCCACCTTCTAGGCCCTTATGAATACGATTTTTCGACCATTATTACGGAAGTTCATTCTGGTTTTTTTTAACGATATTCTTATCTACAGCCTGGACATGACTACCCACATTCACCATTTGCGGCAAGCTTTCAAGATTCTGCAAGATAATGCATTGGTGGTCAATCAAAAGAAATGCCTATTTGCACAATATAAGTTAGAATATCTGGGTCACTTAATCTCAGCCAAGGGGGTAAAGGTTGATCCGCAGAAGATCGAATCGATGACATCTTGGCCTGTACCGCACAATGTGAAAAGTTTGAGAGAGTTTTAGGGCTTACGGGGTATTACCGGCAATTTGTGAAAGGCTATGGTTCCATCGCTCAACCACTTACCCAATTGTTAAAAAAAGATTCCTTTATTTGGGCTGATGAAGCTAAACGGGCACTTGATAATCTTAAGACTGCCATGACTACTGTTCTCATCTTGACAATACCCAATTTTGAGCTTCCATTTGAAATTTAGACAGATGCTTCAAGGGCTGGAATGGGTTTTGTTTTAGTTCAGAATGCTAGGCCTATTGCTTTCATCAGTAAGGCTTTCTCACTTCAATCTCGGCTTAAGTTAGTCTACGAACGGGAACTTATGGCTATTGTCTTTGCCATCCGTAAATGGAGTCATTATCTCATTGGTCGCAAATTTATCATCAAGACGGACCAACGAACCTTGCAATTTCTTACGGACCAAAAGGTTAAAACGTCAGAACAACACAAGTGGATTTCAAAGCTCATGGGATACTTATTTGAGATTCACTACTTTCCAAGCAATTCTAACATAGTGGCTGATGCTTTATCCCATCGAGAGGACACAAGGGAACTCATTGCCATTACCACGGTTCAGTTCACTGATTATGATGCGTTAGCCGCTGAAGCGTAAGTTGATCCGAAGTTACAAGTCCTTTTTCAGGACCTCATTTTCGACCCCAGTAGTCGCCCTCACTACCAACTTCGTAAAGGTTGTTTATTGTTTCAAAACAAGTTCGTACTCCCTAAAAACTCAACATTCATTCCTAAGTTACTAGAGGAATTTCATTGTAGTCCTAGTGGTGGCCACTCTGGCTTCTTTCGGACTTATAAAAGAATAGTTGTTGTTGTGTTGTGGGAGGGTATTAGACGGGATGTGCTAAAATTTGTTCAAACATGTGCCACTTGCCAAGTTAACAAGCACTCTTCACTCAGACTAGCAGGGTTGTTACAGCCTCTTCCTATCCCAACCCAAGTGTTTGATGATCTTTCAATGGACTTCATAAGTGGGTTGCCTAGGGCCAAAGGTTATGATACTATTTTTGTGATGGTCGATCGCCTGACGAAATACTCTCACTTCCTCTTGTTAGCCCATCCTTACACCGCCAACGATGTCGCTAATGTGTTTATGTGTGAGGTGGTCAAACTTCATGGCTTCCCACAATCTATTGTTTCTAATCGCGACAGGGTATTCATGAGCCAGTTCTAGCAAGAATTGTTTAAATCAGCAGGAACATCTCTTAAATTTAGCTCCGCCTATCATCCCCAAACAGATGGGCAAACGGAGGTGGTTAACCAATGCTTAGAGGCCTACCTCCGCTGTTTTTGCAGCTCCCAACCCCAGCAGTGGCCCAAATGGTTAGCGTAGGCTGAGTTTTGGTACAACACTACGTACCACAGCTCCACCAAAATGACCCCTTTCAAGGCTCTATATGGCAGGGATCCTCCCATTCTTTTAAAGCTCACTAACTGTCCCTCATTGGTGGAAGATGTCAATCGACAGATTAGGGACAGAAATGCCATATTGGAAGAGCTCAAGCATAATTTGGTTGTAGCCCAAGATCAAATGAAGCAGTCTGCAAATTCACACTGCAGGGATGTCTCTTTTCAATCCGGGGATTTAATATACTTGAATCTCCAGCCGTATCGGTTTTGGTCCTTAGCTAGGAAGCTCAATGAGAAGCTAAGCCCTCGCTTTTATGGCCCTTTTAAGGTGTTAGATAGGGTGGGTCAAATGGCTTATCGATTGGACCTTCCCCCTACTTCTCGTATCCACCCGATGTTTCATGTTTCCCAAATTAAACAAAGTCTTCATTCTTCAGTACCTGTCCAACAACTTCCCTCTTTTCTGACTAACGACTTGGAACTTCAAGTGCACCTTGAAGCTGTCCTCTCCACTCGCCAACTACTGGATGGCTCTCTGGAAGTTCTGATTAAATGGTAGGACCTCCCACATTTGAAGCCACTTGAAGGCTTATGACATGATTCTTCTGTAGTTCCCAGATTTTCACCTTGAGGACAAAGTGGGTGTCAAAGGGGGGGTATCGATAAGCCTCCTATAACTAAGTTGTACAAGAAGAAGAAGGGAAACGGTAGCCAGGGAAATTCAATTAGAATGGGCAGTAAGGGAAATTCATATTAGAGTTAGTTAGGTGGAATCTCCACGTAAGGGAGTGCGAAGAGTGTGATTTTAGTTGTATATAAGGGGGGGAAATAGCTAGCTAATGGGATCATGAAATCTGGAATTATTGTTGGAGGCCACTAGCCCCTCGAAGTGCTAGTCACCCCTTTTATTTTTTTGTCGTTATTTCCTGTATTCAGTTTGTTTGGCCATCATTTTCATTTCAATATATCCGTATAATTTTCCAGTTACTTAGAGGTGATGCTGAGTGTTAACAAATAGCATTTTTATTGAGCATTACGGTTGTGTTCTCATCAGACCCCACATTAGCTTACCAAAGGAAGAGGAACAGTAACATAAAGAGATGTTGAAAAGAAAGAAAAGACTGCTACAAATACATCATTGACTGAGACTTATGTATCACTCTACACGAAGTACAATGGAGCATGAAAATTTTTACCAATAGCCAAGCCTAAAGAACATACAGGACTCTCTAAACAAAGTGGCTACAATATGATGTTAGAATCCCACCATTTTTTCACAAATAAAATGTGTTGAGTTACTACTTAACTTATAAGATTAAGGTTATAGGTAAGTGACCAACAATAGTAACTAAATCCTATGACATCCCTCATGTGCACTTTCACGTGGACCAAATACAGACCATAATCACAAATTCAACCATAACCACAAATATAACTTACTATAATTTAATTATTATAAGAGGGTGATTCAAACACAAGACCAATTGATCAACAAGAGTCTAGTACCATGTTTAGTCATCATGACTCAAAAACTTAAGCTTACATGTAAGGGCCTGAACAATAGAATTAAGTTATTTATATATATATCAAGATATGAAAAAACCCAGGAAATTGTAATCACAGTTTTGGTTGATAAGGTGTCAAAATAAAGAAATATACCAGAAGTGTTTGCTTCTTTTTCGAATTAGCATTTACAATGAGATCCCTTGAAACTTCATTGATTGATGAGTTTATATGGCGTCTTCCATTCTACAAACACAAAAATAACTATACATAAACCAAATCGATTAAGTAAATGGATGGTGGTAGTAGCTTGAAGGAATAAATGAATCGGAAATTCCACATGTTCCTGAATGTAAGCAAATGGGAGAGGACATTTTTGGTCAATATGGGGTTCTTTAAATACTTAAGCAATTACCATGCGAAAACTTACCATACAGATAACATTAGCAACCTTCAAGTCTTTCTCCAGTTCCCTGACTAAATTCATCCCCTTCACTGCCCAAGAGCAAGTATTAATATTCCTTCCCATATAACATAATTGCATTTCAAACATCATACCAATGGCGACTAAAATCAGATTTAGACTTAAAATAAGAAACACTTAACCCGAAGAAGGAAAGAAAAAGAAAATAAGAGAAATAGCAAGCGAAAAGGCTGAAAAACTGAACTGTTCTGCATGATATTCAAGAGATGAATGTTATAATATTTCAAACCTCTAGATATAATGAGTAACAACACTAGAACTGACAGATTAACTGTCAAACCAAACAAATAACGGTATTAGAATATATTGACACATAAATTGACAGTTCTATCTCTAAATAACTAAAGAGAGAAGGGAGCAAATAAAGTTCCACACATACAGTCCAATACAAAAGAGCCAAAGGTTGTTGGTAATTCAGGGGCACTGGTGGGGTTCCTAGCGGCCCATACCCACATTTCTTTAGATAAATGAAGAAATCACTTCCCATCCACTTGACTCCCAACAATTTAAATTCCTTTCTCAAACTTAATTATCAACTCAACAACTGATCAAGGACTTTGGGTCCAAACCACATGAAAACTTGGACAATGCATTAATAACAAATGTAAATGATCTTCAGGATCAGTCCTAGGATAAATGAGTGAGATTGCCTTGGAAAAGAGTAATATCATCTAAGTTGGAAGCTTCTGGTATAAATTTTAAATCCAAGGCTTTATCTCAAACTGGTAAAATTGCACCTTCTCTTAAAAGTTTCATTTCTTTCCTAGTCTATAGTCAGCAGCTGATACATGATTTTTCTTCTTTATGAGGTTTGAATGAAATGGTCATTTTAACAAGCAGGGCATAGGTTCTAAATATATCAACTTTCAGAATAGAGAATCAAACCTCAACAAGGTCTAAGGGTTGAAAAAATAAAACAAGTTTCTCCACTCAAAATTTAAAAAGGTTCCTCAGAATTTAGGTTAATATCGGTGACACCATGAACAGATGATCAAACCAAGAAACAGTCACTCTGTCTCTAACACACACATACAAGGATGGAGGGAAAAGAAAAAAGAGAAAAGTCTCCAAACTAAAATAAGCAAACAATTTTACATGTATAATAGCTGTAGATGAAATGAACACTTAGGTCGGACAAAGATAATATGACATCAAGGAACCACATTCAGTCACATTATGGTTAATATAATTTAAGAGGCAAACAAAGACCTTATAAAATCAAATCCAAGTAGTAAAATAATGGTTAAAGACATCTCATACGAAAAACATAAGATTATCTTATAACAATGAGATTTCTAGTAATCTAATTGTAAAAACAAAAATAAAATATACCATAAGAAAGTATTATTGATACAATTTCTAAGGCTGATCAAAACAACTTACCCATAACTTCATGATGCTCCATGACATTGCGAGATAGAAGCTCAGCTACTCTATCTAGTTGTGATATTCGAAGAGTGGCCTACAAATGAAGATTTCACTTGATTTAAGCTTAAATTTGTTCAAAATTTAAGAAAGATTCAGCTTTCAATACAAGAACCCTCTATGTACTGTTAGTTATTACTCACAAACAAAAAAAGTAACCCTTACATTAACCACATATGACATGAATCCAAAAATGAAATTTAAAAAAAAAAAAAAAAAAAAAAAATCAATACAATCAAATGACAAGGAGACAAAACTCAAGTAAAGTAAAATCAAGCATGGAATACTAGAAGCATAGACACAAATCTATGAAAGCCTCAACACATTTTACAATGGTAAAGTCACCACTGAGGTATACGGTTACACAAATTAATTTCTATAATTAACAGATTGATTCAATTTTATCACATATCTAACCACCCAATTGGAGAATCAAGAAAACCAGAAGCTTCATAGCTCCAAACAATCCAACAGACATCCAACAACCAGCTGAAGGAAGGTTACGTAACCTACTGTCCAACAACTAAAAGGAGGCACATGCATTCATTAAGAGGGAGCCAAAGGTCCACAATCAACCTCTGGTCTAGACTCAGAACCTCATATCAATTAAGAAAAAAAATCAGAGTTATACCTGTTTCTCAAAATATTCAAGCTCATTTTCTTCAGAGGGAATATGCTCTAAAATATGACTTATTGGATCAAAATCCTGCACAAAGATATATATAACAGCTTAATTTAGCAAATAATCCAACTTTGATAAAGGCATAAAGATAAGAGCGCAGAGAGGGATAGAGATATAATAATGTTAAGCTAGCCAAAATACAAACATGCAGGCAAAAGATATAGAAGTTACCAGATCTTATCTTTATTTGTTTGTACGCAAATGTATGCAAATGATTTCCAGGGATTGCAGAAAGAGAAGGAATAAGCAAGACAGAGAGAAATGAAGATTTATTCATATCCATTTTGAGATATCGATGAGAAAACAAACTAATAATCTCTCTATGAACTTCTTAACTATCTCCGACAAAAGAAATATTCAAGCAGCTACTAAGGGTGCCACCTTTTCATATCTAAACCCAAAAAATTCCAAATGAGTATGGGAAGATGTTGATTCAAAAGCTCAGATAGACTAAAGAAAATAAAGTGATCTGAATATAAGTGCCAATTACAGTTCACCATAATAGAGAAAAACAATTCACCATAATAGAGAAAAACTACACACCTAATTGTAAGGCAACCCATTTCATGATCGACTGATGCTTCTATAATGCAGAAATTTTACAAGCAAGCTATTCCTTCAAGTCATAAATGCATAAAATAAGAGTCATATTTTTACAGAAGAAAAGTAACTGTTCCATAATGAAGCTAAATTTGGAAACAAGACCATTAAATGAACTGTCAATAGCTTGTCAAGACATGCAAATATACAAAGTCTCAAACAAAGTAGAAAAGAAAGACATCAAATTAAACTGGAGAGGCATTTGTAAGAAAGTAGAACCTCTTTGTAGAACTCTTCTTCTAGCTCTTCCACTATCTCAACCTGAGGTCTACTTCCATATATAGAGCGAAGTTCTTCAGAACTCGACGGAAGACTGAACCTTTGGTGAGCAGGCAGTCCTGCAAGAGCACGAGCAACAACTGCAGCTGCCGCAGCCCTAGCTGGAACCTGGAGAAAGTAACAAAGAATACATTAATCCAATTCTGACAATAAATGACTTGTTTGAAGTTTCAAAAAAAAGGATACCAAAAGCACAATGTACGCAAGACTGCCAAGTCTTAGTTCCCATAAAAGAATCCCTCATTTCAAGACTCTATCAAGTCCTTCATCCAACATAAACCTTAACCATCCAAGTCACCAAAATATCCAACTTCAATGTTCAAAAAACTATTACAACACTAGAACAACACCCACAGACTTGGGCTTATTTCAGCAAAATGCAGCCCAAAACGTCAACCCAATAACTACAAAAATATATACCTAAAATATTCATATAGCTTCCCTAGCTATCCTTACCCATAATGCATCAAACAAACTGCAAACCTTCAGCCATTAGTTGCCACAAACATGGTAGTAGACCGCCACTAAATTCTCAGCCACAAAAGCAGTCGATTCTGAATATTTCAACTTATTTGAATCCTAACTCACCACAAGATGAAGCAAACTGATACACTAAGGTGTGGGATGTAATTTGGATCAGATGGTAATGATGACGTGAATTTTACAGAAAAAGAAAAATAAAGTTTACTCCACCATCATAACAAAGTACACGTGAAGAGTCCTTTAAAAGGCCTTTAAACTTCATAATTAACAAAATTAAAGCACCAAGTTTTTCACATGGAATTGAGTTGGCCAAATTTAGGACTCTCATCTTTGTTTTGGACCAAGATCAATGGAGGGAAATTCAACAACCAATGCATAGAGACAGAAGTAAATGCATTGGTTGATTGGTTATTCAATCACAGCCTAACTGCCACTTTGGTTCTCATGCATTGATCAAACCTACTCCATAAACCCAACCGAATACCTTGAAGAAAGACCATCATAATACATAAAGCAAAAAGAAATTTCTTGTCTTTTTTTTGAATTCATAAATAGAAAAATCTTTCTCAAATGATAACCTATTGCCCTGAAGGCATCTAATTACTATAACCTATTGCCCTGAAGGCATCTAATTACTATAATATTTGCATTAGAAAAAGGATTCTTATTATAATTATTAGTCATATAATGATATCCGCAACTGCCATGGGAAAGCTGAAATCTTGCTATGTATCTCACCGGCATTGTAAATCAGTAGGGTCAATTCATTTTTTTATGAATATGAATATACTATCCAAGCTTAAGCTTGTATTTCTTTCCCCAATTTAAAGTTACACCTAAACTTGCTTTCAAGAATGATCAATAAAAATGGCTTCCACAAAAGCAATGCTAAAGTAAACTCCAAAATATCCAAGGTATTGGCATGGAGCTAGAAAAATTAAACTGGAATTTACCAAGTATCTCCATCTAGTAATGCTAAACTCGAAAATTAGCAGTGCCATATCTTTAATGTTACTAGGCCTCTAAAATGATCAAAGCTCTGTAGGTTTCAGGAATTAATCATTTCAACATTCCTTGATACATATAAGAGTATCCAGAGTAAGACCAGGACTGTCCTGATCCCAGCAATGAGTAAGTACATATAACACACAATTTGAGATCCTAATTCTATTGAATTAACTGCATTTAATAGAATTGTAAAAATAAAAATAAAAATACCTCGGGCCGATCAGAAGAGGAAGGCAATAGTCCAATGGATCTAGCGGAGCGTACGGAACTAAGAATCTTCTCACCGACCTTGGACAAATCCATTCCGCCTCCTTGGAATAACAAGAACGGGACCAAGAAGAAGACGCTAGAGCTCTGGAAACCTCCTCCCTCCCTCAAATCTTCATTGAACAGAAAAGGATTCCCCGATACGGTAACGAATGGGAACAGATTCGGCTGCATCTCAACTCCACGCCCCTAGATCACAACTTGTTGAACTGTAAGCCATTTGATTCGAGTGTTACAAAGAGATCTAATTGGAAATTTAGATGTGATAAGTTCCAGAGGAGTGGTGATGGTGATAACTGTTGGGCTCTGTTTGTTTGGTAGGGAAACTGATTATTATTGATTTTATTTGTATGACTTTCTGTAGCTCTGTGTAGGCTGTAGCGAGCTCAAGCTGACTTCACTTAGAGACCATTATATTTGGTTCTAGTGTAACGAATCCACGTAAGAAGCGTATTGGTGGGGAGGTCTTAGTTTTGTAAACAGGGAGTTCCCCATCTAATAGGTTAGTTATTTTGGTGTGAAACTCTTGATTTGTAGTAGGTGATATTAAATCCAATTCGGCTTTTGATGTCTCATCAAATATTTATGTGGGAGTATCCATATATAATTGTGGATTTACACGAGAGTAAGATAGACGGATAGATAAGGGGTCCTACCTATGACGAGAGCGTCATAGGATTGGATAGAGAAGAATGTAATAAATCTCACATCGAAAATGTATTGAAGAGATTTTGGGTTTATAAATGAAGGGAATCCCTGCACCTAATAAGTTAGTTTTTTTTGTATGAAACTCCTAGCCCTTAACACTAGCCATGAGCAACGCAAGTCTTCCCAATTTTGGATTTCAGATTTTAAAAAAAAAATGAAATGAAAAGTCTTTTCAAACAATTTTTTTTTATATTTCTCGAAAAATTATTTCTTTATAATACTATTTAAGTTTTTATGAATTAGTCTTTGAATACTATTTAAGTTTTTATGAATTGTTTTTTTATCACAAACTCAATGGTCATTATTCGATTTTATATTAATTAAATTATTTACAACAATCACTCTATATGCAATTGCAATTTGAAAATTTATATTCTACATAATTAAATAATTATTAAATCCAACAAAATCAAATCAAATCATTTGCCATGACTGTGTGATTCAGTATCTAACTCATAATTTATATAAGTAATTATACTACACAATTTTTTTTTCAGTTCCATTGGACTAGCTTGAAATAAATTCAACCCAAAGACACGTTTATCGTCCTAATATTTTTCAATTACTAGACAAACCTCCCTTCCCCATAAGATTTGTAATTTTTAAAAATTATATTTTATTCAAATCTTACTAATTATTGAAGTTATATTTTATATTTGAATTGACTGACAAAAGTTCTTCTAAACTTTCTGAATTATAAAAAAAAAAAAATTTATTTATTTATTTATTTTATGATAGAAGATGTTCGACAATTTGGATCAGTTTATGTGTACATCAACTAATCTTTCAGAATTCTAAAACTGTTGATTGAGTAAGAGCTCTAGTGGCTATCCCTATTAACAATTGAGGAGGGATTCGAACACAAAAAATCTCTTGAATAATGCATTTAAGAGTCACTATCGAACCACTCAATCACCCAAAGATAGTTAATTATAAAAAATTCTCCTACCAATAATTATTATATATTAAAATAAACGACAAAATGGAACAAATTTTATTCATTTATAATAATGTAATTTTTAATTATTTACTAACATAAGATGAATTTTTAATATTATATTAAACCTAGATGTTTTTGACATTAAATAGAATTATTATTAGTAAAATGGTCATTGTTGGTCACACGAGGGCGGAAATGTTTGGATAAAATGGTCAATTTTCAGTATACTTTCATGTCGAAATTATATAAACCAGTTTTTCTTATTTTATAATAAAAAATAATATCCCAGCCAATTTTGTTACATCAAATATATCGTTTTATTTGTTAATAAATAATTTATATAAAGTACTTTCTTATGGTTAATTACCTAATTGGATTGAACTATGCTATCAATATTTTAGAATTCATGAAAATCTCTTTATAACACTGAATTTGTGGAGGAAAAAAATTCCCATTACTAAAAAACACAGTTTTATACATAGCGTCAAAATTTGTAAATGATATCATAATTTCATAAGATAATAATGTGTAATCTAAAATATCTAGATGAAATGACCTGTTTTTGTGTCATTAGACACAATATATCATCTCTTTGTGTAAATATTTTAAATAGGTGCCTGTATAGTATATATCCAAACCCAATACATAAAACAATAATGGAGTAATCCTTTTTAATAGTGTCATTAACTTCCTTAAAATGTTACATATTGTTGATGAGAGATTTGGCACATTCTACATTTCGCACCAACTAGAATGTCGAGGTAAAATTTCACACCAGTTAGAGATACTCAGTGGACCTCTGAAGGAATTGAGTAAGATGAGTGCATAATTCCAGGGAATCAGCAAAGGTGACTCGATCCATGCATTGTGGTGATCAAGGCAATGGCATGCCTCCCAAAAAACAGTGTAAGAATTGAGCGCTTTTAAAGTGGTTCGGTCAGGGAAAGAATAAGGCCTACATCCGTTGATATGTTATTCGAGTGTATGATTTTTGGTTATAAAGAATGGATTTCCCCCGGTGGGTAAGGGAGGTATTTCCTTCTTCTACTCTTGGAATTAGAGTCTAGACTAGGAAAATATCATATTAGACCCTTTCCCTTTGAGTAATGTTATATTTACGCCACCCTTTACACAATTTTCATTACATCATGATATGGTATATATTACAATCACACAAATTTTTTATTATTTTGAATTTTTAACATTATAATAAAATTATTATTAGTAAAATGATCTTGGTGTAATGATAATTGTGTAAAAGGTAGTGTAAATGTACTATTACTCTTTTCTTTTTCTCTGTTTTTCTCTGTTGACTCTATTTATATAAGGACTTGGGAATGTCATAATGATAAATGCGTCAGTCGGATTATTCTATGTCGCGCGACGATGGAGGCTCACGTGCCTTTATGCCATAGAGAATGACAGTGTTTCCTCTGACGGTATGTGCCATTTACAAATCTTCTCTCAACTTGGCTCCATGGAGAGCATGAGAAGTTTGCATAACCATGTGTCGTCAATCAAGGTAGGTAGCTTATTCGTGGTAAGGTGAACTCTCTAAGTGAAAAGATATCTTCATGTGGTAGGCCTCTTTCTTGTCTTGTCATATGTTGTCCTCGCACATATGTGCTGATTGTTTGTGCTCTTCGTTGTTCATCTTCGCTCCTGAGCTTGACGTTCGCTCCAAACAAACGCATATAACGGGCTCGTCTACTGATCCCAAGTTGGAGATTTTTACCGCACAACACATATTTCAAAACAAATCTCAAAATTCATATCCTAGTAAAATGCATTATATTATTTAATATTGTCATATCATCTATCAAATCACCATTTCATTTATATCTCACATTATATATGATTTCAGGTAATTTGGGATAAAAATTTTGGAATAATTTTTAGGGTATGTATTATTATTATTATTATTTTGCTAATTGTTTGATATAAAATATACCAAACTTAACACATAAAACTCAAAATAAAAAATAAAATGTAGTAAAGTTAAGATTTTCTATGAATTTGGACTGGATCCAGGATAATTTTCAGTTTTTTTAAAAGTAAACAGTTCATATCAAGTCCAAATTATTGAGGCGTCGAGCCGTCGATACTTGAGTACTTGACATTCAGGTAAGGTAGACCATGGCCTATATTTTTCCATACTTAAAGCAACATATAAGCTGGCCCTTGCCAACGCTGAAAGAGTCCTGTTGCTTATAAATTTTATTTTTCTTGGTTAGCCAGATCACATTTATTTTCTTTGTCTGCTAGCCCACCAAAGTATGAGTGTGTCATTGTCATACTTTGACTCATCCCATAAATAACTTAGAAGGATCCTATTGGTAACATTATAATTTATAATGTAATTCTCATAATATATGACCATATATATTAGTTATGTTTTGATAACATGGAAATTAGTAAATATCAATAAATTATATATTTAATATAATTTGTATAATTTGTTATAATTTGTATATATTATTAAAACGTATTTAAAAAAGTGATTGAGAATAATTTTATAACAAATAATTTATATTTACAAGAGTATTTTAATTATGTCTATGATATCTATTAGGTTATTTCTTCTAATATTGTTTAACTGTCTGTTTGGTATAACTTGTTAAAATACAATTTATAGAAGAAAAATTTATAAAAATCTGGTTTTTATAAAAAAAAGTTTTTAATTGTTTGGTTAGAAAAATACAAAAGAGTTTTCTAGTGTTAAATTACCAAAAAATAGTTTTAATATGCAAGAATAAATAAAGTTAAATATATAGCATAAAATAAGGATTTTTTTTAAATTGGAAGACTTTAAATCACCTAAAAAAAGCTTATGAGAAAAACTCAAATCTCACAAACCCTAAAATAACTTATTTTAAATCTTATAAATGCTTTTCAAACATTACCAAACAACTTAAAAGAACTTCAAAATTGTTTATAACTTTAAATAATATATTTTGGCCATTAGATAAGAGCAGTCAAATAGACTTTAAGAATTTTATCCAAAAAAGTAAATTTTATTTATTTTAGCTGGATGTATAATACAAACAAACAAATATATGGAATAGTTTATGGACATTTAAGAAAATATAAATTATTTGAGTGTAATATACTAAATAACAAGTAAAAGGTCGATAATAATAATTTAAAAAGAATTAGGACTTTGTCTTCTGCAACGGTTATGAACCGAAGTTAAAATTAAAAGTAACAAGCAAGGCCAAATAACATCCTCCCTCCGATGTTTGCCCTAGAGACATGTCATGCCCAAAAAGTTTGAAAATGGCAAAACCACCCATTGCTGACAATTGTCGGCCTTTTGACTGCCTTTTGCCGGAATTCGCACCAATTGCAACAAATAAAAAGGCCCCAATCTTGATCTAAACCTTCCCAAGCCCTATTTGACTCTTTTTTTTTTTTGGCCAAAATTGGTTGGATTCATAGCCGGTCCCGACGTCGACAACCCCAACCACCACTACCCTTCGGCTCACCAAATTCTCCTCTACAAAACCCTTAAGCTCTCGGTCCCAACAACCCACCGTTCGCTGTCCGCCGCTTAATGCAATGTAGGGTTTGTTGCATTTTTTTGAAATTGATTGTTAAAGATTGTTGTTTGATGAAGTTGAAGTTCGAGGTTCGTTTGAGGGATTAATTAAAGTGTTTTTGTGATTGAATTTGGCCGAAAAACCCAACCATTCACCATCAATCATCCTCCCAGCCCAACCTGCCCACCAACCATTCTTGAAAAGGCCTCAGCCAACCCAATGATCTCCTTGTGCGCCACAACTCTTGTTTGTGCGCACGTTGTAGTGTAATTCCGGCCAAAGCACGCTTAGCTAGGTGCGATTCTGGCCAAATCGCATCTAGCTAGTGCAATTATGACTGACCGAATAACAAATCTTAAGGAAGGATGGCTAATTGTTGTACATATATTAATAGTTGATGGATAATTATTGTTTTCAAACTTTTTGGATAGTAAATTATCGTTAGGGCAAACTTCGAGTGGGAACATGCCTTTCAGCCAAAAAGCAATAAAGTGTGTTTGGTTTAGTATTTTGGATAGGATTTTAAGGATAGTATTGGGTTATTGGATATGGGAGTATTACGAGGTAAATTTTAAAAATTTGTGAAAAAGCTCTTAGGTTTACTAATTTAACTAAAGACCCTAACATGTAAAATGACAAAAACACCCCCACCACCTGCAGTGTCAGATTCCGACCACCACCGCCGGAATTTGGCCGAAAAATTTCGTTACGGCACAGACCGGTCGGATCTGTACCGTAACACGTCGTTATGGCCTTTTCCGGCCAGATACATGGTGGATCTGGCCGGAAAAGGCCAGATCTACGGTCTGTTATGGCCATCGACGGCCGGAAAAGGCCAAACGAGGGCCATCTTTGGCCGTCAGTGACGGCCAAAGATGTGGCCGTCGTTTTCGGTCAACGACGGCCAAGATTTGGCAGTCGTTGACCGTCAACGACGACCATTTCTTTGGCCGTCGTTGACGGCCAGATCTGGCCTTTTCCGGCCAGATCCATGGTGGATCTGGCCGGAAAAGGCCACAGTGGTGAACTTCCAGCCATTTCTGGTCGGAAGTTAGGCCGTTGTATAGATTCCGGCTATCACCGACGGTGGTTGCCGGAATCTGACAAGTTGAGTTGATGGAGGTGTTTTTATTAATTTTTAAACTTTTTTTCAGGGGGTATTTAGTGAAATTAATAACCTTATGGGGTTTAAAGTAATTAAAAAAATAAGGTAATATTTCTAGAATAATGTGCCAAACATTATTTGGAGAACAGGATCCAGAATAGGGATAAAAATATTAAGCCAAACATGCAAAACTTATCTTCTGAAATATTTTCGTTTCTTTGTCGCTGGAAGAACAATTTGATATCAAATTAATTTTCATATATCATCAAATAGAGAAAAGGAAAAAAGAAATCCAATGAACCAAAGTGATTTATGATCATCTTTCGCACACGTCGACATCGTATCAGGTTCTATTACAATACAAAGCGAGCGAAGCAGAGCGAAGGTCCCAAACAGGAGGAAATAAAAAAGGAAAAGTAAAAATCAGTAACAGGGGGCGACCATCAATCGTCACAACTCTTTTGTTGTCTAGCAAATTAATAATTAAACAACTGTTGCTAATTCTAACGAAATTGAAAAAAAGAAAAAAAAAGAAAGACTAGGATCTTCTCTTCCTTCTAAATAATTCTCTCACTTTCCTTTCTCAAATCCAAACGGCACAAACCTGACAAACATAATTGTTCAAATGGCTCCGATTCCGTCGGAGAACGGCGTCGAAGGGGACGACGAGAGAGAAGAAGAAGAGGAACAAGAAGAAGAGGAGGACGAAGATGAGGAGGAAGAGGAGGAAGAAGAGCCGAGGCTCAAGTATCAGAGGATGGGAGGTAGCGTCCCTTCGCTTATACAAAACGATGCCGCTTCGTGTATTGCCATTGCTGAGCGGATGATCGCGCTCGGTACTCATGCCGGCACGGTTCATATTCTCGATTTTTTGGGGAATCAGGTTAGTCAATAAAAAAAAAAAAAAAAAAAAAAAATTATAAATTTTGTTTGAGCTCCTTAATGGCGTCTGAATTTTATTGTAGTCCGTTGGTTCTGTTACTTGTCAATTCGAGTTCTCTTGAAATTTAATTGCTTGTATGAACTTATTGATTTGAGCTTAGTGATTTGATGTTGTTTGCTTTTAGCTTAAAAGTTGACATGTCTAGTATCAGATGGTATATTAGATTAGAGGTTATACACCGAAGAATATTTCGTACTTATCTAAGTTGTTTTTGCTTTCAAAGTTGTTGTTAATGTTTAGTCTTGAACCTTAGTGGAATCTCTTGCTGACATTAATCAATTACTGGAAGTTTTAGTATCTGAATGAGAAAAGGTCAATTTCATTTGGTTAATGCAAAGGAGCAAATGCAGTAAATGGTGGTTTCATAATTGTGTCACTTCTATTTGCGATTTTAACTTACTGAATCATGGGAAAGAAGATAAGAAACAATGATTTCCAAGTCAAGTTTGTGTTTTCATTCTAGGCGCATTTGTCTTGACAAAATTAAAAACTGACTGTTCCCACGTATCCAAATAAGTCCGTAGTGCGAGTTAGCATGTGATTATTTGTTTTCCAATAGTCAATTTGAGAGAGCCTTGAAAATGTTAATCTTTTAATTCCTTTACCAATTGGCTGACCACTCACTTCGATGCTGATTTTACTGTCTAATATATATTTTATTTTAAAATCAGTATTCTTATCGTCTCTGAAATTGTGTTGTCTGTTCATAATCTGAAGTTGATTTTAGTTTTATGGCTTAAACTTGAATTATTGGGTTGTGTCAATCATACTTTTTTGTGGCTGGGTAAAGCTCCAAAGTCTGGTTTTAGGTCTTCAAATAACTTTGGCATGCAGGAAGTTTTATTTCTATTTTTTATTTTAGCTATATCAAGGCTTATAGATGGTTGTCTTTGGTGACTGATCTTTTACATACAAATCACTGGCTTTCATTTTGTTATATGTACTTGAATTTCTTCTCTACAGGTTAAAGAATTTTCTGCTCATACTGCTGTGGTCAATGATCTTAGCTTTGATTTAGAAGGTGAATATATAGGAAGCTGTTCAGATGATGGGTCTGTTGTAATAAACAGCCTTTTCACTGATGAAAAAATGAGGTTTGAGTATCATCGTCCAATGAAGGCTATTTCATTGGACCCAGATTATGCGAGAAAAACATCTAGAAGATTTGTAGCTGGGGGTTTAGCAGGTCATTTATATTTTAATTCAAAAAAATGGCTAGGCTACCGGGACCAGGTTTGTACGTTTCTATCCACCTATAGTTTATTAAAAAATTTTCAATTAAATTTTGGGTCCTTGAGTGCTGCAAAATATTTTGTTTCTAGGTTCTGCATTCTGGTGAAGGTCCAATACATGCAGTGAAGTGGAGAGCAAGCCTCATTGCTTGGGCTAATGATGCAGGCGTAAAAGTTTATGATGTTGCCAACGATCAGCGTATCACATTTATTGAAAGGCCGCGAGGAAGCCCACGTCCAGAAATCTTGCTTCCTCATTTAGTTTGGCAGGTCAGTTTTTCAAGGTTTAGTGGACCATCTTTGGTTTTCTGGAAAGCTGCAATAATCATTTTGCTAACTCTTTTTCTTTTAATTAAACACTAGATCTTGCATGTGCTAGCAGTTATCTTTATCTGAACAGCTGTGACAAATCCCTTTTTAAATTTATTCTTGTGGTCTAAAAGTTTTGTAACCCTCTCCCAAATCAGTGGAAGCAGCCGAGCATAGTGTTTTTTTTTTTTTTTTGTTACCTTCTTTTTAAAAGAAATTATCCCATTGCTTATTATCTTTGAATCACATCAGGATGATAGTCTCTTGGTCATTGGCTGGGGCACATCTGTCAAAATTGCATCAATAAGAACAAATCAGAATAAGGGAGCCAATGGGACCTATAGGCATGTTCCAGTGTCTAGCATGAACCAGGTTGATATAGTGGCATCGTTTCAAACAAGCTATTATATTTCAGGAATTGCTCCATTTGGCGATTCATTGGTTGTTTTAGCTTATATTCACGGGGAGGAAGATGGAGAGAAGGAATTTAGTAGCACCATTCCTTCACGGCAGGTATTTTCACATCACATGCTATAAGATGCATTTAGTTCCTGTTCGACATTGAGCTTGTAGATCTGAAGTTAATTTTTTATCGATATGAAACTTGATTGAATTTTTGGCTTGTGGTGGTTTTAATAACTGAAGTTCTTGCTACATGTGTTTGTAATAGTGGTTTTTCTATTATTATTATTATTATTATTATTATTTTCAAACTATGAACAATTTTAATGTGAGGAAATTTCTTCAGAAGCACACATGATTCTGAAGAAGTTCATGTTGCTTATGAAGACATATCTAGTGATAGTTTATGTAGGCCCAGGTAATATCTAGTTCCAATTTTTCTTTTCTTTCCTCTGTCTGAATAGGAAATGCATAAATACATACTCAAAATTCTATTGTTTTCTTTCCAAAACAGCAATCTAAGACATCTTTTTCAGTTTTTCTTACAGTATCCAGTAGACTAAGAACTTCAGCATTTTTCCTTTAACTATTCTGTTAACTTGTTGCTAAGAGAAGGCTTGATTTTATTTTTAATAATTCATGAAGGAGGAATTTGCTTTTATGTTTAGTCATATGACTCGTTGTTCTGTATATGGTTTGATTACCCATGTTTCTGTACCATTCTGTTCTGTTGTTCACTGTTTTTTCTTGATGGTGGGAATTATTGACAGCCTTGTTGACCATTTCTTTTGCTTACCAAAATGGTATGGTTGATGGTTTTTTATTTGCTTTTTTGACTGTGCATGCAGTTCTCTTGCTAAGATTTGTCAGTTCATTTTGAGCAGGGAAATGCACAGAGACCAGAAGTGCGCATAGTAAAATGGAGTAACGATGAACTTGCAACAGATGCTCTTCCAGTACATGGTTTTGAGCATTACAAGGCAAAGGACTATTCCCTTGCTCATGCTCCTTTCTCAGGTTAATTTCATTTTTGATGTTTATAATGTTTATATAGCAGAAAATTTACATCAAGTGGCAATGATAGTTTTTGACATGAATTAGGTAGCAGTTATGCTGGTGGTCAGTGGGCTGCTGGTGATGAACCTTTATACTATGTTGTATCCCCAAAGGATGTAGTCATTGCAAAACCCAGGTTAGTATCTATTATTATTTATTTTTTGGGTTCATACAGAGAAAGATGGTGTTTTGATTAAAAAATCATGTTTGGAGTATGTATGATACGTGGCTTGAGTGTAGTTGTGGTGCTTCTGTTTTACAATTCTCTCAATGATTTAACAGCAATAAACTATATTATTTTAGAATGTTGTGTCTTCTTTGTAATATTTTTGACCTGTAACAAAACTGTTCCTCTTACTTCTGTAGTGTAATATCTGTTTAGGTGTCTTATTACATTCACTGATGAATCAGCACCCAATCAAACTGACTCCTCATAACAAATCAACTCTCAGGTCCTGAGTTATAAGGGAGATTATTGTTGTTAAGCTTGTCAATATCATGATGGTTCTTGCCATCTTTTACTATTGTTGTTATCAATCAGTTCAACATAATCCAAGGCAAATTTACTATATATATTCTTGAAGTAAAAAGTTTCCTCAGCCTTCGAGGATGATCATGTTTCTCTCTGAATTGATCACTTGCATCTCATGTCCAATCTAGATATATATTAATGGATATGTAAAATCGAATTTAACACTAAGAAATTAATTTTCAGTTGTAGAAAGTAACAACAAATATTTTGATTAATAATTTTGTTAGTACTTCTTAATATAAATTATTGTGGGCCATTGTAAAATATCATGGCTATTGATGGTTGTTGTTTTGATTGAGGTCGTAATCTGTAAATGCTCTCTCTCCCCCCTCCCCACAACAAAAGGTGGAATCATTTGATCCTTTCTGGTATGAATTTTCAGAAGTTTGAAAGTCTTGAATTATTTAATGCAAAAATGTTTTGCATTATGATTTTTCTCTTAATACAGTCTAGATTGATTGTGATAGTGTGTTGTACGTGAGAACCTTATGCATGTACTATTTTCAGGGATGCTGAAGATCATATTGCTTGGCTTCTTCAGCACGGGTGGCATGAAAAAGCTTTAGCTGCAGTTGAAGCAGGTCAGGGACGAAGTGAACTCCTTGATGAGGTACTCTTTATTTATTTTCATTTCAATTTACTTCGGTTATGAACATTAAACAATTTAAGTATTTTTTATAGCATAGTTGTTAAAGTTTTAGTTCCTTCTCCCTCTAGGTGATTCCCTTGTTACTTTTCATATTAATATTGTATATTTCATAGCGTAGTCGTACAATTTTAGTTGTTATATTTGTAGGTGGGATCTACATATCTTGATCATTTGATTGTGGAGCGGAAATATGCTGAAGCTGCATCCTTGTGTCCCAAATTATTGCGTGGATCTGCTTCAGCTTGGGAAAGGTATTAGTAGGCAGTTTTTGTATAACTCTTCTGTATATTCTTTGCTAATACTAGGAGTTGGCTGCTTTTTCAGATGGGTTTTCCATTTTGCGCATCTCCGTCAGCTCCCTGTGTTGGTTCCATACATGCCAACAGAAAATCCAAGATTGCGTGATACTGCTTATGAGGTTTGTATGACAAAAATTCATGAAGATATAATACATACTTCTTCTCTTGTGCCAGATTGGGATCAAGGCTTCTTTATGTCTTCTATGCTACAGGTTGCCCTTGTAGCTCTGGCGACAAATCCATCTTTTCATAGGGATCTTCTGTCAACTGTTAAAACTTGGCCACCTGTGATTTACTCAGCACTGCCTGTTATATCTGCCATAGAACCTCAGCTAAATACTTCATCTATGACTGATGAACTCAAAGAGGTTAGTCAGGAGTCCATGTATATGTTTCTCTCATATGTACTTTGAACTTATAAATTGCTGCATTCTTAAAACATATTGTCCTGTTTTGTTCAGGCGTTGGCAGAGTTGTACGTGATTAATGGGCAATATGAAAAGGCTTTTTCACTCAAAACTGATGTAAGTTTTCTGATGCACATTCACTGTGCACAAATGCAGCCACCTGTGGGAAATGTTATTTTAAGATTTATGTCTTTTTTTCTTTCTTTGATACCCCAAAATTTCCAAACCTCTCTTTTGAGTTCATGGGGTTCTAAATTGGGGACTCCTACCGAATTCTACAACCTTTGTAGTTAGAAACTCGTGAGATTGGTCCAAGAGGGTTCCTAGGCCTCTTGGTTGGAAATAAAATGGTCTTAATTACTCAAGCAACCTTTGTGTTATTGTATGATTTATGTAATGCTTCGGGAAACCCAGATGCTGCTTCTGTTTTGCACTTTGACATAAATTGCTTCTGTTTGATTAATTTTGCTGATTGTGATTTTTCAGCTTATGAAGCCAGACGTTTTTGACTTCATTGAAAAGCATAACTTACATGATGCCCTCCATGAAAAGGTATGGTGATGCTAGGTTGTGAAAAATTACTTTGCTTCTCAAAGTTCCTTGTGTTTAGCTGTGTTTGATCTTGAGAAGGCTCTTACATGTGTTTGAAAAATGAAGTTACTTTTGGAAATTCTTCACTATATGTTGATGTCTTAAGAAACCAGTTTTGAAATTCAAAAACAATCACTCCGGACTTGTTATATGGAAGTATCTTTGTTGGCAAATATCTGTGACAACTAATCGAGGGAATTGATTTACTTTTTGAGCTGGTAGTATTGGGTTGTTGCATTTTTCATTCTTGTCTATCACTTACCATCTGATGCATTCGTTTTATTTGTTTTCAGGTTGTGCAATTGATGCTGTTAGATTGCAAGCGTGCAGTTCCTTTATTGATCCAAAACAAGGACTTAATTGCTCCATCTGAAGTTGTTGCACAGCTTCTGGATGTCAGCAACAAGTGTGATTCAAGATATTTCTTGCATTTATATTTGCATTCTTTGTTTGAAGTAAATCCACATGCAGGAAAGGATTTTCATGATATGCAGGTACTGAGGGGCTGCACTTGATCTTTTTTTATTATCTTGTGATTTTTTATAGATTTACTCCATGTTGAACTCTCAATATCTTTTAGATACGTATCTGTGATGTCATTATTTAGTTTTCATTATTTTTTTTTTTTTAGTTGCCCCACTATTAGTTGACAAGAATGTCAAATCTATTGTACCTTATCAAGCCAGGGCCAGTTATGAGGTGAATAAACAAACGTACTTGCATTCTTATCAGTGGGATATATAAGCTCAGGGTTCGGTATTACTAATCTAAGACTGAAATTCGAGCTTATATATCATGTGTCATCCTACCTAATCTTCTAGTACATCATTCCATGAATGTTACTATTTATAATCCTATCCAATCCCAAGTGTTAAATTTAATCCAAAGTAATTTATCCAATTCCACATTCAAATGCATTCTGAAATAAAAAGATGGCAGCCTATATTTTTAGGCAACTGGAGTATATCCCTCTTTAACTAAATTTTTCTTTCTGAAGTGTGGAAGTTGTTATAGGAAATTATGAGTAATAATTATTTTGCTGGAAGGCGATACTTCAACCTTGGATAGAACTACCCCTTGGTTTTTTTTTTTTTACCTCTTTAAATAGTTCATAAGAACTCAGAATTATTCCTTCTTTGGTTGCATTTAATTTGCCATATTTTATGATAAGAATTGCCTTGGGAATTGATATTTACTATAAACAAAACAATAGTTACTTGTAAAGCTGAGTTATGTTTAATGTGTGAAGAGGTGTTATCGTAGACTCTCGTGTGTTTTTTGTTGTGTGTATTACTAATGATTGCATTGTTTTTTATCACTATGATAGGTAGAACTTTATGCAGATATGATCCAAAGATGCTACTTCCCTTTCTCCGTAGTAGTCAGCATTACACACTCGAGAAGGTCAGAATGGTCAATGAATTACCAATTTAGTGATTTTTCTTTTCTATAAATTAACCTGTATATTTTATATCAGGCATATGATATTTGCGTCAGAAAAGATCTTTTAAGGAGCAGTGTTCATTCTTGGAAGAATGGGAAATTCAAAACAAGCCCTTCTGTCATCATAATAAATTAGGGGACATAGAAGAGGTATTTTTATTTTTTGTTGAGAGGGGTTTCCATTTAACAGATACTTTCAGTGGTTGCTTTGGGGTTGCTCTTTGTGTGGTAATTTATATGATTGCGATGACTACAAGTGCTTGTTTTTGTGCAGGCTGTAGAATTTGTGAACATGCAGCTGACGATGAACTTGGGAAGAACTGATTAGCAATGCCTTCATAAACCTGAAATGGTATACTACTAAAATTCTTATGTGCAAAATGACGTACATTATCCATATTTTAGTCAATAGTTTTATGAGTCATTTTTCAAGTTTTATAATGCTTCTTTCATTTGGCAGGTTGGTGTGTTGTTAGACACACGGTTGGCAATCTTGATCCGCTCTATATAGTAAATATGGTGCCCAATGGTTTGGAGATACCTCGGTTAGTTATATTATATATTGCGTTATTAGTTCTATTTATATTTCTGCATATTCTATCTGATACTGTCTTTGGAGTCCAATGATGTTATTGTTGTGAGAATTTGGATGAATATACCTAATTCTCCCAATTGATAGATTGAATTTAGTTATAAGGTATCCATATCTAGAAATTTCCTCCAGTCAATTGGTGGTCTGACATACCTGAGCTTGGAACAGGTTTCTTACAGGTTGCAATGTTTAAGTGGGAACTGAAATCCAGCAAGTGAAAAAAAAAAAAAAAAAAAAAAAAAAAAAAAAAACTATATTTAATTCTTACAGTTTCTAAACTTTTACGAGTTACTTCATGAGCACCAACTAAAATTAATTCTCATAAAGAAATTAAATAAAATAAAACGAACCTTGATATCATGCTCACCCACTGTTTTTGTGGTACTCAAACTTTTGATATCAATTCCCTAATAGTCAACTCTCAACATACCTTTTGCTGCAACATGTCAGAACCTTGATACTTTCTATATATATAATTTCTCTCTATGTGTATGTTAATTACAGGCTAGGGACCGTCTAGTTAAAATTGTCACGATTACAGGACTGAAACATCTCTTAGACATGGTGCAATGATATTCTAAGGTATTCTGATGAATTTTCATTTGATTAACTTGCACTTAAAATGTTAGTCTAATTATTATGTTGAATATTTTCTTATCCGTTTAAGTTTTTCAGAGGTTATTTACTTAATATGGTATTCTATCAATGTCAGGGGGCTGACCATAGAGTATTGTGTTCAATCCCTTTGTTCTATGAATTAAATATTATGTTTTGCATTTAATCTCAAGTGTGTGTGTTTGAATCCACGTGCTGGAATCCACTTGGTAACTTTTTATCTCCTCGAGTACTACAAATCTTTTGTTTCCTAAAAAAGAAATAACATATTTCCAATAACTAAATTCAGCCATCTACATGAGTGGCTGTTAGAGTTTAACAATTTTGGTCTCTTTTAAGCTCAAGTTTGGTGTTAGTGGTTAACACAATGCTTTTTGAATTTTGGTGTTATGTCAAAACGTACAGGCTGATATTGTAAATCTCTTAGTTAAATACTACAAGAGGCAAGACGCGCAATCTGTTTGACCAATGAAGAAGATGATGCACGGTCAAAAAAGACGGCAATAGGCTTCTCAGGCTATTGAAAAAACATCGAGTGTTAGAACCATGGAGGTTAAGTCAAAAACTAGGGCGGTGCTAGATGTTGCATGTGTTTTGATCCCTTCTCTATTCAGAATGTGTTCTGCATTGTGTTCTATTTGTTCATGCTTATCACATGGATTGTCTAATGGATTCCATGCATACTGTTACTGGGACGAGAATGCTGGACAACTTACGGAACCATTTTCAGAATATGAGTTTGATAATGGTGTTGAGGATGAGATACCCAATCAGGGGCTCCTCGCATGCGTTGTTCTTTATGTACTACTGCTGCTAGTTGAGTTAATGATGTGTGCCTGTGCGTGAGTCTGTGGGTGATGGGTTTGCCGTCTTTCTTTTTATTTTATTCCGGCGTTCTCTTTTTTTTTTTCTCTTGGTTGTATATGCCCTTATCGGATATTTATCATTCTTTTTCACTGTTGTGAGTTATTTGTTATTAATTTTGTATCATAGTTTATATCAATATAAGGAAGAAGCATTTATAACTTAGTGTCATTGTCTTAAAACAGCAAGTTCTTGACAGTTTCAGTTTTGTTGAGTTGAATTTGTCGGTGATTCTATAATATCAGAGATCATTATGTATAGTGTGTTCATGTGTTGTCTAGGATGCTGTGAAGTTGACAACGAAGCTGTTGGGGCCTAGGATGTAATCTAATATTAATTTTATGATAAATGTTCACAGTAGCGAGATAACCTGAATATACTTACTTATGGAGATGGAAATCGGAATCATGTATATTTTGGATATATATTATATATATATATATATATATAATATATATACCGTAATTATATATATATATTATACCGTTTTATACTACTGTGGTGATTATTAGGGCTCCTCTTGAGGTTTATTTTTATATTAATTGGGATAATAACATTTCCCACCCAGGTTTTGAGGAACAACATTTTTCCCACCCGTCAAGTATCAAAAGAACACTTTTCCACCATTTGTCAGGTTCCGTTAGTGTTTTCTGTTAATATTTGACTGAAAGATAAACTTACCATTAAATAGTTTTATAATTTTAATTTAGTTAGTCTATTCTAAGTCAAAGTCTTTATTCAATTATTTCATTAGTCCAAGTGTAAAGTATATTATTTATTTAATTAATTAGGAATTTGTTTTTATGTTAATTAGTAAAAATGAAAAACATATAAACTAATAGTGATGAGATATTGATTACATTATAAATAAATATTTAGATTATTTAACTTTAAATAATTTTATAGCATTACCTAACTTTTTAGGTGAGATTAACTTTTTTTCTTTTTTGACTTTTTTATATTGACTTTTTGGCTAATTAAAAATTAATAAAGTAAATATTTAAGGGTATTTTCGTCTTTTTCAGTAAAATATTAATAGAAAACATAATAAAACCTAACGAAGGGTGAAAATTGCATTTTGAAATTTGATGGATGGGAAACGTGTTGTTTTGCCAAACCTTGGTGGGAAAATGTCTTCTCCCTATTAATATATCTTAAACAGTGTTATACCTGAAAAGTAAGGTTGACGCCAAGCCTTGTCAGGCTGGGCAGTCAGAGCTTAGGTGGTTCTGCGCCATTCAGACGCAGTCACGTCGCATGCTGACGTGAGCGGCATTTCTCCTGCGCAGTGCAGTGGGTATGCGCCAGATTGACAAAAGCTGGAGACTTTCTACGTGTCCAGTCCTGCACAATCGAGGAAATCACTCGAGCAGTGAGCAATGGGACACAATAGATTTGCACTGACAATCTGACCCACTCACCATAGATTTAGTAATCATTACCCTCAATTCATCCCACTATAAATGATGGGCTCCTCTCCCGTTTGTGAGATTAGTTATTTTCTCTCTGAAATAGCATACATCTCTTCTCTCCTCTCTCTCCTCGTCTCTCCTCTCTCTCTCTGTGTAGTCACTTGTATTCTCTAAGCTATAAGTCAGCTCGTTGAACGTGACCTGATCTCATATTTTAATACAATACCAGTGGACGTAGGATTCACTTATTTAAGCATCTGAACTACTTTAAACATTGTTCTTCATCTCTTATTCAACCCATCATCCCCATATACACATGTGTCTTCTGAGTTAGCTCAGCATTTCCCGCGTGCAATTAGTTGGTGTCAAAATCAAGCATTAACAAAAAGTAATCGAAATCATTATTACTATATTTGTTCAAAATTAAGCAGCTTGACATTGAAGGCATGAGAGGAAAGAAAATTGAATAAACAATTAATGCCCAAGTAGAATGAATAGGGAGCTTTCGCAGCAAAGACGGCCAAGTGGCCAAGACGAGCTAAGGGAGGGTTCAGTATAAACTTTTGACACCCCTTGATAAATTTAGAAGAAGATGAAGAATATGTGTTTCCTCCGTGTATTGATCAGAAAAAACATAATACATTATTTATTTGGAGATTTTAAGAAAACCAACCTACGGCCACCCTAAAAAATATAACCAACCATAAAAAGAAATGGAAAAAAAAGAATATATATTCAACTATGCAACTCAGGAGACAATTATACAAATATAGACTCAAATTGACAATATATGCCGCCTTTTGCGGGCTGTACGGTCTGATTTAGCAGACACAGAATGACACATAAATCTAAGTCTGGATGTAATAGTATAGAAGGATGTGCTTTGCATCCATTTCAAAAAACAAAATGAACCTTTTAACTTCATGTTCTGCGGCAATGTACATTGCCGTAAACATGAAGAACTCTTCAACTTCTTCACTTCAATGGCTGCTATTCTTCTTTGTAGTATTGTCATTGTTGATACAGATATCTGCACCAACCAGCGAGATCCAATCGATCTTATCGAGATCAGAATTGATGTGTGCGTGATTACGGATAATCAGCGATGGGTGAATGGGAATGCTAGAAAATAAGTGACAAAGAGGACTTTTAAAGTGGTTCGGCTAAGTTAAACTGCCTACGTCCATTGTGTTTTGCTTATATGCTATGAGAGCTTACAATGTAGTTTTAATCTAGAATTCGTATTTCTCTCCTCATCGTTTCAGGGGGTATATATACAAGATTTACATAAAGGAAAGAGCGAAAATAAAGAGATTACAATTGATTTGAACTGCAACTCTGATATTCTCGCTATTGGATTCTATGATTGCGCAACGATTGCTGTTAATTTGATCGTTCCCGTAATATCTGGGATATGAAGTTATCTGGGAATCGATTGAATGATCATTTGGGTTGTTCGCGACTAGCTTGTGTTGGGTCGAGCTACAGCTCGACGAGCTTATGCTGGGTCGATCAATCATGGTCACTGAGGTCATTCTGGGTCGACTATATCCTCGCGTCGCTTGAGCTTGGCGGAAAAACCACACACAACATCTGCCCCCTAGTGTTCGATTCTTGTTTCGGGCTTCGAAGACTCGCTCGATGTGACCCCAAGCTCGGTTGCAATAGTGAGTCTCTGAGAGCATGCTCGATCGGGCTTCCATGGTCGACCTCACGTCTAGTCGACGTTCTTCACACTTGGACATTATTACCTGCGCCACCTGTCGAAACTCATAATATAAAAAGTCAGGGTATAAATGTAATTTTTGCGCGGTCGTGTCGCATTAAATATGGCAGCCTGTCAGTTAAGTTTCGTCGCGCGTGGTCGATGACAGCTGTTCACGCGCGAAGTTGAGATGCCGTGCGACAATGGTTATCATTTCCGATGGTTCGTCGCACCTCGTGGATGGTCGACACGTGGTTACGTCCAAGGGCTGAGATCGCTCAACAAATGAAGGGCTAGGATCGATTGCGAGTTGATGGTCGAGAATGAACTTCGCCCTTTCGTCTTCCATGCAAAAATCACTATAAAAGGTGGCGAATATTCAAAACAGTCATTCTGAAAGTTCTTCCACCCTCTTGCTTTTCCTTGCCGTTGCTCTCTCGTCATCGCGGTGGTCTTTCTTACGAGTTCTCAACGTGCTCCTTTATTCCGGTAAGATTTCTTTCTCTTCATTGCTCATTTTTCGGACTTTTGTGCTAAAGGGTGGTTGTTGTAGTGGCCACATTGGTTGTTTTGAGATTTTAGTAGGGTTTTTGGGGTGCGTTTCCGGTGGTCTTGGGTTTTAAAGAGGTTTAACCGCAGTGGCCGCCGGGTCTTGGTTAGGTCGCATGACCTCGTTGTGTTGTGCGAGCTACTTTGAGTGCCTGAGACGGAAGCGAATATGGAATGGTTGCCAAGTTGTTCGAGCTCTAACACATGTTCGCTTCTTTTTTAAAGTACCCAGAGTCGAGCTTTAACCATGTCCTCGTCTAGCAGTCGCACATTAGATCGAATGTTCGATTCACCGGTTGGCTTCAGAGTACTAGGGGAAATGTCCCCCGAGATATCTGAAGAGTTTGTTGCCAAAAGCTCGAACCCCGATGCTGCGGGCTCGTCCGACCGTGCTTCGATCCAACTAGCTTAATCCTCGCTGTCTCTAGTTCACAGGCTATGGAAAGAGCCCCAATCCTTGATCACCCTCGGGGATCTTGAACGCATAAGGGCGGCCTATGCGCCGCAGCTCAACCTGATGGCCCTAGGGGAACACTCTCGGAAGAACCCTCCAACCGGATAGGTAGCAACTTCTGAGATTCTCCTCAGGTGTGGGGTATCCATTCCCCTGCACCCTTTCATGTTGAGGAGATTCGACATTGCTCATCTCCAACTAACGGGTAACTCCTACTTGATCATTACTAGGGTATACATCGCGTACATGATTGCTGAGCTAGGCGAGCCATCCGCTGAAGAGCTTGTACACCTGTACAGGCTCAAAAAGGGGCAAGGCCAGACGTACTACCTTTCCAAGGTGAGGAAAGTAAGTTTCAATAGGCTGATCGATGTCCCAAAGAAGGTCCTGTAGTGGGACTTCCAATTCTTCTTCTACGAAGTTGGGACGAGCGGTGTCTTTGCTTCAGAAGCGAGTAAGGCTTTGGTCACTCGTGTATGCGAGGACAAATTTTGAACTTTGCTTCATTATTTAATCGAATTTCTTTTTATTGTAGTTAACGTCGAGCAGAACTATCTCCCTGTGGTAAGCTTGCATAGGTTGCGGCGTTTCAGCAATCTTCCCGATAGTTGGTGCAACGTCCACGAGCTTCTTACGCTTCCTCA
Organism: Pistacia vera; assembly: GCF_008641045.1. Lineage (NCBI taxonomy): Eukaryota > Viridiplantae > Streptophyta > Magnoliopsida > Sapindales > Anacardiaceae > Pistacia > Pistacia vera. Next base: position 198,585 of record NW_022195028.1, on the reverse strand, counting down.
TCTAAAGGCGTAGAACTTTTGTAGGGACGAGGCCAAATTTTTAGCGCTTTTGGAAAAAGGCAAGTTGTTGCTTGCTGCGTTTGATTTCCCGTGCACATTGATCACTAACTCGTTTTCCTTTTTCCTTGTAGACATGTGGGCTGAAAAGCCCAAGAGTCTTAAAAAGAAAATGGCAGCATCGGCGGCTGCCCAGAAGGCACTGGCTGCCTTGGTGACAAAATAGTTTGCAGATGTTATCGGCACCAAGTGCGCCGGGGGCGAGCTGGCAGAGGGCTCAAGCGCGAAGAAATCCGTGACCGCCTCTAAGGCAGTTGGTGAGAAGAGCGCCACCGAGGGCCAGAGAAGAAGATGCTTGAGCCAATTGTAGGCTCGGGAAAAGGTAAAGCACCCGAGCAACACGATGGCTCGGGGAAGAAAAAGGTGATTGAGCCTTATGGGGGCTTGGGCAAAGAGGTCGCCACGCATTCTGGCGGCCCTAAAAAAAGTGCGGCCAAAAGCATAGCCAAGAAAAAGTCCATGCCTGCGGGTGTGGCAGTTGCTCTAGGAGGAAGTAGACCTAGCCCGTCCAAGCCAAAGGATGGGGGGACGGGCAAAACTATCGAGGCTGAAGTCGACGCCCTGATCGACCAACTCCCCGATCATATTGGTGTTGGGGTCGTGATGGCTAGAGATTGTGTCACCCTGCATACATTCGAGGCCGTCAGGCACTCGGCTCTCTCTCAGATATTGGCTTTAACTTGCAACTATGCGGCTAAGGTATTGATAACTTGCTTCCCTTTTTTCTGAATGCTATTCTCGTTTCTTGCTCGCTTCTTACCTTTTCATTTTCAGGCTGCCATGGCGAGTTGTCTTCTGTACGAAAAATGTGGCCAAACCTTGGAGGGAACTCACAAGGGATGGTTGCTCACGGAGATTGTAAATGAGGATGCCTTGGCTAGGGCCGAGGTAGCGGAGAAGAAGAAAGAGGCTAGGCAAGTCGAGCTTGAGTGCCTCAATGAGGAAGTTTCGGGCTTTGGGGTCAAGGAAAGAGAGTACCTTGACAAACTCAAGGTGAGCGAGGCTGCTCGGGGTAAGGCTGAAGCCAAGGCAGTGGAAGCCGATCAGAGTTTGACTTAGCAGCGAGGAGCCAACAACAAGCTAAACTATGAGCTTTCCTCGACCCAAAAAGCAGTAGCGAGCTGGGAGGTCAAATTCAAGTAGGCTTCGCTCGATCTTACCCAGGAAATGGTAGGTCGGCAAAATGCCGAAGTTAAGGCCGAGCAACTCAGGCTTAGGATTAAGGAGCTGGACGAAGCAGTCACTACCCGATCCTAGGAGACGTCGGTCTTCCTCGTGCAGAAGTTGTGGAAGGCTCATTCGTTAATCAACTTTTCCTTCCTTTCGCGAGCTTATCAGACAGAGGTCTAAAGGATAAAGGTCGAGGCCCAGGGGATGACCTACGTGTACTCGGATGACTCCGAGAATGTCGGCGAGGGTCAAGAAGAGGTCGGACAAGGTGGCAAGGGGGTTGGTCCCAAGCTGGACCAGAATCTTCTGACCACAGTCCTTTCGAGCGAGGTTCTCGGACATGAGGTTGAAGATGAACGCCTTGCTCCCCCATTAGCCTGAAGACTCAAAGTCTTTTTTTGTTTGTTTTGTTGTTGGTTTTTTTTTTTTTTTTTTTTTTTTAGCTGCCTGAATGTAACTAAGCTTCTAGTTAATGAAAGAACATTTTTTTAACGTTTCTTCTTCGAGCAATGATTGTTTCATCTCTGCGGAGTCATTTAATTCGTCCTAATCGGACTTTTCGAATTTTGCTCCAACTTATGCGTAGTTCGCTTCTTTAGGAGCTTTTCAGATTTTTTTTTTTTTGAAAAAATCTTTATGCGATGTTTGGCATCAATTTCGGACTTGTTATCCTTTTTGGGCTTTCATTGCCGGCTTAAGGCCGATTTTTTCCGACGTGTTTTTTCTTGATATTTTCTCAGTTTTGCTTTGTCGACCTAGGACTTTTAATCCTGATTTATGCGAAAAAATTTGATGTGATGATAAACTTCAATTTTAGACTTTATTGGCCCTTTTGAGTTCTTTTGTTGCCGGCTTAGAGTTGATTTCCTTTGATGTGTTTTTTTTTCTTGATTTAAAACTCAAGTTTAACTTCGTCGATTTATGATATTTTATTCTCAAAAAGTTGGATTTTGGTGTGGCTTTTTCGAAGTAAGCTGCCTTTCCAGGACTCTTGATTCTGAGTTTTCTTTTGAAATTTCATCGCGTAGGTCGCGATTTATTGATCGGTATTTAATTTGTCAACAGACTAAAAAATATAAATTATGAACAATGCAAGTACTGAATAATACCTCTCTTATTGATCAAGTGTTTCATTTGTAAATAGCCTTACAATAAATGTAGTTAAAAGAGATAAACAGAACCCGAGCTGCTTATTGGTAATACCTTTGCAAGTGCTCGGCGTTTTAGGCTCGTATTATTGTTTTGCTGTTGAGGCGTTCCAGGTGAAAAGATCATGATGCGAGCTTTTCGGAGATCTTGAAGAGACCTTCCCACCTGGGTCCTAGTGCTCCCAAGTTCAGGTTTTGGATACCCTGGACGACCTTTCTGAGAACCAGGTCACCCACTTCAAAGTTCCTGTTTCTAACTTTGGTATTGAAATACCGCTTGGCCTGCTGTTGATAAGAGGCGAGCCTTAACTAAGATTTAGCCCGATGTTCTTCGATCAGGTCTAACCTCAGGCAGAGCAAGTCTTCGTTGGCTTATTCCTCAAAGATTTTTCTTCAGAACAAACTGATTCCCACTTCGACGGGGACCATTGCTTCAAATCCATAAGACAAAGAAAATGGGGTCTCACTCGTTGAGCTCCTGGCAGTCATTCTATAAGACCATAGTGCTTTTGGTTGCTCATCGGCCCACCTCCCTTTAAGGTCGTCGAGCTTTTTCTTTATGGTATGCTTGATTACTTTGTTCACAGCTTCTATTTGTCCGTTGGCCTAAGGTCAGTAGACGGCTGTGAAATTCTTTTTGATGCCAAGCCACTCGCAGAAAGTCCTGAAGTCTTTGTTGTCGAACTTTTTCCCATTGTTGGTTATTACTGTGTGGGGAATTTCAAACCGACAAATGATGCTCTTATAGACAAAATCTTTCAGCCTGTTTGACGTTATTGTCGCCAATGGATAGGCTTCCACCTACTTGGTAAAGTAGTCTACGACGACGACAACGAACTTGACGCCTCTTTTTCCTTGAGGCAAGGGGCCAATAAGGTCAATGCCCTAGATCAGGAATGGCCAAGGGCTTGTCAGAGTGGTCAATTCTTGTGGGAGAGCTCGCAGAATGTCTATGAATCTCTGGTATCTGTAACATCTGTGGACATAGTCTACTGTATCATCATAAATTGTCGGTCAATAGTATCCTTGGCGGAGCACCTTGTAAGCTAGAGATCTGCCCCCTGCGTGGTTTTCGCAAATACCTTTATGTGTCTCCCTTAGGACATAGTTTGCATCTTCGTGGTCAATACATCGCAGCAATGGTACATTGAAGCCTCACTTGTTCAATTTATCATTGACGAGCGTATACCGAGCTGCTTTTGTGCTGAGTGTTCTAGCTTCGGTTCTATCCTCTAGCAATGTGCCATCCTTCAGGTAGGCGATGATTGCATCTATCTAGCTATGCCTTTGACTCGTGGCTAACACCGGATCTTGTGAAGTGGAGCTGCTTGATTTTGGGGGGAATTTAACTAGGATTGAATAGGCCTTTTAATTGTTCATTATAGAGGCCAGGCGAGCTAATACATCTGCTTGCGAGTTTCTCTCTCTTGGGATCTTGTGGATGGTAAAGGATCTAAACTGTCCGAACTCGGTCTCTACTTCCTGGAGGTAAGATGCCATCCTATCTTTCTTTGCCTAGTATTCCTCGGCAACTTAATGGATGATGAGCTGTGAGTCACTGTGGATCTTGATGGACTCTTTCCCTAGTTCTCTGGTGAGACGAAGATCTGCTAGCAATGCCTCATATTCGGCTTTGTTATTGGAGGCGTTGAACTCGAACCTTACTGCAACCCTGATTGGATCTCCCTTTAGACTTTCGAGTAAGAGGCCTACTCCTGTCCCCTTCTCATTTGAGGAGCTATCTATATATAGGGTTCATAGCCATAAGTCGTCACTCTTAGGTTGCTATTGCTCAATCTTTTCTGAGGTATCTATCTTTGGCAGGCTTGGCTCAATGTCTGGTTGATAAGAGAACTCAGATATAAAGTCTGCCATGGCTTGGCCTTTGGTCGACGTCCTCTGGATGTACTTAATGTCGTGCTGGCTCATCGCCATTATCCACTGGATCAATCTACCCGATTCCTCGGGCTTCTGCATTATTTTCTTCAAAGGGAAGTTCGTCAGTACATGGATGCAGTGTGCTTGGAAATATGGTCTCAACTTCCTTGCGACAACAACAAGGGCGTAGGTAAGCTTTTCCATCTCTGGGTATCTTGTCTTCGCATCGAGCAGTCTCTTGCTTACATAGTACACGAACCATTGTATTCCTCCCTTTTCGCGTACCAACGCCGCGCTGACAGCGAATTTGGATACCGATAGATACAGTAGTAGCGGTTTGCCTTGGATAGGCTTTGACAACAAGGGGGCTGCCCGAGGTGTTCTTTCAGCTCCTGAAGGCTCTCTCACACTTCTTGGTCCATTTGAAACCTTTCTTTCCCTTCAAGGTCTCAAAAAATGGTAAACACCTGTCCATGGCTTGGAAAATGAACCTGTTGAGCATGACCACACGTTTAGTCAGACTCTGTACCTGTTTAATGCCAGTCAGACTTTTCATGTCGTGCAAAGCCTGAATCTTCTTCGGGTTAGCTTCTATGCCCTGTGGGTTTACGAAGAAGCCTAGGAATTTTCTGGAGCTCACTTCGAAAGCACATTTCAATGGATTGAGATTCATTTGATACTTTTTGAGGATATCGAACATTTCCCTTAAATGCTCAATATGACTTTCAACGACCTTTGATTTGACGAACATATCATCGATATATACTTCCATGGAATGGCCGATTTGATTGGTAAAATCTTGTTCACCAAGCGCTGGTAGGTCACACTAGCATTCTTGAGGCCAAATGGCATAACCCTATAACAATAAAGTTCACGGTCAGTAATAAAAGAAGTATGCTCTTTGTTAGGTCGGTACATCGGGATCTGGTTATATCCAGAGTATATGTCCATAAAGCTAAGTAGTGCATTTCCCGTCGCTGCATCTACAAGTTGGTTGATCCGTGGTAGTGAAAAGCTATCTTTCGGACATGCTTTGTTTAGATCTGTGAAGTCAACGCAAGTCCGTCACTTGCCATTCGGCTTCTTGACTAGGACCGGGTTGGCGAGCTAGCCCAGGTACCGAAGTTCCCTGATGAAGTTGATTTCTAGGAGCTTGTCGACTTTATCTTTAAGCGTGTGAGAGCGCTCTGTATCCATGACCTTTCTTTTCTATCTTATGGGCTGAGCCTCTTGGTCGAGGTTTAACCTGTGGCATTTCACCTCGGAGTTGATCCTGACCATATCAGCGTATACCCATGCGAATACGTCGGGGTTCTTCTTCAGGAACTCGACCAGAATATCGGCCACCTGCTTTCAATCTTCAATGTGCGAGTTGGATCCTCCTCGCTAACACTTACTCCTATTAGCTCCTTGATTGGTCCCGCATCAGACTCTTCTTTGTGGCTATGAGGATCTATGGAGTCTTCTAATGGTCTGAGGTTTGGCTTGGACTCTTCGATGATCATGGTCTTTGGGTGCGACCATTTCTGTGCGGCATTTATGGCCCAATTATAACATTCTTGTGATTCTTTGGTGCAGCTCCTGACTGTTGCGACTCCCCTAGGAGTCAGAAATCTTGGTAGTGCACTAATGTGACCGTACTTAAATCATCCAGGATTGGCCTTCCGAGGATGACGTTATATGTAGTCGGGCAGTCCACCTCCATGAATTTGGCCATCACAGTTCTGACTTTTGGTTTGGCCCCCAGAGTTACAGGGAGGTCGATAGTACCTTTGGGAACCAGGCTGTCCTCGGTGAACTCATAGAGCGGCGAAAGGCATGCTCGTAGATTCCTTTCTGTGAATCTCATTCCTCGGAAGGTTCCCAAGAAAATAATGTTTGCCGCGCTCCCGTTGTCGACCATAACCCTTAATACTCTTGCGTTGCTAATCCTTGCCGCGATTACGATCGCGTCATGATTATGACAAGGGGATGTTTTGCACTCGTCGATTGTGAACCCCACTACTTCGCTTTCCTGTTTGGGTCGCTTGGGCTGCTTCTATTTGCAACTCACTATTCTGGGGACCGAGTCTGTTCTGGCCTCTCGAGCGTATTGCTCGCGGGCTTGCCTCGAGCTTCTCGCTATATCTGGCCCTCCGTAGATTATATTCACAAAGACCTCATTAGGGTTTGGCAGAACTTGTTGACCCGGGGTCTGTGTCTGGCTTGGGACAAGGTTACTTTGCTCACTAGGATTCTCTCGAGGTGGTTTTACCTTAATAAATTCTTTCAAATGACCTCTTCTTATCAGGTCCTCGATGGCATCCTTCAGAGCACCGCATCCATTCGTATTGTGCCCGACATCCCTGTGATATCGACAGTATTTTTGTCGATCTCTTCTCCCTAAAGCCCCCTTTATTCTTTCCAGAGCAGGCAACCTCTTCGCCTCTTGGGATACCTCAAAGATGTGAAAAATGTCTTGAGTAAGGGGGGTGTACTCTGCGTACCGCGGGAAAACTGTCTGTCTCCGCGGTTATCTATTCTCTGTTTCTTTGGGAATCTATTACGATCCCTGTCGCTTTGGTCTTGGCCCCCACGCTTATCCGAGGGGCGATCTTGTCTCTTGTCTAAGACCCCCCATGTCGAGCTTCCGGCTAATGCCTCTAACGAGCTTTCTACTCGTTGGTATTTTGCAGCCATTTGGTAGAATTTGGCCAGACTCACATGGTCTTCGCTCTAGAGCTCTTTCCACAACTCTTTGTTAGGTCTGATCCCTACGATCAGGAGAGTCCGAATGGATTCGTCAGGGGCATCAACGACCTTTGCCTGCTCGTTCTAGAACCTCGTTAAATAGGAGGTTAGCGATTCATCATGCTCTGGGCGAATATTTCTTAAGTAGCTGAGCAGCATTATGAACTATCTCCTTGCCTGAAACTACTAAAGATATAGCACAGAGAATTCTTGCCAGGAGTTGATGGAGTTCACCATGAGCGGCTTGTACCACCTCTTGGCATCTCCGACTATTGTGACTGCGAAGCACCGGCATTTTGCTAAGTCACTAACCTGATGCAGCTTCATCAGGTCATTAAAGTTATTGTTGTGATATCTGGGGTCCCTTCTCCTGTTGAACTTGCTTTCTAGTGCCTTGAATCCTTGTGGGAGCGGAGCCTTGCGAGCATCTTTTGCATGCGATCCAAGTCTTCATTTTGGTTCCCCTGGTTGGCTTTGTTAAGTTGTCCCTCGAGCAAGTGGGTTCGCAAGTCTGTTGCTTGCAGAGCTCCTCTGATGCGTGTGTTGATACGCGAGGTCGAGTCATGATGGATGGGTTGGTATGTACTATCATGCTCATCAGTGCGTTGCTCGCAACGTCAGTCATAACCAAAATGTTGGTCATTGGCAGAATGACGCACATGGCTCGCTTTGCGAGCCTGCGAAGATCGATCTTGCCTTTGGCGTGGGTTAAAACCAGCACGCTGACGTTGGGGATACCGCCGAGCTTCTCGGTGGTGTCTGTCGCCTTCACTTTCTCTCAACGGCTGTTTCCTTGGCCGCCTCCCAGGGTTTGTTTGCCCGCGAGACTCTCGCTCGTGCGTGAGCAGTTGCCTGCGGGGTTGGCGGTGTTGATCGCCCCCTAGCGGTGACGAAACGGATTGTCAACCTGCATAATTCATACCTGTTGGGGTAACGTTTGTGAAGCGCAACTGGTCAGGGTTCTGGATGACTGGTTGTTGGTTCCTCAACTCAGCCACATTTTGTTGCACCACCTATGCAACCATTGTTCTGATCATCTCCATCAACTGACCATTCTCGGGATTTGATGTCCCTGCCCCTTGATTGTTTGTAGTGTGCTAAGCCGGCGGCACAGGTGGTCGGCATCCAACATTCTCCTGTTGCACCTTCTGGTGGGCGGCTTCTGTGTTCTCGTGATTTTCGGTGGTAGTTCTTGATCTCGTGAACACCATTTTGGTCCTAGGATAGGTAAATCGCGGTGAACGTTTGCTAGGATCTTTGGAATAGTGGCGGAGGTTGAAGCTCTCCTTCTAGCGCTAAAATGTTGATACAGAAATCTGCACCAACCAGCGAGATCCAATCAACCTTGTCGAGATCGAAACTGATGTGTGCGTGATTACAGGTAATCAGCGATGAGTGAATGGGAATGCTAGAAAATAAGTGACAATGAGGACTTTTAAAGTGGTTTGGCGAAGTTAAACTGCCTACATCTACTGTGTTTTGCTTATATACTGTGAGAGCTTACAATGTAGTTTTAATCTAGAATTCGTATCCCCCCTCCTCATCGTTTCAGGGGGTATATATACAAGATTTATATAAAGGAAAGAGCGAAAATAAAGGGATTACAATTGATTTGAACTTCAACTCCGATATTCTCGCGATTGGGCACTATGATTGCTCAAAGATTGCTGTTAATCTGATCGTTTCTGTAATATCTGGGATCTGAAGTTATTTAGGAATCAATTGAATGATCATTCGGGTTGTCCGCGACTAGCTTGTGTTGGGTCGAGCTACGGCTCGACGAGCTTATGCTGGGTCGATTGATCACCGAGGTCATTCTGGGTCGAGCTATATCCTCGCGTCGCCTGAGCTTGGTGGAAAAACCACACACAACAGTCATTCTCCTCTACCGCTACAAGTTTCAAGTTTGTTCCAAGGCTTATAGCTTTTGGAAGACACCTATCATCAACTGATTCCGTGGATAAGGAGTTCAAGACATTTACTTCATACAAACACTTGATCACTTTACCTTCGGCCCTGAAAAGCACCTCTACTTTTAAACAAAGATATATGATAAATTTCAAGTTCTGGGACGGAGCAAAAGCTAATGCACCAATCTTTGCATATATGGGCTCTGAACAAACCTTGGAAAAAGAAATAGACTTTGACAAATTTGTAAAGGATATCGCTTGCCAGTTTAAAGCCCTTCTGGTATTTATTGAGGGTTGACACCATTTATTACTGTTACATTAAAATTGAATGTTTATTAGTTCCCTTAGTTTTGGATATGCCAGAAATTTTGTCTAAGTCTTGTTAATTTTTCATCAGCATCGATACTACGGGAATCAATGCCTTATGGAGAAGAATCTCTGAAGAATTCAAGCACTATGGGATATTTCAGTTGTGCTCAAGCTTTAGAAGGCTATACAATAATACTCTCAACTATAAAGAGAAAATATCAAGCTTAACATTGTCCACTGATTGTTTTTGGGGGATCATATGGGGGAAGTAAGTTGTTAAAAATCCTTGCATTTTTGAGAATGATGGATTCAATAACTATTGTTTAACCATTTTTTTTTATTTACCATTGTTGGCCTCATATTTTCGGCTTAAATACCCGCATATTGTGCTTGGAGCTTTGGCCTCCTCTGCTCCTGTCCTGGATTTTGATAACGTTACTACACCGACTACATATTATGGTGTTGTCTCTGGCGCTTATAGAGTAATATATTCATATAAAAACTAATTTCTTTTTTCGTTTTATCAACTCCTCTTCCCTTCAAATATGATATTGACAAGAAGATATTATGGGGTTTTGTAGGAAACTAGTCAAACATGCTACCAAAGGATAAAAGATTCCTGGTCTGAAATTGATAGAATCGGTTCTATGCCCGATGGCCTTTCAAAGCTAAACAAGAAATTTAAAACTTGCAGGACATAGCATAAACTGGACTGGATATATATTTTTCTTGATTATTAAGGTTTTGATTGGTACTAATGTCTTGTATTTTCTTCGAATAGCCCTTTTGATAGTACTGATATATTGAAGGAGGCCTTGAAGGATTTTTACAGTACGGCAGCTCAGAACAATAACCCACCAGTAACAGTATGCACCAACCGATGACGATGGCAAGGACGGTAGGGGCTGGGAATGGCAGGTATTTCTAATTACTAAATTACATATTAAAATTGGCATTGTTTCTTCTACTCCTATAAGCATCTAATAGTTGATTTTGATCTTAATTAAAGATTTATATGAACATTGTTTCCTGCATTTCTTTGCACGAGGAAGAGAATGTAGAGGAATGTGGAACCTCTTCCCAAAATTCTTCTATAAACAGCTGTAAAAACATATAAGGTCACGTACATATATCTTCATTCTCTCCGTCAAATATTAAACCTCTATGGTTTTGTACTATGTTATTGTTATTTACTATGCTCCGGCGTAGCCCAACTGGAACCATTATAAATTATAAAATTTAAAGCTGTTTGCCATTTCAAAAGAACAAATGGTCGGCTACATACCATGGGAATCAATCCTTTCTTAGAATTTGCACTTACGCATTATTAACTAATTATAGTATAACTTCTATAAATTAATAATATGTATCATGTAATAATTTCTTACGGTCCGACTTGGGTTGGTATGTTAAATTAATAAAATAGTACTTTTCTAGAAAATTTTACATGATTATGTAGTCCCATTCATATCATAAATAAATAATTTTTTAATTGATTATGATATTTTATTAAAATATGACTTTATTGTTATTTGTTTTTTCTTAAAATTTTTCTCATTATATCTAAAAGTTATGGAGTTGAATTCTCGAATTGCAATAAAAAATTAAAAAATGTTGTTGATGCTTTAAGTGCTTTCCTTACGCGTAACAGGTTCCAAAGCTATTGTATCATCCTCAGCTTCGTTGAATACATTTAATACAAATAAAGATATCAAGTACAATGAATACATTTAATTCAATTAAAATTATAGATGCATATTTTTTTGTTGAATAAATATATCTAATTAAATCAATGCAATTATATACAATGAATATTATTTAATTAAGCACATAAGTATAATGAATTTATTATAGACCATGAATATTATTTAATTAAATACATAAGTACAATGAATTTAAATTAATGTTTTAACGTATATTTAATGGATTAATTTATATTCAATTGATTAGATTGGTACAATATAATGAATTTTTAGTTGATCAAATATATGTTCATAGAATTGTAAATATACTCTATAAATCAATAAATTATTGATTTATCTATTAATTAATAGAATTTATATGGTTATTAATTGATAAAGAGTATATAGTTACCTCGTAAAGACCAAATTTCTTTTCCAGAAATTCTAAATTGATGACGAAGAAAACAAGAACATATATATAACAACGGCGAGAAGCCCCTGAAACTAACATCTATATGATCTCCGAACTTCAGGACCTGAAGTCCACAGCTCAAAATGGCATTGCAAATTTTATTTCAACTGTTGCCAATGTTACTCGTGTTCACAACATTACATGTACATGTAACTGCAACATATCCTAGGTCGATTAGATCTCATCAAATGGGGAGATCTTCCGACAAAATCACATCAGAAATAGTCGCATATAACTACACGCAAACGCTAGATCATTTCAATTATAAACCAGAGAGTTATGCCACCTTCAACCAGAACTACTTCATCAACTTCGAGTACTGGGGCGGGGCAAATACTAGCTCCCCCATCTTCGTCTATACAGGTGAGGAGGCTCCAGTGACCTCAGACGTCCTTTTGGCTGGATTCATTAATGATCTTGCGTCGCATTTTAAAGGTCTGGTGATGTATATGGAGGTAAGGATGTGACAAATATACAGTTAAACTTCTTTCCTTTTTTTTTTTTTTTTTTTTTCTGCTCGCTGGATGCTACAAGCTTTCTGTTTGTTTGAAGGATCTGAGTGTCATATTATAGACCATTGTATCGTGAAATTAATTTGAAAAAGAACCACATAAGCCTACATTAGTTTTCTGCGCTAGTGGGTGACAAGATGGCAAAACTCTTGCTGGAAAATTGACGATAATGACTTGTTACAAAACTATACAGCATAGATATTACGGTGGCTCAATGCCATTTGGATCCACAGATGAAGCGTACCGAAATTCCAGTACTCTTGGATTCTTCAGCTCAACTCAAGCTTTGGCAGATTATGCGCAGTTGATCATCGATGTTAAAAAGAATCTGTCAGCAGAAAATTGTCCTGTTATTGCTGTTGGGGGATCTTATGGAGGAAGTAAGTTAACCTACTAACTTCTACCAAAACAATGTCGCATACTGGCATTCTAACAATCACTATGTTATATGTTAATGGTCTCTGTTTCATTTTTTTTTTATTCTTAAAATTCAGTGCTTGCATCTTGGTTACGCCTGAAATATCCACATGTTGTTATCGGAGCTTTGGCGTCATCAGCACCAATACTTTACTTTGACGACATAACACCTCAAGATGCATACGCTGTTGTTATCTCCAAGGATTTCAGAGTAAGAAATTAACACACACAACATTGTCCTTATATAGGCGAGTCTGGCTAGTTAACTTACATATATATATATATATAAGCCTCTCTATAAAATTAATTTTATGTATTGTAGGATCTGAAAACAAAAATATCGAACTGTTAACTTTAAAAGAACCAAACAGTGAAAACGCATATGAAACTGATATTGTAGAGATAGAAAAAAATGATTTTTTTGTGCTTGCTAAATATCCAGGCTTTGAAGTTTAATTTAAAAAAGATATGAGATCCCTATGAGTCCTTTGTGCTTTAGAATTCCGTGTTCTCAAATGACGTACCTAACACTCTGCTTTTTCAGATCAGTTTTTGGCTTTTTTTCATTTATAGAACAGAAAATAGCTTCTTTTTTTTTTTGGGTGAAAATGGAGTATTTTTATTTACACTTGTTGGGAGATGCAGGAAACTAGCGAGAATTGTTACAACACTATAAAACAATCCTGGTCTGAAATTGATAGAGTTGCAGCCCAAGCAAATGGTATTCAGAACCTAAGCAATATTTTCAATACTTGCAGGTAAATCAATGAGAGTCCAAATCAAGTTTACAACAAAAAACATGTATAGCAATTGATGAAAAACTGATTGATGTTGTTGTGGTTCTCTGGGTTCTATGCATTTTACAGGCCCTTAAATTCATCAGAAGAACTCAAGGACTATTTACGAGCAGTGTATACGTTCTCGGCTCAGTATGATAATCCACCAGATAATCTAGTGAGTAAGGTGTGCAGTGGCATCGATGGAGCACCGCAAGAAACTTATATTCTCTCCAAAATTTCTGCTGGTGTCAATGCTAGTCGTTTTGGCGGAGGACAATGCACTGATATATTTGACCTTAAACCAGATAATAAGAGTGGGTGGGATTGGCAGGTATTCAGAATGATTATGTTATTTTGGCTTTCTACATATCTTATTAAAAAAAATGCTACAGGAAATTTTGGAGTTTAAGTTTTCTGACACAATTGATTGGATTTGGATCAACACATTCGAGTCTTATTTTTTCTGTTGACCTCATTTTTAAATATTCTGGTTATATGGCTTCTCCCTCTATATTATCTCTCAAATGCATATATGCATGGGGTGTGGAAATTTCTGTGGAAGAGATATCATGCTGGGCTGCTTTTTTTTTTTTTTTTTTTCAAACTCAAAATCCTGCAACTACATCAATCAACAGTAATGATCTACATCAAGGGACGTCAATCAAATTTGTTTTTTGTTATTTTCTTTATTTGGATCTTCTCTTTGTACTCTTTATAGCATTCTGCTGACATTACTTCCAGCAGCTCGCATAATTTTTTTCTAATGATCTTTAATTTCTTTGGCGCAATGGCTTGTACGCGTTTCAGAGGTGCACTGAGATGGTAATGCCGATTGGAAACGGAAAGAATGATACGATGTTTCAGGCATCGCCTTTTGACATGGATGACTACACTAAAACCTGTCAAGACCTTTTTGGTGTAACCCCAAGACTTCATTGGATTACTACAGAATTTGGTGGCCATGTAAACATTTTCAATTCTTTTTTCATTTTCAGACTCATTTTAAAATCAATAAATAACCATAAAAAAGAAACTCATATATCAAGTATATGATTGTTTCAATATACAATGTGCAGGATATAAAATCGGTACTTGGAAATTTTGCAAGCAACATCATATTTTCCAATGGACTGCGAGACCCATATAGTGCTGCAGGGTAAAGAACAAAAAGTCTCAGCCCTCCTGCTCAACTCATAATATTGTTCATTATTTTTCATCAAACTGCTAATTTATCTTTATTTACACTTCAGGGTCTTGGAGGACATATCTGCTACTGTTGTAGCTGTATACACAAATGAAGGTATATTATTTATATTCGAATTTGAAGTGTTACAATTTTTCTTTTTTATTTAATATTTTGACTTGGAACTCTTCTGGTATCAGGAGCACACTTCTTGGATTTACTTACTGCTACTTCAAGTGATCCTGACTGGTTAATTGCGCAGAGAGAGAAAGAGATCAAAATCATTGAACTTTGGATTGCTGAATACAATGCTAAACTTATCAGAAAGACTAGCAACTAGATTGATTTATAAGTACCCACGTATATGTTATGAGATGAATCAAGTGCTTTGTAATTGATTTACATATATGCTTAAATTTCTAACTGTGTTACCATAAATATTTTGAATGTTTAGATTATGGTTATTAGTATCCTATAATATCCGATATGTATCATACGATACAATTCGATACAGGTCGTTAACAATACGCATTAGAAAGTGTATCATAAATCTTTCGATATGTTAATATGTATCCTTAAAAATATCGATATAAATCGATACGACTTTATTAACTTGAGTCAAAGGCTCAAAAAAAATTTCAGGTCGGAATCGAGTCACCCAACCCGGTTCACTAAAACTTGCTCAAATTTACCCATTTTACATGGAGAAAGTAAAGAGGAACATGTGTTGCCCATTTTATATGATAATAATAATACAAATAGAGATATAGATATTGAAATTGATCTTGGAAATGATATGAAAAGTTGAGAGAAAATGATATAGATTCTTAATTTTGTGATTAATTTTGATTATGTAATATCATAATTTAAAGCTAATAATACCATAAAATTCTTTAATTAATCTTGGGGATGATATTAATTTTTAGAAAATTTTGATTATTTTATTAATTTTTTTTTAAAAAGGCATATCTTATGATACGATACAATACGCGATACATGATTCAAAAAATTAGGTTTTCGATATACGATACGATACGCGATTTGACAACCATGGTTTAGATTATAGTAAACCTACCTTGAAGATCAGCCCAAATGCTCTACTCTATCTCTTTTATCAGTAAACTCCATAATCAAATTAAATGAGGATAAAAATATGATTTTATATGTCTTTCTTTTTCTTCAAACGGTTTTTAAAGAAAAATTTTAATGTTTAAAATAAAAATTTTATGTATTGAAAAGTAATCAAGATTTTATCAAGCAAAACAATCTTAATCCGTTTAGCCTAATGTTACATGTCAATATATATCCCTCTATTAGCTTATCCTAAAACATTATACAACAGTAACACTGTTCCTGGCTATTATTTAATTAGCCTAATGTTAACATATTAATTCTACTATTCTAGGAAACTTCACTTGACAAATTAAGAAGTTACAATTACCTTATCCAATGGCCTCAAACTTACACTCCAAAAAATCACTATTGAGTGACTTAATGGTAAAAGAACAAAAGTAGAATTTAACATGGTCTTCTAAATTTGAGTCATTTTAATGGTAAAAGAGCAAGAGAAAAATCTAATATGGTCTCCTGAGTTCGAGTCCTCACGGCTGCTAATAGGGATGACCACTAGAGTTCTTATTCGTCTGGTTATTCTAAAATTTCTAGAGATTAGTTGAGATGAGCGCAAACTAGTCCGAACACCCTCGATCATAAATAAAAAAAAAAAAAAAAAAAAAAAATCTACTTACACCCCTAAACATTATATCACAAGGTCAATTCATTAATTATTGCGAGTACATCAAAGATGAATCCGATAATTAATATCGAAATTTCAGGTTATGTGATGTCTCTTCATCAATTTTTTTAATGGTCAATCTAGATAGCTTTCCTACATTAACGAAGTAGAAAATTTACAGGATGTGGAATCTCATCCAAGAAATTCTTCTACAAATAGCTTCCAAAACTGAATTTAACGTATCCTGTTTGACTCCTTCTAATAAACCTCTGTGCTCACTTGCGGAGCCAGCATTGGCCAGCATTGGCCAACAGTAACACACACAGGGAGATATATATATATAATTGTTATATGCTATGCTATGCTTAATTGTGTCATTTGGCCTGGGCCAACCGTAATAGTTAAAAAGTCATTAATGCTAGCTGTTAGCCAATCTAGAAGAACAAATAATTCTAAAATATCAGAGGCTTTTTAGCTCGAGGCTTTTTGCTCCTTTCGATGATCAAGAGAGATATCTCCCTAAATGAATGAATACACTGGTGAAATTGCAATAATATGAGACAAAGAGCAATGGCCTGCTATGCACTATAGTAATTAATCTCTTAGAATTTGTACTCTTGTGTAAACCTAACTATATGTAAATTTTATTATTTTTATGATATAGTTTATATTATCAGCTTCTTTCCTTGTAAAAACCGTCAAAAGCGTTTTCCAGAGATTTTAGTTACCAAGAGGCTAAATAAGGCATATGTTACAAACGGCTAGAAGCTCTTATATATATGATCTCCAAATTTAGGAGAGTAGGAAGAACCTGAAGTCCACAGCTCGAAATGGCATTGAAATTCTTATTTCAACTTCTGCCATTGTTACTTATCGTGTTCTCAACATTACAAGTAAATGTAACTGCAACATATCCGAGGCCATTAAGATCTCATATAATGAGGAAATCTTTGACAACTGATGAGAACTCTTACTCAGATCTCCCATCAGACTTTGTTGCATATAATTACACGCAAACGCTGGATCATTTTAATTATAAACCAGAGAGTTATGCCACCTTCAACCAGAAGTACATTATCAACTTCAAGTACTGGGGTGGCGCAAATACTAGCTCTCCCATCTTCGTCTATACAGGTGAGGAGGCTCCAATTACCAGGGACATCCCTTTTGTTGGATTCATTATTGATCTTGCTTCGCGTTTTAAAGGTCTCCTGCTGTATATAGAGGTGAGTAAGTGTTTAATTAACAAACGATTTAAGACGTTTAATATTGATGGTGATTATAAACATAGAGTTGTCCGCTAATGGGTGCCAATGTAGATGATGACATGCATGCTATACATATAATTTGACGAAGATGAGTTCTAAATCTTCATCACTTGCTCTGTTTCTCAAATGCTTTTAACAATATTATACTTGGATTTAAGGACGACTTGGAAAAAAAAGCCATTATCTTATATCTTAATTAAAGACTTAATCTGCCGGAAAATGAACGATAATGACTTGTTACAAAACTATACAGCATCGATATTACGGTGACTCAATGCCATTTGGATCCGAAGATGAAGCGTTCCGAAATTCCAGTACTCTTGGATTCTTCAGCTCAACACAAGCTTTGGCAGATTATGCGCAGTTGATCCTTGATATTAAAAAGAATCTGTCAGCAGAAAACTGCCCTGTTATTGCTCTTGGGGGATCTTATGGCGGAAGTGAGTTAAACAACTAATTTCTACCAAAACACTGCCCATACTAGCATTGTCGAGATCGCATAACGGATTATTTAATTGACAGTCAATTATTTTATTCTTAAAAATCCAGTGCTTGCATCTTGGTTACGCCTGAAATATCCTCATGTTGCTATGGGAGCACTGGCATCGTCAGCACCAATTCTCTACTTTGTCGACATTACACCTCAAGATGGGTACCCTGTTGTTGTCACCAAGGATTTCAGGGTAAGAAATTTTCACACAAAAGACAACTTACTTGTCATTAATTTATCTATCCTGAATTTCAAATGATGTAACTACTAACAGTTAGCTTTTCTAACCTTTTGAAAAAAAAAAAAAGAAAATGGTATATGTATGTTTACATGACAATTGTTGGGTAATGCAGGATACTAGCGAGAATTGCTACAACACAATAAAAGAGTCCTGGTGTGAAATTGATAGAGTTGCAGCCCAGGCAAATGGTCTTCAGAACCTAAGCAATATTTTCACTACTTGCAAGTAATCAGTTAGACCCCAAATCAATTCTAAAACAGAAGATATATATAACACTTGATGAAAAACTGATTGATGTTGTTTTGTTTCTCTTTGTTCTACGCATTTTTAAGCCCTCTAAATTCGTCAAAAGAGCTCAAGGACATGTTAGAAAACATGTACATGGTTTCCGCTCAGTATGATAATCCACCTGATTATCCAGTGAGTACGGTGTGCAGTGCCATCGATGGAGCACCGCAACGAACTTATATTCTCTCCAAAATTGCTGCTGGTCTCAACTCTAGTATTTTCGGTGGAAGACAGTGCAATTATATACTTGACTTTCAACGAGATAATAAGAGTGGGTGGGATTGGCAGGTATTCAGAACAATCATGCTATCTTTTTTTTCTCAATCTCGTAACGTAAAAAATGAAAATTATGATCCTCTTCTAGTCTTTTAAAGATTTAATGGTGCATGTACATTTTTAACTATTTGTGGTTAAGATCAATGTTCTGAAACCCGACCCGCATAGGTTTAAAATCTTCCAAAAACACCCTAAACAGCACTGTCGGTGTAGGCAAATAGGGTCTGTTTTTGACAACAATAACACTCCCCATCACCACGAAAACACTCCCCTCAGCCTCCTAAACAAAACCCATCTCACCCCTCCCCCGTTAGCCTTCCCAATCGCCAGCAACAACGGGCTTTTTCTGGCAACTTATTTTTGAGATTTCCGGTCGATTTACTCATCGGAAATCACCTCCATCGCCACTATTCCACTCACTGGTCATTCCTCTTCAAAAGCTTAGGTAGAAACTAGTTCAATCGGGTAGGCCGGGCTGGGTTCCTAATCATTGGTTAATATTTATTTCCTAGTTTTATTATTTTAATTAACCACAAATAATAGCAGTATATGTTTAGGTAAAACTTAGGTAGAATTACCCATAAGGGATTGACCTAATGGTCAAGGAAGTTTGCTCATTTCCTTAAGTTCATAGGTTCAAATTTTGGGACTACCTACCACAACCTGGTTCATTGAGCTTGTAGGGTGTTTAATAGATTCTGGGGATTAGTTGAGGTTTGTGCAAGCTAGTCCAGCAAAAACACCCCTTTAGATAGGTGATGATCGATGGTCAATTGGACTTTGGGATGATGGTGGTTTTGGTGGGGAGATGCTGATGAGGTAAATGGAGGGGTTAGGGGTGATTTTTGGTAGCGGGAACGATTGAAAAAATTAAAATCGAGAAACCCTAAGGGTGGTTGACGGCGATCGATGAGCAATCAAGCTCCGGGGTGTTGGGGTTTGCGGTGGGGAGATGTTGGTGAGGCCACTGGAGGGTTCAAGGTGATTTTAGGCATTGGAATCCGCCAAAATAAGGGAGAAAGTGCCGGAATGTGAGAGGGGGTGGGTAGAAGGAGCAAGGGGTTTGTAATTTTGAGGGCCGATTTTCTGCCTTTGTCAGTTAAACCGGTGAAGGCGCCGAGTTCTGGTCTAACCAGTTAAACTAGTCGGGCTGGGTCGGGTCCTAATCAAAGCTAGCCATTACTTTACTTTTTTCTAATTCCCTTTGTTTCCATCTCTGTCACCTCAACCGTCGTTGTCTTTGCTATCTCTCCACCATTAGTAGTGTCTCAACCAACAATGTTATTAGTGTTGAACCAAAGTCTATCGTTGATTGGCTATCGTTTTGTCATTCATCACAAATGGTATCGTTCAGGAGCTCTAAAAGGTCTTCATTGGAAGGAGTCTAAACATGTGCACGAAAAGTCTAAGATACCCTTATGTTGTCAAATTCAAACTAACACTGTCCTTTTTTAGGGACTATTTTGCCAGTGAAAAATAAAAGTGCCCTCAACGTAGTGGATTGAAACCATAAGGACTAAAATATTTCTCTCTTACTTACCCAAAAATATATATTATATATTTCTCTATCATATGCACAATCAGGCTTTGGACATATCTGTTAAATAGCTATCATTGTGGGCTGCTTTTTTTTTTTTTGGACCTCTACTTTACAGCCCAAAAACCTACGATTACTGCCATCAACAACGTATATTTATGAGTGTGTTTGCATTTAGAACTTCTATATGTTAGGGGAGGTCAATCAAATTTATTGTTTATTATTTGCTTTACGCACCTTTTCTTTGCAATCTTTATAGCATTTGCATCATTTTTTGTACAAGATATCTTAATTTTCATAACGATTTCTTATTTCAATTTCCATGGCGCAATGGCTTGTGTTGTGTGTTTCAGACATGTACTGAGTTGGTAATTCCAATTGGGATTGGAGTGAATAATACAAATACAATGTTCCAACCATCGCCATTTGACATGGATAAATATACCAAAACATGTCAAGCTCTTTTTGGCATAGCCCCAAGACCGCATTGGATTACTACAGAATTTGGTGGCCATGTAAACTTTCTATACCTTGAACAATAATAATATTTTCAATTCGGTTTATATTTTCACTCCTTTTAGAATCACCACATAATCATCTAAACAAGAAACTCATATATCCAGTATTACACGTGCAGGATATAAAATCTGTACTTGGAAATTTTGCAAGCAACATCATATTTTCCAATGGACTCCGAGACCCATATAGTTCTGGAGGGTAAAGAACCAAAAGTCTCTCAACACTTCTGCTCAGCTCATAATATTGTTCATTCTATTACATCAAACTAATTTATCTTTACTTAAACTGCAGGGTTTTGGAGGACATATCTGATACTGTTGTAGCTGTACATACAAATGAAGGTATAAATTTAAAAGTGTAAAAAATTTCCTTTTCATCGTTTGTTCAATATTTTGACTACGAATTTCTCTGGCATTAGGAGCCCACTGCTTGGACATACTTACTCCTAATTCAACTGATCCGGACTGGTTGATTGCACAGAGAGAGAAAGAGATCAAAATCATTGAATTTTGGATTGCTGAGTACAATGCTAAACTTATCAGGAAGACTAGCAACTAGCTATATAGTTTGATTTGTACGCACCATCTAGCTTAATTATGTCATGAATAAACTGCATTGTAATTTATTTAAATTCTTAAATTTTCTAACCGTATTATCATAAAAAAATTTGGAAGCAGGAGATGAAAAGAATGTTTAGATTATGATCGATCTACCTTCTAGATAAGCCCGAAGGCTGTAGGTGGAGATAGTTTGGACATTAATTATTGAAATCATAAATTGAATGGCAACGTCGACCTATTAAAGTGCTATATTTGTTGGAAATCTTTTTCATATTCAAGAAAAAAAAAAAAATTAAAACTTTAAATACTTGTAGAATTTTGATGCCTTTTCAAACTCTCATTCACACGTTCATATTTTTAGCCATCGCGTTAGACTGAATGACCAAACACTTGTAGATTTTATGTCCTGCACGTGTGTAATACTGGATATATGGACCCGGCTCGGCAAGGTTCTTTTTTTTTTTTTTTTTTTCGGCTTAACGTCAAGAAGAGGAAACTTGTGCGATAAAGTGGAAAAAAAAAATGATGCTAAAATTTTTAGATGCATATTAAGAAGCTATATTTGATAGTTGAATGAAATAAAACTTGACCATCCAAACTTATAATTGACACGTATAGAAAAAAAAAAAAAAGCATTATTCTTTTTTTTTTATAACCGAGGGTGCTGGGTTAGCTTAAGCACACCCTAACTAATCTCTCGGGATCTTAGAACTGTTGACCAGGTAAAAATTCCAGTGGCTATCCGTATTAGCAAAAAAAAAACATTATCTTCGTGATTTCGTCAAAAAATCTTCGAAATTTTTTTTTTCCTTGAGTTTTTTCTTTATTTATTTTCAGGAATAATCATGTTGTACAATAATAAGAAATGAATGAAAGTGTACTTTTATAAGAAAAATAAAGCAAGAAAAATTTGGAACCAGAACCTCTATAGTGGATTTTGCTTTCATTATACATTACATCATTCCATGCCCTCAACCTTACTTCACAAGTTAAAATTCTAGAAAGTGAACTAATAGGAATCAAAATTATGTGATATGGTCCATGTAAACCTTTTGATTCAGCAGTATATTTTTAACTGTTTTTTTCTTCACAAGCATGTTATTTTATGCATTAATCAAAAGTAACATCTCAAAATTGACGCACTTGTTTTTAGTTTTGCCACTGATTAATTAGACTTCTCTTTTGGCCAGTAGCTTTGCTTATTTTCTCTCAGTAAAGTATATGAAGAATCTTGGACTATAAAACAAAAGAAAGAGTCCGGCACACACATGGAATCTCATCTATAGAAAATCTCCTGTTACTAACTTCCATAAAGTGAACTTCGAAATTGAAAAGGGAGAATGACATTTTCCACCCAACGTATGACAAAATGACAGTTTCCCACCCTTCAAGTTTCAAAATGACACTTTCCCACCCTTCGTTAGGTTCTGTTATGTTTTCCGTTAATATTTTACTAAAAGGACAAAAATACCCTTACATATTTGACTTCATAAATTTTTTATTATTTTTTAATTAGTCAAAAAGTCAAATATTAAAAAGTAAATAATAATAATAATAATTAACCCCATCTAAAAAGTTAGGAGTAATGCTATGGGATCGTTTAAAGTTAAAAAACCTTAATATTTATTTATTTATAATTTCATTAATATCTCATCACTATTATTTAATAACCTACTAAATTTATAATGTTTTTCATAATATAATGTTTTTCATTTTTACTAATTAACACATAAAATCAATATTCTTAATTAATTAAATAAACAAAGGAAAAAATATATATTTACACTTGAACTAATAAATAATCGAGAGTAAAGACTTTGTCTTAATTAAATTTTAATTTATAATAAATTAATTAAGAAAAAAACTATTTGAGGGTATTTTCATCTTTTCAATCAAATATTAACTAAAAACATTAACAGAATCTGACGAAGGATGGGAAGTGTCATTTTGAAAGTTGACAGGTGGACAAGTGTCGTTTCGCCAAATCTTGGGTGGGATCATGTCGTTCTCCCAACTGAAAAACGAAATTACATATTTTCCATATGAATGGTGATCCTACACGTGAAGAAAGCTGTAGCCACTTGTGAACCATCATTTTCGTTTTCTACCTTCCTAGTTAATCTTAGAGATTTAATAAGGAAACCTGAAGTTTATGGCATAGTGACATATACGCATGCAGTTGTTTGCGGATATGTATGCACCACTTCATCGTGAAAGCTATAGCGTTTTCTTTAAGGATCTTCAACACAATATCATGGACTCACTGCTCTGTTTTAAAATAGATGTGTAATAAAAGGCAAAAATGGTTGCTTTCTTCTCTGTCTTCCTTTATCGTTTTCACAATGTAACTTGCATACCCAGAGATGGGTGATGTGATATGGAATGCTATATTTCCTCCCAATCAAAGATATCATACACATGCCTAAATATAAATAAGGCTAATTACTGATTTTCTGTAATTGATTGATTTCCATTCTTATTGTGTAGTAATTACATTTGATTACATTCATTTTATTTACTCACAGATTATTGCATAAATACATGGTTGTAAAACTATAATGATATATACAAAAAGTATTATTCTTCTCTTCTCTATTCTTCTCTGGCATTCTCTAGCAACTTGATTGCATCTCTTGTCTCTTCCAATTTGGTTTCTGGCATGGCATCAGAGTAAGCAACCTAGTCCAGCTTCCGCCAAACAATCCTCTCTAGCTAAGTTTTCCAGAACCTGCAAAACAAAGACACTCGGATTAGTTTATCTCTCTTCTAAAAAACCACTCAATCTACAGATTGTAATTGAATGGATTCAACCAACACACCACCCACACCAGAACACAGTATCAACAACCTAGCTACCACAACCACAAATGAGCCCATAACACAACACTTAGACCAGGCCCATCTCCAAACCAGTCCCCCTCGCCAAGATCCAATCATTGGATCAGACCCAAATTCAGGCCCAGCTCACCAAAAAAACCAAACCGTTTCAAACCCAATCGGGTTCACAGGTCAAAATGTTAACCCATCGAGTCAAAACCCCTACCCGATATTCCAAATTGTCCCAACCACTACCAACCGGCTAGAACCAGGTGATCCTTTTTACTCGTCGGTGTCCGATGGATCCGAAATTGTCCTCGTCAAGCAACCACTCACGGGATCCACCAATTATGCAACATAGGCCAGAGTTTTCCGGCGAGCGTTAATCACAAAGGACAATGAGGGGTTCATCGACGGCACCCTTCCCAAACCAGTGGACAATACCCTTCTCAAATACTAGAATCGGTGCAACACACTCGTTCGTGCATGGATTAGCAACTCCTTGACCCAGGAGATTGCCACTGGCCTTTCACAGATAGAGAATGCTCAAGAGATGTGGAAAAATATTAGGGAGATGTACGACCATCTTGACCTTGTAAAGCTTTTCACTTTGTGGCAAAGTTTGGCTGACATCAAGCAAAACAATCTCTCTGTCACAACTTATTTCAATCACCTTTCGGCGATTTGGAATGAATTGGATGCCGTCGTAGAACTGATTGAGGCACCAACATTGATTCTTCAACAGATCTAAAAGTTAAAGGATCAAGACCATTTAATACATTTCCTAATGGGTTTAAACGAAAGTTTTTTTGCCATTTAGAACATAGATGTTAGCAACATCACCGTCGCCATCTCTCCGGCGAACTTATCAGTTGGCCGTTCAAGATGAGAGTCAAAGGCTGACCACCCAAGACTCTCACCATAGTGTTGCACCCACGACCTTCACCATCACTCCACAAGGATGGCAGCCGCAGTAGTAGTAGACAAGTTTACCGTTTGATGAGAGAAGAGAAATGGGTAAGGGCAACAATGAAGAAAGGCTAGGGTTTTCTAAGGGAGAAAGAAAAATTTTATATAAAGGCTTGAATGGTTCATATTAGTCCATCCAATCTAACGGCCAAAAATCCTTAGCCCAAAATCACCACACAAATGGGCCTATTTTTCATCAGCCCACTGGCCATTATTTAAGCAATGGATCCACTAATGGGTTTAATGGGCCAGGAACCTCTAAATCCAGGAAGGAGGGGCAAATTATGGTGTGATCATTGTCGAAGAAGAAATCACACCCGTGTTACTTGTTGGAGACTACACGAACGCCCTCAAAATCAAGATAGTGGGAATTCGGTGGCAAATCAAGTGGTTCAAAATTCTAGAAATGGAAATTCAGCACCCATAATCAGCCTGAATCAATACCAACAGATACTCCAGCTCCTCAATAAAATTCTTCGGGCAAATATGGCATCCTATGCAGGTACATCTTATTGCTTTAATTTTATAAAAGATGATATCTGGATAATTGATTTAGGAGCTAGTGACCACATTGTGTGTAATCCTAAACACTTTTCTCACACATCCACAAAATCATCCACCTTTTTCCGTATGCCTAATAGGACCATCGCCCCAGCCACACAGTTAGGAACCATCCACCTTACAAAACATTTAGTTCTTAAAAATGTTTTGTTCGTTCCAGCTTTTCGATTTAACCTTATATCTGTTTCCAAAATTTGTCAAGATAACAATTGTTTTTTAAAATTCTTCCCTAACATATGTGAATTTCAAGACTGTTTGACTTGGAAACAAATGGGCTCGAGTAAAATCCATAGTGGTCTTTATTATTAGATAAGAGATTCTGTTGAAAAACCTCAAAATTCCATAACTTGTATTACGAACAATAAGCTATCTCATTGTAATACAAATCTCAATAAAGATTCTTTTATTAAGCATCAACAATTGGGTCATAGTGCGTCTATTCCTCAACCTTCTTTTCCCATATGTCCTCTCGCAAAACAACCAAGACAAAAATTTCCCACCCACACTACTAGCACTACACGCATTTTTTCCCTAAATCACATAGACATCTAGGGACCTTACCACACATCCAACCATGATGGGTCTAAATATTTCCTAACCATCGTCGATGATTTTTCCCATGGGACTTGGGTATTTCTCATGCAATCCAAAACTCAAACACTCACCCACATTAGGAATTTCTTATCCATGGTCCAAACACAGTTTAATCTCTCAGTTCAACGTATTTAGACTGATAATGCCCGTGAATTTTTTAATTCTCACTGCTCATCATTGTTTTCCTCACTTGGTATTTTCCATGAAAGTTCTTGTGTCTATACCCCTCAATAGAATGGCCTAGTTGAACGCAAACACAAACACCTTTCAGAAGTCACTTGTGCCCTCAAACATCAAGCCAATTTACCTATTTCCTTTTGGGGTGAATGTGTGGTCACAGTTACTTACCTGATCAATTGGATGCCCACTCGAGTCCTAAATGGTAAGACTCCATATGAACTACTGTTTGGCAAGCCACCAAAGGTTAATCATCTTCGCGTATATGGGTGTTTATGTTATTCTGCTAACATTGGGGTTCATGATAAGTTTAGCCCTCGGGCAACTCGATGTGTCTTCATGGGTTATCCTATGCATAAAAAATGGTATCGGTTATATGATCCAACTAAGAACCGATTCCTAGTTTCTCGTAATGTTGTATTTCATGAAGATAGCTTTCCTTTCATGAAGAATGCTACTACAGCCGACATTGATCCTCTGTCACAGTTGCCATTTTTGGAAGATGATCCCTTTGGTCCTTTGTTTACCATCAATCTTGTACCTACTCAAGAGTCCTCTATTGATATTGACTCCTCTCCCACCAGTACAGAAAGTCCTCCCATTGGTAATGCTTTAGAACCTCTTGAGATTTCTCCTGTACCCCTTGAGATTTCTCTTGAACATTCACCTTTGGTTCTTGCACCTGCTCCAAGATGGTCTACTCGACCCCTTTCTAGACAGCTGACTATGTTTGCTCCAGCATACAAACTACATCAGGTACCTTTTACCCCACTTCAACTTATGTTTGTTATGACCGTCTATCTCCTGTCCACAGGATATGTGTTAATGAGATATCTACTAGTCAAGAACCTTCTTGTTATTCTGAAGCTGTCCCACATCCACAATACCAATAGGCCATAGCTGATGAACTACATGCCCTTGCTCAGAATCACACTTGAGATATAGTTCCTCGCCCATCTCATAGAAAACCTATTAGTTGTAAATGGGTATACAAGATTAAACACCGTGTTAATGGCTCCATCAAAAGGTACAAGGCTTGCCTTGTAGCAAAAGGGTTCACTCAACGTGAAGGTTTTGACTACCAAGATACCTTCTCACCTGTGGCAAAACATGTTACTGTTCGAGCTTTCTTATCAGTGGCTGCTATCCAGGATTGGTCTCTACATCAAATGGATGTCCACAAGCCTTCCTTCATGGTGACCTTCATGAGGAAATTTACATGAAACTACCTGCCAGACTTCGCAGCCAATGGGAGAATAATGTATGCCGCCTATGCAATTCTCTTTATGGTCTAAAACAAACATCTCACCAATGGAATGCAAAATTCACAAAGGCCCTCACAAGTATAGGTTTCACCCAATCTAAGCATGACTATTCCCTTTTCTCATGGCGAAAAGGTACTTCCTTCATTGCTCTCATCATTTATGTAGATGACATCCTAATAACAGGGAATGATGAGATTGCCATTAGTACTTTGAAAAAGCCCCTCAACATACATTTTCGCATAAAAGACTTGGTGAAACCAAAGTACTTCTTAGGGATTAAGATAGCCAGATCTTCAACAGGAATATCCCTTAGCCAAAGAAAATATGTCCTAGAACTTGTATCAGATTCTGGACTATCAGCATGCAAACCTAGTGTCATTCCCGTTGAACAAAACATCAAACTCACAACTCAACAATATGATAATAAGACTTCACCCTTAGTAGAAGATCCTCCGTTACAAGATCCATCTCATTATCAGAGACTTGTGGGAAGACTTATCTACCTCATAATGACACGACCAAATATAAGCTATGTTGTTCACATCCTAAGTCAATTCATGCACGACCCAAAACAATCACATATGAATGTTGCCATAAAAGTCCTCAAATACGTGAAAGTTGTCCTGGCTTAGGACTTCTTCTAACTCGAGATGGAAATTTAGACATCACATCATATTGTGATTCAGATTGGGTAACATGTCCAATGACGAGAAGATCACTCACAGGATTCTGTATAAAAATTGGAGGGTCGCTTATTTCCTAGAAAACCAAGAAAACAATGTCTCTTTCCTCAGCAAAAGCAGAGTATAGAGCCATGGCAAAAACATGTGAAATTGTCTGGATTCTTGGATTACTCAGAGATCTGGAAGTCTAGATAGAGAAACCAGTCATCCTATAATGTGACAACAAAGCCGCCAATGACATCGCAGCAAATCCTATATTCCATGAAAGGACAAAACATATAGAGATTGACTATCACTTTGTGAGAGAAAAGATACAAGAAGGAATGATCAAAACCATGCAAATTCGAACTGCGGAACAACCAGCAGACATCTTCATGAAACTACTATGTAGTCGGCAACATTCATACCTACTTCACAAGCTTGGAGTTTTTGACATCTACAAAATCACCAGCTTGAGGGGGAGTGATGTGATATGGAATGCTATATTTGCTCCCAAGCAAAGATATCATACACATGCCTAAATATAAATAAGGCTAATTACTGATTTTCTGTAATTGATTGACTGATTTTCTGTAATTGATTGACTTCCATTCTTATTGTGTAGTAATTACATTTGATTACATTCCCTTTATTTAATCACAGATTATTGTATAAATACATGGTTGTAAATATATAATGATATATACAAAAAGTATTATTCTTCTCTTCTCTATTCTCTAGCAACTTGATTGCATCTCTTGTCTCTTCCAATTTGGTTTCTGACAATGGGATTGATCAATCATTACAATTTACAGAGAAGTGTTAACAAATAGAAGATATTAAAAAAATAAAAATAGCCTTTCTTTGTTCTAGCAATAAATGAAAGGTGGAAATTAAAGATATTTAAGTTATGGATGGCGTCGTAGGAACATATTTTTTTCTTTTCAAGTAAGTAATATCATTAAAAGAGAGAAAAAAAGTACAGAGAAACCATAAAAAAATCAACCATCCTACCTCAAGATAGACCTTGGGATACGAACAAAAACAC
The DNA here is from genome assembly GCF_008641045.1 of Pistacia vera. Lineage (NCBI taxonomy): Eukaryota > Viridiplantae > Streptophyta > Magnoliopsida > Sapindales > Anacardiaceae > Pistacia > Pistacia vera. The sequence goes on along the minus strand of NW_022195028.1, from coordinate 169,331 downwards.
AAGTCTTATAGATCGAAAACCTATTCTCCTCTTGTTTGTCTATCTTAAGCATGCGAAGTATATGAAACAAGAGGAGAGGAGCAAGCAAATGTACATAAAGACAGACATTTTACATGCACTGGGAAATGATCAAAAAAAAAAAAAAAAAAAACCTAAACAAGCCTAAGAACAACTATACAACAACATCATTCCTATCTCAGGTCAAGTCTTGGGAAGTTATGTATGCATATATGAATATAATTAAGAAAACTGCATAGGAAAGAAAAATAATTAGCTAGGTTTAATTTTTTTAAATAAGTTTAAAATGCTGTGATACATCTACGTATTGGGGCCAATAGAAAGGGTTCGAGTGGAAATTTTGTGTAAGTCCAAATATTCAAATAAGAAATCCTAATAGGAATTGCACTTTCAACTCAACTTTTTTGTCTGCCATAAGGGTAAAGCTGCACTTTAATTCATGTCAAATTTGTCTGCCATTGAATTATAGCTTCTTCATATGTTCTCATTAGTTGGAATGTTTGAGCTAGTTATGATAAAACCTGTGAAAATCATGTAGGTGAGAGATGCTCACTATTCCCACTGAATATTGCTTTCAAAAAGATAGATTTGCAGCTTGAAGTGAATAGGTGGATGGATAATAAAGGATATAAACATTGGAGAACTGAATTTAATTTAAACTCAAAAAATTTCTAGTCCTATAATAAGACCAGGCATGTGCTACTTAAATTTATACATCTGTCGAGTTTGTTTCGCATAACTAATGGAAGTGAGATTAGAACCAGATTTACTGTTTGGGTAGAAGGTTAATCCTTGTTAGAAAAAATAAGACAAAATGATCTAGAATGAACACAAGATTAGAACCAAATTTAGGGCCCGTAAATTAGTATTAATGTGTCTGGTCAAGAATTATTTGTTTCTAAATACTAACTACTAATTATAGCGTTATATTTAGTAAACTTAAATTTGGTCAGCTCTTAATTTCCTGCTAAAGCAATCCACAAGACTCTCCAACAAATCAAATCAAATTGGCATATCCTACCATAGTTAATCAATTATTCATAATAGAGTAAACGACTTTTTCCACCCAAGGTTTGCCTTAATAACACTTCTCACCCAGTAAGTTTCAAAATGCCATTTTCCTAACCAAAGTTAATATTCTGATACTACCCAAAGCTGATTCTAACGGCGAAAATTCTCTCCGTCACCACCATTTTAATCTATGATCTCCTTTCTACAAAAACCCCTCTCACTCCGGCACTTGATTTCTTGCCGATTGCCGGCCACTGCAAAGCTAAGGTTTCTAGTTCTTAGATGATTTTCGGTTGATTTCGGGGTGAATATTTAATCGGTCACCACCATTCGATCCATCGGCTCCACATTACAAAAATCCTCTTAACCTGCCTCCTGGTAACTCGCCAAACGTCAGCTAGGAAAGTGAAGTATGGAAAAGTGATATTTTGAAACTTTTTGAGTGGGAAAGTGTCATTAAGACAAACCTTGGGTGGGAAAAAGTCGTTTACTCTTATTCATAATAAGGGTGAACTTTGGTTTGAAAATTAGATTAGAGTACCTAAGATTACTTTATAGTCTAGATAGGTTTATTGGGTAATTACGTCCATTATATAAACCCATGATTTCATGAGGTAATGAAATTATATCCACATATATATAATCTTTTTTTTAGTGCTCCACTACCTTTATGATGTTCTTGTTCATAACTCACACACCTAGCCTTTCATTATTCCCTTTGTTTAGCGAGGACCATTTGAGCTCACAATCCAGCCCTACAATGCCAAACACCTTTCCCTGCAGGACATGCCGTGAACTATTTGAAAATTATAAAGTAAAGCCTGGCATTCATGATGACTAAGTCATCCTTCTCGTCTATTATATTGTTCAATGTTCATATTCTAAGAATGCACGCATTGTATTTCATATTTTATTCTTAGATAATTAAGTTCAGTCTCTGACAAGTTAAATTAATGGTTCAAAGTGTGAAGATTACATATAAAGAGCCAACTCAAACTTTCTAGTATTATAAATTACGGGCTGGTGAATATATACGTTTATGGATTTCTATTAGAATATCTTCGCAAAATCCTGAGTTCAGTTTATTGAAAATTTCTGTTCGATATTGAAGATTTGGCCAATGGCCGGTCATAATTTGTTTCAGTTTACCACCTTATATATATAAATATTAATTTTGTTCCCCAATCCTTATCATAAAATATTTAATATTTAATTTATGATAAAATTCCACAGGCCCCTTGAGCTTTGCTTAAATTATGAGACCCCCATTGGTATGAGAATTAGGCACTCTCATTCCATGTTGTTTTGGCCGTTAGTTTCATCTAGAAAGTTGAAGATTCTTACCTTTGAAATTGACAAAATTACTCAAATCATTTTGTAGCTTGATAAAAAACGATCAGAACTAAATTGACGTTAAAAAATAGTCCATCCATGTTTCTTGATGAGCATCACCACCATCTAAAAAGTGTTTCATCACAATATGTGATGTAGAAACCAAGAAATTTTAAAGTGGCTTTAAATATTACTAAGTTAGACTGAATTGTTGCATTCATTAGAATTGGAAATTATTGAACTATCCATCAATCTAGTCATTGTCAATAACTAATATTCCAATCACTAATCCCTTATAATAACCAAGGTTTTTGCATGTCTCACCTCGACTTACGACAATTTTAAACCAAATAATTTATTTTACTAAATAGTTAATATTTTATTTAAAAATTATTTCAATTAGATATATCACGATTTATATAACGAGTAATTTTTCAGTTTAGTACTTGTAGAAGGTAAAATCTACAGTTGATTTGAAAGTGACGGATCTTATGAGAAGTGAGTCATTGACAATCGAATGAACCTGCACAATAAGAGAGAACGAACGTGAAAGCTCGGGTGACACTAGTGTGATGTCTGCCGTAGACACTCCGACGCTCAAGTCGGCACGATTAAATGTATTTTAGTGAGGTTGAGAGCAAGAAAAGGGTTTACCGTAATGTGGCTAGGGCTAGACTAACACAAAGTGGCTGGAGCACAGCTTTGCAGTGACTGAAAGTGGTAAAGTGGCTTTGTGGTGACTAAAGGTGGTAAAGTTAATCGGAACTAAGTTTACGGCGGGAAAATGAAGATTCTTGGGAGCAAAAATTTAGGAGCTGAAGCTATGGGTGATTGATTTCTCCATGCATTTGACCTCTGTTTATATAGGAGTTCAAGGGAGCTTGAGTCCTAGCTAGTAGAACTTTGAGTCTTAGTTGGTAAAGGAGTTCGTATTAGGAAAGAAGTCGTGTGACTTGCCTTTTTTGGATTAGGACTACCAATTTGAGTAAGATCTTGGATCTTGACTGAAGTGGAAAGTAAATAGGATTCTGATTCCTATTTTGGGACGAAGGTAGGCTAATGGGTTGGAGCACGATTTAGCTTAACATGTAGGAAGGCTTACCTCATGAAGTGGTCAATCCATAAGGTGGATTTAAGCATAGGCCCAACTAGAATTGGATTAAGGTACTAGGCCTAATATATTTATTTCATTATTGGACCTCGTTAGACCTAATAAGGTTTTTGGTCCTTATAGTACCACCAATCAGATTACTTGTAAAATCAAAGAAAATGAACATATGTAAAAATGACATAACTTTATGGGAGGTGGTATTGTAACCACCAATCATATTTAGGATGTAGCATTAATCTTAAGAGTGGGGGCAATTTTGTCAATTTGGTGGTTAACGTTTTCATTTCAAGATTGAGACTAATGGTAAAAAATAGTAGGGGGTAGAATGCTTAATTTTAAAACTAATTGGGTCTGTGCAGATTTATGGAAACCTCCGAGTCAAAGAAGGTACATGAAATATTTTCCAATGGACTCCGAGACCCATATAGTTCTGGAGGGTAAAGAACCAAAAGTCTCTCAACCCTTCTGCTCAGCTCATAATATTGTTCATTCTATTAAATCAAACTAATTTATCTTTACTTAAACTGCAGGGTTTTGGAGGACATATCTGATACTGTTGTAGCTGTACATACAAATGAAGGTATAAATTTAAAAGTGTAAAAAATTTCCTTTTCATCGTTTGTTCAATATTTTGACTACGAATTTCTCTGGCATTAGGAGCCTACTGCTTGGACATACTTACTCCTAATTCAACTGATCCGGACTGGTTGATTGCACAGAGAGAGAAAGAGATCAAAATCATTGAATTTTGGATTGCTGAGTACAATGCTAAACTTATCAGGAAGACTAGCAACTAGCTATATAGTTTGATTTGTACGCACCATCTAGCTTTATTATGTCAAGAATAAACTGCATTGTAATTAATTTAAATTCTTAAATTTTCTAACTGTATTATCATAAAAAAATTTGGAAGCAGGAGATGAAAAGAATGTTTAGATTATAATGGATCTACCTTCTAGATAAGCCCGAAGGCTGTAGGTGGAGATAGTTTGGACATTAATTATTGAAATCATAAATTGAATGGCAACGTCGACCTATTAAAGTGCTATATTTGTTGGAAATCTTTTTCATATTCAAGAAAAAAAAAAACAATTAAAACTTTAAATACTTGTAGAATTTTGATGCCTTTTCAAACTCTCATTCACACTTTCATAATTTTAGCCATCGCGTTTGACTGAATGACCAAACACTTGTAGATTTTATATCGTGCACGTGTAATATTGGATATATGGACCCGGCTCGGCAAGGCCTTTTTTTTTTTTTTGGTTCGGCTTAACGTCAAGAAGAGGAAACTTGTGCGATAAAGTGGAAAAAAAAAAAAGAGTGATGGTATGGGTACTAATGGATGAGTACTAATATGTGTACTAACTAAAGCATAGTACTCGTACTATGCGCATAATATGGGTACTATGCTTTAGTTAGTACACAGATTAGTACTTATCCATTAGTACCCAAAGTATTATTAAAAAAAAAATGATGCTAAATTTTTTAGATGCATATTAAGAAGATATATTTGATAGTTGAATGAAATAAAACTTGACCATCCAAACTTATAATTGACACGTATAGAAAAAAAAAAAAAAAAATTTTTTTTTTTTTAATGACCAAGGGTAGTGTTTGGGCTAACTTAGGCACACTCCAACTAATTTCTCGGGATCTTAGAACTGTTGGCCGAGTAAAAATTCCAGTGGTTATCTGTATTAGCAAAAAAAAAAAAAAATTTTCTTGATTTTGTCTAAAATATCTTCAAAAATTATTTTTTATTTTATTTGCTTGAGTTTAATTTTTCTTTATTTATTTTCAGGAATAATCATATTGTACAATAATAAGAAATGAATGAAAGTGTACTTTTATAAGAAAATTAAAGCAAGAAAAATTTGGAACCAGAACCTCTATAAAGGATTTTCCTTTCATTATACATTACATCATTCCATGCCCTCATGCTTACTTCACAAGTTAAAATTCTAGAAAGTCAACTAATAGGAGTCAAAATTAGATGATATGGTCCATATAAACCTTTTGATTCAGCAGGATATTTTTAACTGTTTTTTCTTCACAAGCATGTTATTGTACGCGTTAATCAAAAGCAACATCTAAAAATTGACTCGTTTGTAATTTTGCCACTGATTAATTAGACTGTTGTTTTGGCCTGCAGCTCTGCTTATTTTCTCTCATTAAAGTCTATGAAGAATCTTGGACCATAAAACAAAAGAGAAGAGTCAGGCACACACGTGGAATCTCATCTGTGGAAAGTCTCCTATTACTAACTTCCATAATTGATGTCTTTTTGAAAGTGAACTTTGAAAGTCTAATCAACGATAAGGTTAAGGTTAAAATTGAAAAACGAAATTACATATTGTCCATATGAATGGTGATCCTACGCGTGAAGAAAGCTGTAGCCGCTCGTGGACCATCATTTTCGTTTTATACTTTCCTGGGTAATCTTAGAGATTAAGTAAAAATGAAGTTTTGGCATAGTGACATATACGCATGCAGTTGTTTGCGGATATGTATGAACCACTTCATCGTGAAAGCTATAGCGTTTTCTTTAAGGATCCCCAACACAATATCATAGACTCACTGCACTGTTTTAAAATAGATGTGTAATAAAAGGTAATAATGGTTGCCTCTTACCCATTATTCATTATTCTTTTTATAAAATTACCTCTTACCCAAAAAAAAAGGCATATCTTACGATATGATACAATATGCGATACACGATTCGAAAAATTACCTTTTACCCAAAAAAAAAAAAAAAAAAAAAAAAAAAGAAGGAAAAATGGTTGCTTTCTTCTCTGTCTTCTTAATCTTTTTCACCACCTGCATACCCAGAGATGGGATTGATCGATCATTCAAATTTACAGAGAAGTGTTAATAAATAGAAGATATTAAAATAAAAAAAATAAAAAAATACGCTTTTCTTTGTTCTAGCCATAAATGAAAGGTGGGAAATTAAAGATAGAGTAAAAGACATGTACCCACCCTAGGTTTGCAAGTTGGTTTCATAAACTTCATATTTCCATCCTTAAATTAACAAAAAATCATATAAATAAATGGTGAAAAGGTAAAATGGTCATTTGAACTGCATTAAATTTGAAATGAAAATAAAATTTCAAAAAAACCCTCCACATCTCAAATTTCTTTCACAAGCACCCTTTCTCTAAATGGTGAGCTGCCTATCCTTTCCTGTTCGCTTGGCCACGAAAAGAAGCGTCGCCAACTGAGCTGTCCAGTTGAGATTGCGTCATGTTGCTCATCACGTCAATCTGTTGCTCGCTCGAACAACCTCTTCTTGCGTTGTTGTCGACCCGCCCCCATAGTCGCGCGACCCATTCCTGCTTTTTGCTGCCTAGTGGCATCGCCTCATTAAGTCTCAAGCCAGCCAGCAACACCAGTGACTTTGCCGCCAGCCTTGATCGCACATATGCCATGCGCTATCAGGGAGTTGTACATCCTGCTACCAAGTTTGTAGGTTTTTTTGATGTGGTTTGGGAGGATCTGTGGTGCCTTGTGGCAGCTTTTAGCCGCCTGTGGTGGAGGAATGCCGATTGCAGCGGATCTAAGGTTTTCTGTTGCAGGGGTGCGCTTGTCAAATTTGAAACTTGCAAGGATGTTGGGTTATTTCCGTGGCCTAAAAAGTTCAAGGGCATTTTTGTAATAGCACTCTCAGTACGGTATTAGAACCCAAAAAAAGGCTAACAGTGTTAATTTAAGGGTGTGAATATGGAATTTATGAAACCATGGGTGGGAACTGTAGATTCACCAAACTTTGGGTGGGTACATGTCGTTTACCCGTAAAGATATTAAGTTATAGATGGCCTTGTAAGAACATATTTCACTACTATTTATATTTTTGTCTACATTTTATAAAGTTATGTATGCATATATGATAATAATTAAGAAAGCTGCATAGGAAAGAAAAATAATTAGCTAGGTTTGATTTTTTTACATAGAGTAAACGACATTTTCCCACCCAAGGTTTGTCGAATATACAAGTTCCCACCCCTGGTTTCATAAATTGCAGATTCCTACCCTTAAATTAACATAAAACTGTTTAATTTAACAATTAAAAGGGTAAAATGGTAATTTCAAAGATGAAAAATTTTAGAATAACCCTTCATTTCTCAAATTCACACCATCGACGATTTCAAGCCATTCCGACCTGTTTCCGACGTAGTCGACCCCTCTCGACACCACCATTACAATCCTTTCAACCCCCACATCAAAACCCCTAACCTCCCCGCCTGATTGAATCCCCAATCACTGGTCGCCGTTCTTAGTGTCAATCGGTGTTTCATCCAAATTCTGGCAGGTCCTAGCACCGGAAACTACCCCCAACACCACCCATAGCATCACCGACTTCCCCCCACCAAAACCCTCAACATCGCCGATCACAATTGCCCGCTGATCGCCGCCACCTCTCCCTTAGGTTTTCGCGTTTTGTTGCGCCTTTCCAGCCAAATTCCGACACCTCGTCTAGGTGCAATCAAGTGAAAAAGTTAAGGGTTTTGGTGAGGAGGATAAGGGGATGCTGATGGTAGTGTCGGGAAGGTCTAATGGCGTCAAAATCAGGCCGGATTTTTTGGCTTGGCCGGGATCTCCTTTGGGGGGTTATTTGAGAGAAATTTGAGATGTGGGGGTTATCTTGAGAGAAAAGTAACGTTGGGAATTTAAAGGTGGGAATTTGCAATTTATAAAACTAGGGGTGGGAACTTGCAGACTCGCCAAACCTTGGGTGGGAAAATGTCGTTTACTCTTTAAAATAATTTACAAATGATGTGATACACCTATGTATTGGCGCCAATAGAAACGGGTTCGAGTGGAAATTTTATAAGTCCAAATACTCAAAAAAGAAATCCTAGTAGGAATTGCAATTTCAACTCAACTTTTTTGTCTGCCATATGAGTAAAGCTGCATTTTAATTCATATCAATATATGTCTGCCATTGAATTATAGCTTCTTCATATATATGTTCTCATTAGTTTGACTGGCATGTGAAAATCATGTAGGTGAGAGATGCTCATTATTCCTACTGATCATACTGCTTTCAAAAAGATAGATTTGCAGCTTGAAGTGAATAGGTGGATGGATAATAAAGGATATAAACATTGGAGAACTGAATTTAATTTAAACTCAAAAATTTCCTAGTCCTATAAGACAATGCATGTGCTACTTATAATAGTTTATACATCTGCCGAGTTTGTTTCGCATAACTAATGGAAGTAAGACTAGAACCAGATTTACTGTTTGGGTACAAGTATAGAAGGTTAATCCTTGTTAGAAAAAAATAAGGCAAAATGATCTAGAATGAATACAAGATTAGAACCAGATTTATGGCCCGTAAATTAGTATTATTGTGTCTGGTCAAGAATTATTTGTTTTTAAATATTAACTACTAATTATAGGCTTATAGCCTTATATTTACTAAACTTAAATTTGGTCAGTTCTTAATTTCCTGCTAAAGCAATCCACAAGATTCTCCAACAAATCAAGTCAAATTGGTATATCCTACCATAGTTTATCAATTATTCATAAAAGCAAACATCTTTTTCCCACCCAAGGTTTGCCTTAATCACTTTCCCACCTAACAAGTTTCAAAATGTCACTTTCATACCCAAAGTTAACATTCTGATACTACCCAAAGCCGATTCCGATAGCAAAAATTATCTCCGTCACCACCATTTGAACCTCTGGTCTCCTCTCTACAAAACCCTTCTCACTCTTGCAACTGATTTCTCACCGAATATCGGTCACCGCAAAGCTAAGGTTTCCTATTCTTAGATTATTTCGGCGGCGAATATTCAATTGGTTACTACTATTCGATCGATCGCCCATTGACCTTCACACTACAGAAACTCTCTTGTCCTGGCTCCTAATAACTTTCTGAATGACGAGTAAGAAAGTGAAATGTATTTTTAGTATTAACGGAATATAAACGTTGGGTGGAAAAGCGGTATTTTAAAACCTTTTAGGTGAGAAAGTGTCATTAAGACAAACCTTGAGTGGGAAAAAGTCGTTTACTCTTATCTATAATAAGGGGAAACTTTCGTTTGAGAAATAGATTAGAGTAGGTAAGATTACTTTATAGTCTAGATAGGTTTGTTGTGTAATTACGTCCATTATATAAACCCATGATTTCATGAGGTAATGAAAATATATCCATATACGTAGAGACTTTTTTTAGTGCTCCACAATCCAGCCCTACAATGGCAAACACCTTTCCCTGCTGGACATGCAGTCAACTATTTTGAAACTTATAAAGTAAAGCCCGGCATTCATGATGACTAAGTCATCTCGTCTACTGTATTGTTCAATGTTCACATTCTAAGAATTCACGCATTGTGTTTTATATTTTAATTTAGTTAATTAAGCTGAGTCTTATACAAGTTAAATTAATGGTTCAAAGTGTGAAGATTACATATAAACAGCCAACTCAAACTTTCTAGTATTATAAATTACTGGTTGGTGAGTACGTAATTAATGGATTTCTATTAGATTTTCTTTGCAAAATCCTGAGTTCTGTTGATGGAAAATTTCTATTCGATACTGAAGACTTGGCCAATGGCCGGTCATAATTTGTTCCAGTTTACCACCTCATATATATAAATATTAATTTTGTTCCCCAGTCCTTTTCGTAAATAATATTTATTTATGGTAAAATTTCACAGACCCCTTGAGGTTTGCTTGAATCACACGGACCCCCATTGGTATGAGAATTAGGCACTCTCATTCCATGTTTTTGGCCGTTAGTATCATCTAGAAAGTTGATTTTTTTTTTTTTTTTTTTTGGTAACCCGGGTGTCCGGACCAGTTTGTATGCATCTCAACTAATCATCGAGATCCATTGAATACCCTAAAAGCGTAAAATAATAGGTAAGTCACAATGTTATTATGGTAGGTGATCCCAAGGTTTCAATCCAATAATTCAAAGAAGCAAGGAAACCTCCTTAACTATCAGGTCAACCCCTTGGGGTTCAGACCAATCATATTACTTGGAATATCAAAGAAAGAGAACATATGTAAAAATGGCATAAACTTTATGGGTTGTGGTATTGTAACCACCAATCATATTTAGGATGTAGCATTAATCTTAAGAATAGGGGCATTAAGTAGCTATAAAAGGATGCGCCTGGCACAATCTCGGAAATATCATCTGAATCTATCAAAAATATTCTTTTGAGTTCGTTGCCATGATCTCTTCAACGCTTTCTGTTCAATGGCTTCTACTGATCTTCATAGTTATATCGATCTCTGTCACTTCTACAAGCTCTAAGATTCCAAGGCTTAGTCCAGTCAGAGGAACAATTTTACTGGACCCCGAAATTTTGTCAGCTCCTATTTCGGAGGACTTCCAGACATTTTTTTACACTCAAACACTTGATCACTTTACCTACAGACCTGAAAGCTACTCCACTTTTCAACAACGATATGTAATCAATTTCAAGTACTGGGGTGGTTCAAATTCTAATGCTCCAATCTTTGCATATCTTGGAGCCGAAGCACCCATCGATGGTGATTTATCAATCATCGGATTCCTACCCGATAATGCCCTCCGGTTTAAAGCTCTCCTAGTATATATAGAGGTAGATATTCCACATCTTTGTTCCAATAGCTAAATTATTTTCAGATTCTTATTCTTTCTTTTATCTCAAAGTAATTTTCTCTTCTTTCATCAGCATCGTTACTATGGGAAATCGATCCCTTTTGCGTCGAGAGAAGAAGCCCTGAACAATGCTAGCACGATCGGGTATTTCAGTTCAGCTCAAGCTATTGCAGACTATGCAGAAATTATCTTGCATATTAAGAAAAAATATCAAGCCGAAGATTCGCCTGTGATTGTCGTTGGAGGATCATACGGAGGAAGTAAGTGGTGACTGTTACATTAAAAAAAAAAAAAAAAAAAAAAATTGAAACTATCAGTTACTGATGTCATTTTATGATTTCCAGTGCTTGCTTCGTGGTTTCGCCTGAAATATCCTCACGTAGCTCTCGGAGCTTTGGCCTCCTCTGCTCCAATCCTGTATTTCGATGACATAACGCCGCAGAATGGATATTATTCTGTTGTCACCAGGGATTTCAGAGTAATACATATTAAAATTTGGCCTTTTGTTAAACAATCTTTTTCACTTAAAATCCTGAAAGCCTTAAGATAATATTACGGGATTGTGTAGGAAGCTAGTGAAACGTGCTACCGAACTATACTAAAGTCTTGGTCTGAAATCGATAAAGTTGCTTCCACGCCCAATGGTCTCTCAATTCTTAGTGAGAAATTCAGAACTTGCAAGTAATAGCAAAGTCTTTGTCGTATCCTTCTGGTTTATTCCTAGATTATAATAATATATGATTGATTACTAATTTGGTTATTTTCTTGAAGTAGACCCTTGAAAGAATCTTCAGAGCTCAAGGATTTCTTGGATTCTACGTATGCTAATGCAGCTCAATATAATCAGCCACCAGAATATCCTGTTACCATGGTGTGTGGGGGCATTGATGGGGCGCCTCCTGAAACTGATTTACTTGGAAAAATATTTGCTGGTGTGGTTGGTTTTAGAGGAAATAAATCTTGCTATGTTAATGCTCCAAGAAATGAATCTGAAACGAGTGTGGGGTGGCAATGGCAGGTATATCACTCAATTCTTTTTTTTTTCTTTTTTCTTTTTTTATTTTTTATAATATCAATATAATTCTAATCTGGTGAAAAATCATCCTATTTAATCTGTATGTTGGCAGAGTTTTTGGCTAAAGCGAAAGAAGTATTAACAAGACATCAACCATATATATATTATAACAATATATTTTATATGGTATTAATGATTAAATTATGAGTAAAATTATAAGATTTAAGGTAGAAAGTAATTATAAACAAGAACCAAACACCATGGAGAAAAACAAGATTTTATATTATGATGGTTGCCTAGAATGGATGTCAAAATAATGCACACATAAGTTAGAATATAATTATGATCATTGTTATATGAGTCTTAATTAATATGATTTAGGTCATGAAAAGCACTAAATTCTGATCGACAATTAGCACAAGCAACAGGCAACTGGTCATGTCTTGACATATAAGAAAATGAAGTGGTATGCAGTTAAACACGCTAATTAAAGTTGATTAAAATACCCATGTCCCCACAATTAATTAGTATTATGCTCACGTAAGCAAGACTGCAAGAGATTCTTATTTACTTTCATTAGTAGAAAAGGTCTTTTCATAATCAAACAAATTACACAAATGCACAATTGGTATGACCTCGAACACTAAAGTTTCATTGCTTACAATATTCAAATAAACTTCTGTTTTTATGGTCAGATGACAAACCTTTTAGTTACTATAGTTAGTTATACCCAGAGAGTTTTGTGTTCGAGTCGTAGGAGAGGTATATATCACATTTGTACAATTCTATGGTCCATTGGGCTTGTAGGGTATTCCGTGACCCTAACGATTAGGCAGACTCTAATGTGCACTTGGATACCTTGTATACCTAAAAAAAAAAAAATTTATTTAATCTTAATTTTCAAAAAAGATTGATGAGTTGTGTGAATTTTAGACATGTAGTGAAATGGTGATGCCGATAGCGAGAGACAATACGACAATGTTCCCACCTATGCCTTTCAATATAAGCAGCTTCATCGACGAATGCAGTCAATCTTATGGTGTCCCTCCTCGGCCTCATTGGGTTACATCATATTATGGTGGCCATGTAAGCCTTTCTCTTTCCACCACTCAATTATCTTCATTTCTCAAACCACAATTCACTAATTAGCATTTAAATGTTTTTTTATTTTTTATTTTTCTTTATCACTGCAGGATATAAAACTAATTCTCCAAAGATTTTCCAGCAACATAATTTTCTCCAATGGACTGAGAGATCCTTATAGTAGCGGCGGGTAATTAATACACCAAAAAATAATATAAATTTCTAATACAAAATTAACTTTTTTTCTGTATTGTGCTATGTCTAATATACTATCTTACATTATAGGGTGCTGAAAGACATATCAGATAGTGTTGTCGCAGTTCATACAGTCAATGGTAAGTCCCTCGAATGGATCGCCAACTATAGAATTAGGATCATTTGTTGATCTAAATTTTCTTTAAAGTTTTAAAATCCATGAATGGTGCAAGATTAATTGTTAAATTTGCAGGTTCTCACTGCTTGGATATACTTCCAGCAAATGCTACTAGTGATCCAGATTGGCTGGTGAAGCAGCGTAAGATTGAGGTAGAGATTATGGAAGGATGGATAGCCAAGTACAATAAGGATCTCCTAACATTCAGGCAGTAAACGTCATAACGACGGCAGGAAATTGTATCGTGAATCAAAGCCAAAAATTATGTATTAGTTCAAAGTATTTAATAAAATCTAAATTTAATATGTGCCCCTTACGTTAACACCCTACTAGGAATATGAAACAATCTCAAGTTATTAAGCAGAGGTGCTGTGAGGAATTAGTGAAAACAGAGCAGTTTCAAGAAGCTGGGGTCTTGTTTGTAATGATTGTATAAGCTGCATGGCTTAAGTGTAATTTTAGAATCTAAAAGCACTGCCGTTTCAATAAACAAATGTTGGCTATATAAGTGCTAATGTACTGTAACAGAAATCTGTTAATAAAAAATTTAGATTCAGTTTTCATTCAATCTGCAGTAGCTTTCTTTGCACTTTTTAAATTTTCTTGATTTCTTTACAATTTCTTCATGGTATCAGAGCCCCAGACCAACGTCCAAGGGAAAAATTCATCTTCGATCTTGAATAATCTTGACAACTTAAACATGGAGGTTCATAGCTCCAGTTCAAATTTCACTCCTTCAGGAGTTCCACCCACCCTACCTGTCGTCTCTGTAAAACTGCTAGAGAAGAACTATTCGTTCTGGAGATCACAAATTCTGTCAGCCCTGACATCTCATGGTCTTGAAGGCTTTGTTATTGGTGAAAAAGAGTGTCCACCGATGATCTTGTTAGAGAAATCGACTGACTCAGGACAGACAGAGAAGAAACAAAACCCTAGCTATCTCACTTGGAAGAAGATTGACCAGTTCTTGGTAAGTTGGCTTTACTCCTCAATCTCTGAATCAATGTTTAGGCATGTAGCAAAATGCACTACTTCATATGAAATATAGAATGTTTTAGAGCTTCATTTCCAGTCGGTATCCAAAGCTAGGACCTTACATCTGAGAAACCTATTACAGACTACTAAGAAAGAAGGTTGTAATGTGAGTGAATATGTATTAAAGATAAAAGAATTAGGAGATGAATTGATAGCAAGTGGAGTGAATATCACAGATGAAGAACTTTTGCTGTATATATTAGACGGCTTAGGGCCAGGGTATGATGCTGTTGTAGCAAATCTGACAACTTGTAGTAGTCAAACGACACTACAAGAAGCCCAATTCTTACTTCACAAACATGAGATTAGGTTGGAGAGACAGCAAAGTTCTTTGTCAAATTTCCATGAACACATAGTTTCAGCTCTTTTGGCTTCCAAACAGTCTCAAATAGAGTATTCTTCAGGTTCTCAAAATGTTTCTGGTGCTAGTAATGGGAATTTTCGTGCTCATAATTTAGCTACTCCTCAGTTTCAATCGATGCCCAATTTTCAACCTTCAGATCAGAATTTCCTTCACCAACAGATGCCTAGTAACAACCATTCTGGAGGAAACAGTTTAAACAATGCAGTTTACTCAGATTTTAATCCCTCACATTCCTCCCAATACTCACAGATTGGATATGGTTTTACCCCTGGAAACCAGTCTCACATGTTTCATCCTGGAATGATGAGAAGTAGAGGCCGAGGAAGAGGATATTTTAGGCCTAAACTAATCTGTCAAGTATGTGGTAAGGGAGGACACACAGCACTACAGTGCTATCATAGATTTGATCATGAATATCTAGGTTTCCCAACCCCTGGATCAGTATCTAGATCTATTGGTTTTAACAGTTTCTCAGTACCTGGATCTACTGGTTTTAATGGTCCACAAAGTTCTACTCCAGATCACTCTACTAAGTCAGCACAAGCTCTTCTTACTACAGTCATGCTAGGACAATTCATTCCCAAGACTGCTGCTGGAAATCCTAATCCTGGAAATTTTATTTCATCCATAACTAATGCTCCTACTTCACAGACTAATACACTACAGAACTACCTTGGTTATCCTTTACAACATTCTGTTCCTTAGCTATCTCAGAATTCTATTTCATCAGCAGCTGCTCAGCATACACCAGTTGCTTCTCCTCACACTGTGCAAGACCAAACATGGTATGTGGACTTTGGTGCCGCAAACCACATGACATCTGATGTCAACAATCTGATCATTAAAGATAACTATCAAGGTGGTTCAAATGTGCAGGTTGGGAATGGCCAAACAGTACCTTTTTCACACACATGTGAGTCTTTTCTAACTTCTGGCTCTGCTTCTAGGTTATTGCATCTTAGAAATATGCTGTGTGTACCTCATATAGCAAAGAATTTATTAAGTATTTCACAGATTACAAAGGATAATGGTGTAATAGTTGAATTTCATGTTGATCGTTGTCTTATTAAGGATAAGAACACCAGAGATGTACTCCTTCAAGGTGTCCTAAAAGATGGCTTATATCAACTGGAAGCCTCTCTTCCCGCTGTGTTTTCGTCATATGGTGTATCTGCTCCAACTGCTTCCTGTAATGTGGCTGCCTCTACTACTCTCAATAATAGGTGTAGTCATAATAATAGGATCACTGATTTATTACATAGGGTGCAATCTGATGTAGTTGATAATTCTGATGTAGTTAATAAGTCAATAATGGTGTGGCATGCTAGAATGGGACATCCCTAAGAAACAACTCTTAAGCATGTATTAAATAAATTGCATGTACCTGGAATGTCTACCTATAATAAAAGTTTTTGTGAAGCCTGCCAATTTGGCAAATTGGCTCAAACTTCTTTTCCTTTGTCAAATTCTAAGACTTCCAGGCCACTTGAACTGGTTTGTTTAGATTTATGGGGCCCTGCACCAGTATGCTCAACAGAAGGTTTCAAATATTATATGTTGTTTGTAGATGATTACAGTAGATACATGTGGATATACCGTTTGAAACTCAAGTCTGAAGCCTTTAAAGTGTTTACTAGTTTTCATGTGTTTGCTGAAAAACAATTAGATGCTACACTGAAGAATCTTCAATCTGATTGGGGAGGGGAGTTCAGGTCTTTTACTTCTTATCTGGAAACTCATAGCATAGGTTTTAGACACCCCTGCCCCTCTTTACACCAGCAGAATGGGAAGGTTGAGAGAAGGCACAGAACAATTACAGAGTTTGGTTTAACTTTGTTAGCACATGCAGGAATGTCTTTATGTTTTTGGTGGCAATCCTTTAGCATAGTAGTGTTCATTGTTAACAAACTGCCCTCTGTTGCTCTTGACGATATCTCATCATATCATAAACTGTTTGGTAAAGAACCCACATATATTGATCTTAGGGTCTTCGGCTGTTGTTGCTACCCATACATACGACCCTATCAAAAGCATAAGTTTTCTTATCACACTGAGCAATGTGTGTTTATTGGGTATAGTCCAGCTCATAAGGGTTTTAAATGCTTGTCTTCCACAGGAAAGATATATATTGTTAAGCAAGCCAAGTTCAATGAGACAATGTTTCCTTTTAAACATGATTTCAAGTGTGTGCAACTGAAAAATCTGGATCTTATAGGAGTATCTACAAACACCAGTTCTGAAGGGTTTTGTTCATCTTGGAACCTTGCTCATTGTTTAGACTTAAATTATGTTTTTGTCATTAATAACAATGTGTCTTCTACTGCATAAGTAAATACAACTTCATTTGCTGCTGATGCTACTAATTCACAGTTGCCTACTAGAAAACCAGGTGGAGATTCATTATGTGGAAAGGATCTCTCGGCACAAGACTTAACAGAAGTTATAAACTTACCTGCTACAACAGCATCAAAGGGTTCAGTGAGACCTGTTACTGATACTGTCTTAGTTTCAAAATCTGATGTGTCTAATTTTTCTGGTGACTCTATCTTAAATACAGCAGGTACTTACACTGCTTTTGATCCACCTTCAGCTCCCGAAATACATCTGGAGGTTGTCTTACCCATCTCTCAGAACAATGCAACAATGTCAGCACCTACAGCAATGTCAGTACCTACAGCACACACCAATGCCACTACAAACTATCATCCAATGCTCACTAGATCAAAAACCAGGAATAATCAGATTATAAGTCAAGATTTTCTGGCCACAACCTCCATCCTATCTGAACCGAAAAGTGTGTCTGAAGCCTTAAGTATTTCAGAATGGAAACAAGCTATGAATGAAGAATTTGAAGCATTAAAAAGGAACAACACATGGGAGTTAGTTCCTCCTACTTCCGATATGAATATAGTAGGTTGCAAGTGGGTTTTCAAAACCAAATTAAAATCAGATGGCACACTTCAGAAATACAAAGCTCGGTTGGTGGCAAAAGGATTTCAACAAACACCAGGAATTGATTACTTTGACACATTTTCTCCTGTGATCAAACCATCTACCATTAGGATTATGTTCTCCTTGGCAGTCTACAACAGTTGGCAGATACAACAAATTGACATTAACAATGCGTTCTTGAATGGAGATCTCACAAAGACTGTTTTCATGATGCAACTTAAGGGTTTTGGTGATAAGACTCATCCCAAGCATGTGTACAAACTCAACAAAGCCCTGTATGGATTAAAACAAGCACCTTGGGCCTGGTTTGATAAATTGAAATCTGCCCTTTTAACTTGGGGTTTTCAGTGTTCCACTTCAGATACAAGTCTATTCTTTTTTAAGAAAGATACTCAGGTAATATACTTACTTGTGTATGTTGACGATATTTTAATTACTGGAAATGATTCAGAGTTGATTGATCAGATTGTTACTGATTTGAATGGCTGTTTTGCACTCAAAACTTTAGGAGAGATAAGCTATTTTCTTGGGTTTGAAGTGTATAGAAATGAGACAGGTTTACTCCTTACCCAAACCAAATATGCTCAAGAATTACTGAGCAAAGTTGGTTTAGCTGAGTGTAAGCCATGTAATACCCCAATGGCTACAGGTACGAAATTGGGAAAAGAGGACAGTCCCCTCTTTGATCAACCTACACTGTATAGAAGTTTAGTGGGGGGCCTTCAGTACTTAACACTCTCACGACCTAACTTGGCTTTTGCAGTCAACAGGTTAAGTCAGTTTCTTCAGTACCCCACAATCAATCAATGGACTGCATGCAAGAGAGTGCTCCGGTATATTAAAGGGACTGTTCAGCATGGACTATTTTCCTAGAAAAATGAAAATTTTTTGCTAGAAGGGTATGCTGATGCAGATTGGGCCAGCGATGTAAGTGATAGAAGATCCACCCCTGGCTACGGTATTTTTCTTGGAGGGAATCTAGTTCAATGGGGTTCTAGGAAGCAAAAAGTGGTTTCTCTTTCTTCAACAAAGGCTGAATATAGGGCCCTGAGTCAAGCTTCCACAAAATTAGTCTGGATTCAACAGCTATTTCAAGAGCTTGGAATCCAGATAAATGATGTCCCTATACTATGGTGTGATAATATGAGTGCGGGTGCATTATCATCGAAGCCAGTTTTCCACGCCAGGACTAAACACATCGAGATCGATGTTCATTATGTAAGAGAGTTGGCCATGGATAAGAAGTTAGCTGTGCAATATGTCGCATCATAATATCAACTTGCTGATATTCTTACTAAAGCTCTCCCTGCACAAAGATTCTCAATGCTAAAAGATAAATTGAATGTAGTTGCTTTACTGCCAAATCCGGAACATCAATACACACCAACTGGATAATCATTGGTCTGTTTAACTGTATATTGGTGATCTGCCTCATTTTTTCATTTTTCTGCTAATACAATTCTTTTGTTCTTCTTTTGTCTGCTAAATTGATTGATAATTCAGTTTGAAGATTTCTTGCTTTAATGGTATAAGAAGTGGTCTGCCTAGACTGGTGTTATGATATGGTTTGATAGCAAAATGTTTTTGGTTTGATATGGTGTTATGACTGGTGTTATGATATGGTTGAGCCTTTGAGTTTCTGGTGATGGTTTGAAACAGCAGTGGTATAAGAAGTGGTCTGCCTAGACTGGTGTTATGATATGGTTGAGTTTTTTGAGTTTCTGGTGATGGTTTGAAGCAGCAGTGGTATAAGAAGTGGTCTGCCTAGACTAGTGTTATGATATGGTTTGATAGGAAAATGTTTTGGTTTAAGGGGAAATGTTTAGCCAAAGCACTGCGAACAGAATGGATGTCTAGTTTAAGGGGAAATATTAAGCAGAGGTGCTAAGAGGAATTAGTGGAAACAGAGCAACTTTTAGAAGAAACTGGATGTTTAGTTTAAGAGGAAATATTAAGCAGATGTGCTGAGAGGAATTAGTGGAAACAGAGCAGCTTTTAGAAGAAACTAGATGTTTAGTTTCAGGGGAAATATTAAGCAGAGGTGTTGTGAGGAATTAGTGAAAACATAGCAGTTTAAAGAAGCTGGGGTCTTGTTTGTAATGATTGTATAAGCTACATGGCTTAAGTGTAATTTCAGAATCTAAAAGCACTGTCGTTTCAATAAACCAATGTTGGCTATATAAGTGCTAATGTACTGTAACAGAAATCTATTAATAAAAAATTTAGATTCAGTTTTCATTCAATCTATAGTAGCTTTCTCTACACTTTTTTAGTTTTCTTGATTTCTTTACAATTTCTTCACAAGTAATACGAAATCAAAACAGTAACCACACACAAACCACAAACAGTAAAGAGAAAGAATAATACGCATAATTTAATCTGATTCAGCCAATTAACTGGCTAAATCCAGTAGAATCAATATTATTGCAATACTGTCTCACCTCTTTAATAACAATTAGACCTGGCAAAAGAGGGCTTGTACTCGTGGGTAAACGGGTACCAGCATCTAATGGGTGGGTACAGGTATCCCTTAATATTACCTATTTCAAAATTACCCGTACTCGGCCTGCCCGTGAAAGTTGCTGGTGGGCCGGGTAATGCCCGCGGGTACACGTACTTTAACTTAAACCCAAAAAACCCTAAACCATTTCTCACTCTCCCAACCAACAGCGCCCTGCACTAGTAGCTCTCAATCTCTCTCAGACTCTCACGTAGCTCTCCATAGGGGTAAGCGGTTCCGAGTACCCTGTGTTTTTCGGGGGAACCAAAACCATACAGTACAACTTCCCAAAAAAAGAAACCAGAACTGGAACCATACAGTGCAGATTCTTAAATTCAAGGAACTGGAACCTGCATTAGGTTCCGGTTCCTTTCCCGGGTACCCTATAAAAAATCAGTTACGCCCCTATTAGTTTAAAACATGACAAAAATACCTTAAAAGTTTACAAATACACCCCTAACAAATTTTGATTATTCATTCATTTGTGTCTAATGTGACTTATAAATCCTTTAATCTCTAGGCAACACTTGAATTCAATCAATTTATCACAATTCACATAAAATTCCTCAATCAAAACCAAAACACAAACAATTAATTAAACAATCATATTATGAATCTATAATTTAATATTATAATTAATCAAATTTCTAATCATTTAATTAAGTATTGTACTAATGTTTATAATGGAATATTATAATTAATTAAGTAATCATACTATAAATCAATAATGTAATGTTATAATTAATCAAATTTTTAATCATTCAATTAAGTAATGCACTAATATAGTATATTACTAATGTTTATAATGTAATGTTATAAATTTATAATTAATCAAGTAATCATTTAACTATGTAATGTTATAATTAATTAAGTGATTATAATATAATGTAATGTTATAATTAATTAAGTAATCATACTATAAATTTATAATGTAATGTTATAATTAATTAAATTTCTAATTATTTAACTGGTCATAATTCCAATTATACTCTTAATTAATCAAAACTTTAATATTAATATATTATAATATATTAAAGTTTTTTATATGGTGTAGTTTATATGTAATAAGTATAATTATATATTTATTTAATTAGGTTATTGTAAAAATTTAACTTTTTCCATTTCAAATTTTTTTATTTGTAAAATTACAATAGACCCCTCATTCTTCACAGATATTTATTTCAACCCAGGTTCCAAAACAGGATATCCGCTGCAGGTTCTTTTTTCTAAGTTCCAGTTCTAGTTCCTCCACATGTAAGAACCGAAATCGAAACTGTATAATATCGGTTCCAAAAAAATAGATCCTGAACCTACCCGCATAGTATCGGTTCTGGTTCTACCTACAGGTTCGATTCTACCTACGACCCGTGCTCTCAATTTAACTTGAATGTTTATCATTTATTAAAAAATAAATAAATGATAAACATTCAAGAGGCTTCATCAACTCTTGGCACGAGGTCATAAATTTTAGTAGTAATTATTTCTTGGATTGGGGTTAATATTACTATTTTAATGTAATGCTTTCGTGATCATAAATGAGTTTTCCTCCTGCTTCATCTCTCTCACAGCGGTAGCTTTAGCACTAATCCTGCCATCTTCTTCCTCAGATTCCATGCCAAAAAATCGCCTCAGAAGACTAAAAAATATCACCCAATTGCCACCTCTCCCCTGAACCATGTACTCAATTATTACAGGCTCTTTGACTTAATGACGAACCTTTCACGCAAATATAAAACCCACAGATTGTCTTCCTTCCATATGATTTTGTTTTTACGGGTGACCCTACGGGTTGACCCGTACCTACATAGGCGAGTACGGGTCATACATTTTTCTACCCGTGAAATTTGTTTACTCGTAGACCCTTGCCCATTACTCGTAACTACCCGGTCCGTATCCGCCCGCCCCGCCCGTTTGTCAAGTCTAGTTACAATTAATGTAATTTGTCTTATGATTTACTATCACACTCATACAAGAGAAAAATAAGTTTATATACTAAGTTTAAAGTGTAAAACCTAATATTACAAGAATCCTCTTTTACTAAGCCCAAACCCAATTAGAAATTAATGACTTGGAGAAATCCTACAGCGGCTCTTTATGAAATAGACCCAAACTGCCTACAAGCCAAATAGCACTGCCTCTTGCACCCTCGCCTGCTTATTGAGGAACAGGGTCCTCACCAACTGATCGGGCAACATGACCCCCAAATGCATCTACGTGGTCCGTTATTGTTAAAGTGATCGACAACTCCAACAATCAAGACATAGCTATCGCAAATATATATCAAATTTATCCAAAAAACAAACATCACTGTCACCTTGAATAAAATCAAATATCTAAAAGACAGCGTAATTAATATTAATTTCATCCTATTTTACTATCAAATTTTTCAATGTTTATATATAATATGTATCACAGATGGTAGTCTGGTAGTGGTAGGTTAGCTAAACAATGAGCCGATGCAAAGGCCCAATGTTTAACCAGTTTTGATTGGGCTATTGGATTCAGTTTAGAATGACTTAAACAAACTAGTTATATTGAACCTTCGTACTCTTTATATATTTCTAAAACAAAATTCAAAAACAAAAAAGCTTAATTTATTTTCATTTTTACTTCCCCTAAGTAGAACAATTTTGTTCAAGAGATGTATTTCTTACTATTTTTAATAATAAAAGCTTAATTATAAATAATATATAATATAAATTTACCTTTTTTTTTTTTTTTTTTTTTTTTTTTTTTTTTTCTTCTAAGTGACTCGTCTCATATAGTCATTTAATCATAATTTCATTAATTTTCTACAGCAAGTTAACTAAGAGTTCGATTCTTCTTTTCTTCACTTAAGATTATAAATTACCCCATGAGTTGGTTCGTAATCTTTAATTAATACATATTGCTACATGAATAAATTAATAAAATTATTCCTTGTCTTTTATGGAAAAAATTGCTTCATTGTTTTGTTTTTCTTCTATTTTAAATTTTCTTCATTATTTTAATAAATTAATATGTATTTATGCATATATAAATTGGTAACATATATCTACTTTCATTCAGTTTTCAAACATGTGCTAAGAAACAAAATTGTTTTTTTTTTTTTCTCATAATTACAAATTACTTTGCAATAATATGTCAAATCAATAAAATATAGTCACA
The DNA here is from genome assembly GCF_008641045.1 of Pistacia vera. Classification (NCBI taxonomy): domain Eukaryota; kingdom Viridiplantae; phylum Streptophyta; class Magnoliopsida; order Sapindales; family Anacardiaceae; genus Pistacia; species Pistacia vera. The sequence continues at coordinate 145,787 of NW_022195028.1, read as the reverse complement.
TAAATACATAAATATTCAGTTGATATATATTCTGTCGTGATCAATAATGCTACGGACACCAATAATTTGCACCGAATTTTTGTACTAACGTACGTGGCATCCATTCAAACACAGCCATGTTGAAGACAAAACACGTCTTCCGTGAATGAACGATCGTCCAACAATTATGGACGTCCGTCCATATTTGATGGACGACCATTCATCATGAATTGACGAACGTCCATGAAAAATAACATGGACTCCCGTCCATATTATATGGACGGGAGTCCATTTCCTCTGAATGGACGTCCACCTCATATGAAAACCCTCCATAGTTTTTTTTAAATATAATAATGGACGTCAGTCCATATTATATGGACGACCATCCATACTAAAGATGCTAGTTTCATTGAGTTCTTAATTTGTGAATAATAAATGCAGACTCCAAGTTAAGGCAAGGCTGAACAACCACCTGGAATTGTGAGTTCTAATGAACTAAAAAAAAAAAAAAAAACAAAAACAAAAACAAAAATTATCCTAAGGCTAATTGTGATGATGTGGCTTATGAATTGCCACGTTGGAGTCAAACTTTTTTAAGAAGAGTCAAGCCTGAGTTATGCGACACCATTTTGCATTTGGGATCACTTAACATATTGTGTCAAGTGGTCCACTTCTCCAGCAACAAACGTTTCTCTCCATGCCTCATTAGAAGCATGAACATGGAGAAGCTTCTAGGGTATTTCTTCATCTTACGGCTGTGGAGTACATTAATCCAGGTGGAGGTTGATCTGAGAAGTGTGTGGGTGTATAAAATCATGTTGGCTATTAAAGGAAGGGCAGAGCCTTTCATAAAGAGAGTTAGGGATTGTTATTCTCGGGTGTGTTCCTTCCTTGTACTTTTCTTTTCAATTCTTCTTTGTACCTTTGAAATTCATGAGTAATAATACCGTACAGTGAGCCTTGAAGAGTGGATGTAGGCTTTACAGCTGAACCACTATAAATTGCAGTGTCTTTACTCTTGATTACTCTATTTTTGTTGATTTATTTATCCTAGATGTGTTGGTTGATTGACTCATAGTTTTATGTTTGATTGTTTATTAAATTAAACCCATTTGAGATTCAGATTAAGACACACTGTTAACCCTAGATTTCTACAAATTGGTATTAGAGTCTGGTTCAAGGCTTCTTTAGGGTTCTATTCAGTTGTTCTTGTTTGTAATCTCTTCTAGAATACTAGCTCTTCATTGATTTCATGTACCATAGTATTTCTTCTATATTGTTGTTTTAACATCCCTTTGAAAACATGTCATCTAAGTTTGAATTTGAAAATTTTACAGGAGAGAATGATTTTGGTTTATGAAAGATGAAGATGGAAGCTGTGCTGGTAAAATTAGGGTTGGCCCTGGCGTTGAAAGGAGAATTTGAACTACCTAAAACGATGACAGCAATTGAGAAGCAGGATGTGCTGAATAAGGCTAAAAGCTCCTTGATCCTAGGACTAGGTGACAAAGTCCTTCAAGAGGTTAAGGAGGAGAAAACAACATCTGCAATCCGGAACATGTTAGATACTCTTGACCAGTTTAAAGCTATTCCTAATAGGTTATTCTTAAAACAGAGATTGTTTGGGTTTAAAATGGATGAACAAAAAACCTTGAAAGATAATAAGGATGAATTTCTAAAAATAGTACAAGACCTAAAGAGCATATAAGTAGAAATTGGTGATAAGGATTAGGCCATAATCCTATTAAATTCTTTGCCAAAGTCCTACTCTAATTTTGTGGAAACCTTAAAGTATGGTAGCCAGACCCTAAAATTAGAAGAGGTTGTAGAAACTATTACAACTAAGGGTAGTGAGAATAGGATGAAAGATAAACATGGCAGTGATGGTGAAGGTCTTATGGTTAGAAGTAGATTAGAGAAGAGAAATTAGAAAAAGGGAGGAAACAATAGGAATAGGTCTAAATCTAAAACAAGGAAATGGAAGTGTTCTTTTGTCATAAAGAAGGTCATCTTAGGAGGGACTGTCCTGAGAGAAAAGGTAAAAAGAAACATGAAAAGTAAGGTGAAGAAGGCAGTGTTGGAGTTATAGCTAAAGGATATGAGAGTTTTGAGGTTCTAGTCATTTCTGATGGCAAAAATAGTGAAGAATGGATCTTAGAACAGGATGTACCTATCATATGACACCAACTAGGGAGTGGTTCAGTTCCTTTCAACCCTTAGATGGTGGGAAAGTAGTGATGGATTAACCAAAATCCTCACTGATGTGAGGTATATCCCTGACCTTAAAAGATACTTAATATCTCTAGGCACTTTAGACTCAATAGGCCTACGTTACAAGGCAATAAATAGGAGTCTTAATGTGATGAAATGATCCTTGGTGGTTATGAGGGCTGAAGGAGAAATGGGCTTTATGTGTTAAAAGGTAAAACAGATTGTGGAGTGGCTGTTGTAAGGTCAACAGAGGTTCAAGATAAAACTCATTGTGGCATCAAAGGCTCGCACATGTTAGTGAAAAGGGTTTAGGAGAACTAAGTAGACAAAATTTATTGTGTGGGAATAAAATTGGGAATCTGATTGTGAACATTGTGTGTTTGGTTTAGGCAGAATGCTCAGGTCTTATATGTAATTGTCTATGTGGATGACATTTTGTTAACTGGAAATGATACTGAGTTAGTACAGAATATTGTCCAAAGGTTAAACATTAAGTTTGCTCTTAAGACTTTAGGTTCTCTTAAGTATTTCTTGGGTTTTGAAGTCCACAAAACAAATTCACACATCTACATGAGCCAAGAAAAATATGCTAGAGACCTCCTTTCTAAGACTAGTATGTTAGATTCAAAACTTTGCTCTACTCCCATGGTTGTAGGCAACAAGTTAACCTGCATAGACAGTGATACATATGACAACCCAACTCTATATAGAAGCAAATTGGGGCTTTATAGTATTTAACACTTTCTAGACCTGATATTGCTTATTCATTCAAAAAGTTAAGCCAATTTCTCAAAGCTCCCACTCAACTTCATTGGAAAGTCTGCAAAAGACTTCTAAGATATCTTAAAGGCACTACAAATTTTGGTCTTCAGTTTACTAAAGTCAACAGGTCTCATTTGGAGTGTTTCACTAATGCTGATTAGGCAGGCTCTATTCAAGATAGTGTTGAACTGGTTGTCACAGTCACAAAATTAAACCTAAATGCCGTAGTTAGCAGTAAGTAGGGTCGAATCCACAGGGAGCAAGACTAACAACCTAATGTATTTTAAGTAGTGGAAATGAAATTGGCAATTGATTAATGAAACTAAATAGACTAAATGCAAATAATGAAATAGTGAGATTAAAACAAATAAAGACTTTATAATAAAAATGTTGCCGTTACGGTTTTGATTCGACATGAGACCGACTCACACAATTCTTCTCCACCCTCTACAATCCCCTAAACCTACAAGCAAGGTAAATCAATGAAATGGCTTCACGACACTCTAGGTATAATCTATCCTGTCTCACCCGATCACTCNTTATCCTATATACATGTTAGAGAATATAAGTTGAAACCTAGAGCTATCAAGTGCTTATTCTTAGGATATCCAGATGGGGTTAAGGGCTATAAATTCTGGAATTTAGAGACTAAGAAATGAATTACAAGTAGGGATGTGGTGTTTAGAGAAGGCATTTTACTTGGGTTGGATGAATTTAGAAAAATAGAAGAGAATTCCTTAGGATTTGATCATTTAGATTTGGAAGTTCAAATTATAATTCCTAACCAAACTCTGAATCAAGGTGGAGCTAATGAGATTCAAGGTGATGAAGAAAATTCTGAAAATCTTGAGGGAGATCATACGGGTGAGCAAGAGGTTGAACAAGTAAATTAAGAGAATGATGAGCCAAACTTGACAAACTACCAACTATCTAAGGATAGGGTTAGGAGAGTTATTAGACCCCCTAACAGGTTAGGGTATGTTGATTTAGTTGCCTATAGACTACAAGTTGAAGAAGAAATGAGTAATGCACCCAGGACCTTTCAAGAGGCTATCTCAGGATCTGAAAAATCACATTAGGAACAAGCAATAGTTGAAGAATATAATTCTCTCATGAAAAATCAGACCTGGATACTAGTTGATAAACTTGCAAGTTGTAGAGTGGTAAAAAACAAATGGATTTTCAAAAAGAAACCTAGCCTTACTCCTAAGGAACCACCTAGATATAAGGCTAGGTTAGTTGCAAAGGGTTTTACTCAGATAGAAAGATTAGATTATAATGAAATATTCTCTCTAGTGGTCAAACATGCATCTATCAAGGTGCTGATTTCTCTTGTTGTCCAATTCAACCTTGAATTAGAGCAAATGGATGTAAAGATAACCTTCTTACATGGTGATTTAGAGGAGAACATTTTGATGGAACAACCTGAAGGGTATTCAGATTTAGCAGGTAAAGTTTGTCTTTTAAAAAAATCTTTATATGGCCTAAAACAATCACCACGACAATGGTATAAGAAATTTGATTCTTTCATGATTAAAATTGGCTTTAATATATGCAATTTTGATAGTTGTTTCTATTTTAAAAGAATTTGTGATTTGACATATATTTTGTTGTTGTTGTATGTGGATGATATGTTGGTGGCTTATCATGACAAAACTGAGCTATCTCAGCTGAAGAAGACTTTGAATACCAAGTTTGAGATGAAAGAGTTTGGTCAAGCTCAAAAGATACTCGGTATTACAACCATCAGAGATATAATTCATTGGAGTATAAAGCTGGTCCAGCAAGATTATGCAAAAAAAAAATTCTGCAAAAGTTCAATATGAAGGATGCAAAGGCTGTTCAAACACCTCTTGGCCAACATCTCAAATTGTCTCATGATCAGAGTCCCCAAACTGAAGAGGATAAACTGGAAATGGCTACTATCCCATATGCAAATGCACTAAGTTATCTAAGGTACTTGATGGTATGTTCAAGACCAGATCTCGCTTACTCGGTGAGTCTTGTGAGTAGATTTATTAGCAACCCAAGTAAGGCTCACTGGTTTGCCCTTAAGTGGATCCTGAGGTACTTAAAAGGGATTAAATCGGTTGGCATTTTATTTAGAAGGAACAAAAGGAAAGATGGCTGCATTGAAGGTTTTGTAAATGCAAATTATGCAGGAGACTTTGATCGGAGAAAATCAACATCTACTTTTGTGTTTACATTATGGGGGAATGTGGTTAATTGGAAGTCAAAACTCCAACATATGGTCACACTTTCTTCAACTGAATCTGAATATGTGGCTTTGACAAAAGCAGCTAAAGAGGCTAAATGGTTGAAGGGGTTTGTAAATGAGCTGGAGCTGGAACAGGGAACTGTTGTGATTAATAGTGATAGTTAGAGTGCTATTCACCTGTCTAAAAATCAAGTCTTCCACGAAAGAACCAAGCACATTGATGTACGACTTCATTTCATTAGGTAGATGATTGAGAAAGGAGAAATAAGGATTGAAAAGGTGAAGGGCTCACATAATCCAACAGACATGTTTACTAAACCAATGACTGCAGACAAACATAGGCTCTGTATGAGCCTCCTTCAAGTCCAAGAATAATCAATATGGTTCCAAGGCCACATAGGGTGTTAATTCAAAAGTCAAGGTGGAGAATTGTGATGATGTGGCTTATGAATTGCCACGTTGGAGTCAAGCTTTTTAAGAATAGTCAAAGCTTGGGCTATGC